>NC_135505.1:29846596-30146596 GCF_052857255.1 Amblyomma americanum
GACGTCCTCTCGCTTCGAGCGCCCGCCGAAAAAAAAAGAAAACTGCGCCGTCTACTAACTCAGCTTGAGAGGGTAGCAAGGTGGACTACAGGAATAAAAGTTTTGTCGCTTTGCAGCCTATTTGTACAGCCAGATGCAACGTATATACCTGCGCTTTATACGTTCGCTCTATAGCAGCCACATCCTACAGTAGACAAGATAGAGTTTCTGAGGGCAGAAATTTTGCAAAAGTCTCGAAAAAAGTTTGTTCGATTACCGAGTGGTCGAAATTAAAAAAAGGAAAATGAAAATTGGTTTTAAAATACTCAGTAACTGTCTAACATATCTCAGTGGGCACCCGAACCGCACAGTAAAGGTAGGAATATATGATGAACTGAGAGAAGAAGGGAAGGAAGGAGACCTCAAGAAATATCGAAACGTGATAAGTAGTTGCTGCCACCGATGGCGCTGTGATCAAGGGTGGTAGCAGACCCCACTAAATCTCAAAACGTGATGAGTGCGAGGTAGGTAGGTAAACTCTTTTATTGCGCCCAAAAACAGGGGACCAATCAAAGGACCGGTTGCGCTGACTTAGAGGAGGTCGGCGGGGATCCTTTGGGATGCCGCGGCCTCCACCGCGCGCTGGATAAGCCAGCGTTGGTCTGCTGGCTCGGAAGTACACAGGAGAGACTCCCACGTCTCTGGGTGTTTGCGTTGTCTGTGTTGTAATGTGTACAAGTCCACACCATGTGTATGAGTGTGGCCGGAGTTGAGCAGTGTTTACACATGGAGGCTATCTGTTCCGGAAAGATCCTGCTGTATAAGAGGGGGTGTGGGAAGCTGCCAGTTTGTAGTTTGCGCCATTGGACGGCCTCGCGTCTTGTTAGATCGCGGTGTGCGGGAGGATATGTGCACCTTTCGAGTCGGTAGTGCTGGAGTATGTCCGTGTAAGTGGTGAGTAGAGAAGCGCGTGGGATATTAGTGTCAGCGGAAGCAGGGTGGCTGATCATACTCTCGGCTCGGCAGCTGAGATCTCGAGCGAGAGTGTGTGCCTGGGCGTTTCCGCTGAGCGACTCGTGGGCTGGAGCCCAAAGAAGTAAGCGAGATGTGGAAGAGGGTGCTGTAGAACGTAGAATGTGTAACGCCTGGAGCCAGTATCGCTGCTCACAGCGTTGTCGCAAGGCACCTCAACCAGCTTCGCGCGGGTCGTTCCAATGCCCTTGCTTCTCGCCTTTGGTCATGGTCGTTCTGCAGCTTTCAAAACCGACCGGCAAAAGGAAACACCCTACGCGAGCAAGTGCCGTCTGTCTCCCGTCAAACACCAGACGAGGCCATAGTTCAAATTAACCTAGCTAAATTGTTATCCCCCTTTTTGCTCCCGGTGCAACAAGAGGCAGGTGTACGATGTGGTACACAAGGTTCAAACAACCATTTTTCAAATTAACAACACGCCAAAATATCAGGAAACATTATAATCAGCAATAATAATTAAGATAGAATGGTCCCCTTGAAATCCTTTGGACCGAAAACACACTACTGAGGAAGCAAATGAGGTCATTCATTTTTGCCCCGAAGCTACTTCCTGTTTGCAACGAGCACAGTTGACCATGCACTCGTCCTTTCCGTTCTGCGTAGCAGCAGATACTACCACAGGGGTTGTAATGCACCAAACTTGCGCCACAAAACAGTGTCGAGGCCGGAGCATACTCCAATACTTAATGCACGTGAAAAGGTAGCATCTCTGAAGTTTACGCCAGCTACCTATGTTACTGTGACTCACAGAGGCTTCTCTAGCTGTTCCGTGTCTGCGGACACTAGAGCTTTACAAATGCTGCAAGTAACTTCACTTGCAAAACTACGTTACAAACCTCACATAAATAACCCAAATTATACACGAGGCTTCCATGCGAGTGACTACGCCACAATGGCCCATGAGTTCCTTCGCTATACTTCCGGGCGTCAGCGCGTGGTCTCAACATGAGCAGCTCAGCTAAACTTATGCGCAAGTGCATGCATTCTGGAACACTACTTACATCGAAACTCAAGACAAGCGATGCGATGAAAACAACAAAACATAACAAGATAATCGCGCTGGTGAGATTACCACTCTGAACGAACTGATTTCTGCTACAGTGCTCGTTTTCACCCTGAACTGTGCAACACTTAGGTTACACAATGAGCAGACGTTTTTAGGCTATATCATTAGGGCAAGAAAACACGAAAAGTACAAAATGCGCTCAGGCAAAAGGCTCAAAACCTGGTTTGCCCTCATCCTTCTATCACTGAGAAAAAAAATGAAACAGCAAACAGTACATACATAGAGCACTTACTCCTGAAATCCTCCATTTTTTAGCCCCGCCCATTCGCGGACGTGTTCGGACAGCTGCTCCACCAGCCGACCCCTCGCAAAAGTTGAGAGGCGTATTAGTTCCGCCTCTCCAGGACATGTGCCCAAAGTCTGGGAAGCGCTTCTTAAGCCTATTTCACATGCAAGCGAACAGCTCGCTAATTCCGCCGCTGCGGCGAATACACCCACTCTCAAGCGGCGAAGGAAGCTCCAGCGGCTGGAGCGGCGAGGTTCCGACAAGTTTGAAATTTCGCAGCTGCGACGCGGCAGCACCGCATTTCAACCAATGACGGCCCGGCGTTGCCACGCGAGTTTGTACGCCACACGTACGAACTTTTCTTTAAAAAGGATAGTATATAAAGTGCTGTTATATGCTTAAAACGCAAGAATTATATAAACTGTGAAAAGAAAATATAAAATAATGCTTTTATATTACGCTTTTTGTGTTTGCAGGCCACCAAAACCGGTTGCAAGCGCATTTATTTTGCTAGCAGTATTGGTTTTCGCAGCGGTGAAAAACGCGCAGCGGCGATGCATGTGAAACGAAGACTCGCGAACCGCTTCGCGGCGTAGCGCCGCTTTTCGCTCTGTTCGCCAATTCGCTTGCATATGAACCGTCCTTTAAGCTTAAGTCGAAAGGGGCGCTTCCTTCTCTCGCGGTTCCCTGCAGGTGTCCCAAAGCGGTTGTTGCGTGTCCCCCTGCGACTCGCGCACGATCTGCGGCGCCCCTTCGTCTGGCGACCGCGCGCCCTTCTCTGTAGCCCACTGTGGTCTCTACTTGTCCAAGGGATACTCCAACAGTGTTCTAACCCTGACGGAAGTGGTTTTCGCATTGCAAAGGCACGCTTTGTCAAATTGGCTTTCCTGCGACGCCTCCAAATCCTTGACGACCGCGGTGTCAGTTTCGGGCAATTGTGGTTCGCTGGCCCGTAAACGTACAAGCGTCTTGATCCACATCCTTTCCTTCTTAGCGCGACTGCCCAAATTAGTTTTGTTTGAGTGACGTCGCCTTTACGAAGCAGCCCTAGCGGATCTCTTCCCCGCGCCCGCGCCTCCAGTTATCGCGGTGCCGTCAAGTGCGAAGCTGTCGGCCCTTGCCGACAGAACGAACCTCTCTCGAGTGTCTCACTAGTTGCGTTCTGATGAAATTTTCCCCTGCATATCTGACCATAAACTTCCTGAGCCTCGACCTTCGCTTTCAAAGCAGCATGGCTCAAAGGGTTTGAAATTGCCCGCTGACACATTTCTTTGTTGCCAGCGTGCCCAACCATGCAATCGCTGGTCCCTTTGTTACGGTTGGCGGTGCTGCAACCTTTTTGCTTTGTGTTTATATCATTATGAGATCGAGTTTCCTTTAACTCCTCTCCAGTGCCAGTGAGAGAGACCGCTGTAACTGTACCATCCTCAGATGCCGTGGCTACCTTATCCGATGGTCGAGATGTTTCCTCCGTTGGCGAATGCAGCGCGTCTCCCACTGATACAGCAGCAACTACATGTGCCAAGTGCGGAGTACCTTCCTCTGTGCCGCACTGGCAGGGCTGCTCTACAGCTATGCACTCCACCTCTTCGCCACGGTCGTCCGGACCTTCCGCATTATCGAGCCATTCTAAAATGTCAGCTTTAAACTGGTAAGCGAAATCGAAGTACGACTTGCGACTTTCATACTCGCACTTTTCCCGGAGATCCAGCGGTGACAGCCGATACTTTCTCAATAAAAACCTTTTGGGCTCATCGTGGCTGTCTACGTTCCCGTCTAACAAATCTTTGACCATTGCAGACGTTTCGCTGGAAAGAAGGGCGACCAGCACTTGTACCCAACCACTCCGTTCGACGCGCTTTTTCTCGCAGATTCTCTCAAAATCCGCTAGATACTTCGCCATATCCTCAGCGATCACGAAGGGCCACTGCCTGTCGGTCGAATTCTGACGGTTAGTCTCAAGCAGAACAGATAATGTTTCATCCCTCTCGAAACTCATCCGCTGCGCTTCAAGCTCCAAGTCGAACAGTCTCATTGTGCGAACATGCTGCTGTCTTTCTGCCTCTTCGCGAGCAAGGCGTTTTTCGGACTTCTCGTGACGTCCCTTTTATTTCTCACTACGTTCCTTCTCTTTCTCGCGGAGTTCATTGATATCCGCCCAGGCCTCATAGGCTTCCTCAGTGATACGTCCTCAGTCCTCATGACCTCAAGGATTGCATTCTTTTTGCTGAGCCCAACTCAATGCCCAACTCTTAACCAAGTTTGGGCAAGTTCTTTGACCTCGTTACTCTCCATTCTTCACACTGGCGTCTTGCTGTTTACCTTTTTAGAATATACTTGCCGTACGCTACTATAACGCTACTAGTAAGATACGCGCAAGTATTTCTACACTGCGCTGTTTTACCCCTCACCATCCCTTGGTTTTCAAAACACTCTCACTAGGCTTGAAATACACAAGGTTAACACAATGCTACACCAAATCCTTCCCTAAGCTACCATAACCTGTGTCAGAGAAAGTCTGGTGTTTGGGGTAAAATTCAGGCACTCACCGCGCCGAGGTAGCTGATGCCGGTCAATCCCGTAGCTGCCATTCAATGTTGTGACTTTGAGGTGGTCCCGTTGCTCTCGCCACCCGTTTTGTGACCGAGCGTCGCCAGCTCTCAGTCGGTAGCAAGGACTCCGAGTCAGGCGTCGGTGATAATAACAAAAAGGGATTTTATACACTGTGTACAAGTCATTGTACAGTTCAAGATCGGCACGGGGGCCGAGAGCTAACAGCAAACGCGACTGTTCTCGCACGGCGACGTCCGGCGAGGCTCCAACGCGTCACACGTCTCACTCCCCTCGAGAGCGGCACTCGGCTCACTGTGGGTCGGTCTGTCTGTAGGTCGGGCTCGGTGGATCGGAGGTCGGTGCCTCCCCAGGAGGCAGCGTTGGGGCTTATAAAGCCCCGAGAAACGGTTGTCACTCAAACGGCCCAAAACAAAGCCAGCACTTGACAGTCGTCCGAGAGGTCCACCCAGCGACCGCGCTGGCCACCCGCTTGAAGTTTGCCGCGCGCGGTGACTTCCAGGGGGAAAGAGACACCAGCACCTCGCTGTATAGCAATTGGTTGCACGTTTGGACATGTCGCTTGCCAATGCTTCTCCATAGGGCGTCACTGCCTGACGGCGCAGAATCTTCGCTTGTAAAGGGAGCGTTAGGGTGCTGCTGCCTAGCGGCGCACGTTCATCAGGCTCTTCCAAGTTCATGTCCAGTGTCCGGACGCCAGGTAACTTCACGTGCCCAGGTCCCACTCGCCGAGCCAGTATCGCCGCTCACAGCGTTGTCGCAAGGCACCTCAACCAGCTTCGCGCGGGTCGTTCCAATGCCCTTGCTTCTCGCCTTTGGTCATGGTCGTTCTGCAGCTTTCAAAACCGACCGGCAAAAGGAAACACCCTACGCGAGCAAGTGCCGTCTGTCTCCCGTCAAACACCAGACGAGGCCATAGTTCAAATTAACCTAGCTAAATTGCTATCCCCCTTTTTGCTCCCGGTGCAACAAGAGGCAGGTGTACGATGTGGTACACAAGGTTCAAACAACCATTTTTCAAATTAACAACACGCCAAAATATCAGGAAACATTATAATCAGCAATAATAATTAAGATAGAATGGTCCCCTTGAAATCCTTTGGACCGAAAACACACTACTGAGGAAGCAAATGAGGTCATTCATTTTTGCCCCGAAGCTACTTCCTGTTTGCAACGAGCACAGTTGACCATGCACTCGTCCTTTCCGTTCTGCGTAGCAGCAGATACTACCACAGGGGTTGTAATGCACCAAACTTGCGCCACAAAACAGTGTCGAGGCCGGAGCATACTCCAATACCTAATGCACGTGAAAAGGTAGCATCTCTGAAGTTTACGCCAGCTACCTATGTTACTGTGACTCACAGAGGCTTCTCTAGCTGTTCCGTGTCTGCGGACACTAGAGCTTTACAAATGCTGCAAGTAACTTCACTTGCAAAACTACGTTACAAACCTCACATAAATAACCCAAATTATACACGAGGCTTCCATGCGAGTGACTACGCCACAATGGCCCATGAGTTCCTTCGCTATACTTCCGCGCGTCGGCGCGTGGTCTCAACATGAGCAGCTCAGCTAAACTTATGCGCAAGTGCATGCATTCTGGAACACTACTTACATCGAAACTCAAGACAAGCGATGCGATGAAAACAACAAAACATAACAAGATAATCGCGCTGGTGAGATTACCACTCTGAACGAACTGATTTCTGCTACAGTGCTCGTTTTCACCCTGAACTGTGCAACACTTAGGTTACACAATGAGCAGACGTTTTTAGGCTATATCATTAGGGCAAGAAAACACGAAAAGTACAAAATGCGCTCAGGCAAAAGGCTCAAAACCTGGTTTGCCCTCATCCTTCTATCACTGAGAAAAAAAATGAAACAGCAAACAGTACATACATAGAGCACTTACTCCTGAAATCCTCCATTTTTTAGCCCCGCCCATTCGCGGACGTGTTCGGACAGCTGCTCCACCAGCCGACCCCTCGCAAAAGTTGAGAGGCGTATTAGTTCCGCCTCTCCAGGACATGTGCCCAAAGTCTGGGAAGCGCTTCTTAAGCCTATTTCACATGCAAGCGAACAGCTCGCTAATTCCGCCGCTGCGGCGAATACACCCACTCTCAAGCGGCGAAGGAAGCTCCAGCGGCTGGAGCGGCGAGGTTCCGACAAGTTTGAAATTTCGCAGCTGCGACGCGGCAGCACCGCATTTCAACCAATGACGGCCCGGCGTTGCCACGCGAGTTTGTACGCCACACGTACGAACTTTTCTTTAAAAAGGATAGTATATAAAGTGCTGTTATATGCTTAAAACGCAAGAATTATATAAACTGTGAAAAGAAAATATAAAATAATGCTTTTATATTACGCTTTTTGTGTTTGCAGGCCACCAAAACCGGTTGCAAGCGCATTTATTTTGCTAGCAGTATTGGTTTTCGCAGCGGTGAAAAACGCGCAGCGGCGATGCATGTGAAACGAAGACTCGCGAACCGCTTCGCGGCGTAGCGCCGCTTTTCGCTCTGTTCGCCAATTCGCTTGCATATGAACCGTCCTTTAAGCTTAAGTCGAAAGGGGCGCTTCCTTCTCTCGCGGTTCCCTGCAGGTGTCCCAAAGCGGTTGTTGCGTGTCCCCCTGCGACTCGCGCACGATCTGCGGCGCCCCTTCGTCTGGCGACCGCGCGCCCTTCTCTGTAGCCCACTGTGGTCTCTACTTGTCCAAGGGATACTCCAACAGTGTTCTAACCCTGACGGAAGTGGTTTTCGCATTGCAAAGGCACGCTTTGTCAAATTGGCTTTCCTGCGACGCCTCCAAATCCTTGACGACCGCGGTGTCAGTTTCGGGCAATTGTGGTTCGCTGGCCCGTAAACGTACAAGCGTCTTGATCCACATCCTTTCCTTCTTAGCGCGACTGCCCAAATTAGTTTTGTTTGAGTGACGTCGCCTTTACGAAGCAGCCCTAGCGGATCTCTTCCCCGCGCCCGCGCCTCCAGTTATCGCGGTGCCGTCAAGTGCGAAGCTGTCGGCCCTTGCCGACAGAACGAACCTCTCTCGAGTGTCTCACTAGTTGCGTTCTGATGAAATTTTCCCCTGCATATCTGACCATAAACTTCCTGAGCCTCGACCTTCGCTTTCAAAGCAGCATGGCTCAAAGGGTTTGAAATTGCCCGCTGACACATTTCTTTGTTGCCAGCGTGCCCAACCATGCAATCGCTGGTCCCTTTGTTACGGTTGGCGGTGCTGCAACCTTTTTGCTTTGTGTTTATATCATTATGAGATCGAGTTTCCTTTAACTCCTCTCCAGTGCCAGTGAGAGAGACCGCTGTAACTGTACCATCCTCAGATGCCGTGGCTACCTTATCCGATGGTCGAGATGTTTCCTCCGTTGGCGAATGCAGCGCGTCTCCCACTGATACAGCAGCAACTACATGTGCCAAGTGCGGAGTACCTTCCTCTGTGCCGCACTGGCAGGGCTGCTCTACAGCTATGCACTCCACCTCTTCGCCACGGTCGTCCGGACCTTCCGCATTATCGAGCCATTCTAAAATGTCAGCTTTAAACTGGTAAGCGAAATCGAAGTACGACTTGCGACTTTCATACTCGCACTTTTCCCGGAGATCCAGCGGTGACAGCCGATACTTTCTCAATAAAAACCTTTTGGGCTCATCGTGGCTGTCTACGTTCCCGTCTAACAAATCTTTGACCATTGCAGACGTTTCGCTGGAAAGAAGGGCGACCAGCACTTGTACCCAACCACTCCGTTCGACGCGCTTTTTCTCGCAGATTCTCTCAAAATCCGCTAGACACTTCGCCATATCCTCAGCGATCACGAAGGGCCACTGCCTGTCGGTCGAATTCTGACGGTTAGTCTCAAGCAGAACAGATAATGTTTCATCCCTCTCGAAACTCATCCGCTGCGCTTCAAGCTCCAAGTCGAACAGTCTCATTGTGCGAACATGCTGCTGTCTTTCTGCCTCTTCGCGAGCAAGGCGTTTTTCGGACTTCTCGTGACGTCCTTTTATTTCTCACTACGTTCCTTCTCTTTCTCGCGGAGTTCATTGATATCCGCCCAGGCCTCATAGGCTTCCTCAGTGATACGTCCTCAGTCCTCATGACCTCAAGGATTGCATTCTTTTTGCTGAGCCCAACTCAATGCCCAACTCTTAACCAAGTTTGGGCAAGTTCTTTGACCTCGTTACTCTCCATTCTTCACACTGGCGTCTTGCTGTTTACCTTTTTAGAATATACTTGCCGTACGCTACTATAACGCTACTAGTAAGATACGCGCAAGTATTTCTACACTGCGCTGTTTTACCCCTCACCATCCCTTGGTTTTCAAAACACTCTCACTAGGCTTGAAATACACAAGGTTAACACAATGCTACACCAAATCCTTCCCTAAGCTACCATAACCTGTGTCAGAGAAAGTCTGGTGTTTGGGGTAAAATTCAGGCACTCACCGCGCCGAGGTAGCTGATGCCGGTCAATCCCGTAGCTGCCATTCAATGTTGTGACTTTGAGGTGGTCCCGTTGCTCTCGCCACCCGTTTTGTGACCGAGCGTCGCCAGCTCTCAGTCGGTAGCAAGGACTCCGAGTCAGGCGTCGGTGATAATAACAAAAAGGGATTTTATACACTGTGTACAAGTCATTGTACAGTTCAAGATCGGCACGGGGGCCGAGAGCTAACAGCAAACGCGACTGTTCTCGCACGGCGACGTCCGGCGAGGCTCCAACGCGTCACACGTCTCACTCCCCTCGAGAGCGGCACTCGGCTCACTGTGGGTCGGTCTGTCTGTAGGTCGGGCTCGGTGGATCGGAGGTCGGTGCCTCCCCAGGAGGCAGCGTTGGGGCTTATAAAGCCCCGAGAAACGGTTGTCACTCAAACGGCCCAAAACAAAGCCAGCACTTGACAGTCGTCCGAGAGGTCCACCCAGCGACCGCGCTGGCCACCCGCTTGAAGTTTGCCGCGCGCGGTGACTTCCAGGGGGAAAGAGACACCAGCACCTCGCTGTATAGCAATTGGTTGCACGTTTGGACATGTCGCTTGCCAATGCTTCTCCATAGGGCGTCACTGCCTGACGGCGCAGAATCTTCGCCTGTAAAGGGAGCGTTAGGGTGCTGCTGCCTAGCGGCGCACGTTCATCAGGCTCTTCCAAGTTCATGTCCAGTGTCCGGACGCCAGGTAACTTCACGTGCCCAGGTCCCACTCGCCGAGCCAGTATCGCTGCTCACAGCGTTGTCGCAAGGCACCTCAACCAGCTTCGCGCGGGTCGTTCCAATGCCCTTGCTTCTCGCCTTTGGTCATCGTCGTTCTGCAGCTTTCAAAACCGACCGGCAAAAGGAAACACCCTACGCGAGCAAGTGCCGTCTGTCTCCCGTCAAACACCAGACGAGGCCATAGTTCAAATTAACCTAGCTAAATTGCTATCCCCCTTTTTGCTCCCGGTGCAACAAGAGGCAGGTGTACGATGTGGTACACAAGGTTCAAACAACCATTTTTCAAATTAACAACACGCCAAAATATCAGGAAACATTATAATCAGCAATAATAATTAAGATAGAATGGTCCCCTTGAAATCCTTTGGACCGAAAACACACTACTGAGGAAGCAAATGAGGTCATTCATTTTTGCCCCGAAGCTACTTCCTGTTTGCAACGAGCACAGTTGACCATGCACTCGTCCTTTCCGTTCTGCGTAGCAGCAGATACTACCACAGGGGTTGTAATGCACCAAACTTGCGCCACAAAACAGTGTCGAGGCCGGAGCATACTCCAATACCTAATGCACGTGAAAAGGTAGCATCTCTGAAGTTTACGCCAGCTACCTATGTTACTGTGACTCACAGAGGCTTCTCTAGCTGTTCCGTGTCTGCGGACACTAGAGCTTTACAAATGCTGCAAGTAACTTCACTTGCAAAACTACGTTACAAACCTCACATAAATAACCCAAATTATACACGAGGCTTCCATGCGAGTGACTACGCCACAATGGCCCATGAGTTCCTTCGCTATACTTCCGCGCGTCGGCGCGTGGTCTCAACATGAGCAGCTCAGCTAAACTTATGCGCAAGTGCATGCATTCTGGAACACTACTTACATCGAAACTCAAGACAAGCGATGCGATGAAAACAACAAAACATAACAAGATAATCGCGCTGGTGAGATTACCACTCTGAACGAACTGATTTCTGCTACAGTGCTCGTTTTCACCCTGAACTGTGCAACACTTAGGTTACACAATGAGCAGACGTTTTTAGGCTATATCATTAGGGCAAGAAAACACGAAAAGTACAAAATGCGCTCAGGCAAAAGGCTCAAAACCTGGTTTGCCCTCATCCTTCTATCACTGAGAAAAAAAATGAAAAAGCAAACAGTACATACATAGAGCACTTACTCCTGAAATCCTCCATTTTTTAGCCCCGCCCATTCGCGGACGTGTTCGGACAGCTGCTCCACCAGCCGACCCCTCGCAAAAGTTGAGAGGCGTATTAGTTCCGCCTCTCCAGGACATGTGCCCAAAGTCTGGGAAGCGCTTCTTAAGCCTATTTCACATGCAAGCGAACAGCTCGCTAATTCCGCCGCTGCGGCGAATACACCCTCTCTCAAGCGGCGAAGGAAGCTCCAGCGGCTGGAGCGGCGAGGTTCCGACAAGTTTGAAATTTCGCAGCTGCGACGCGGCAGCACCGCATCTCAACCAATGACGGCCCGGCGTTGCCACGCGAGTTTGTACGCCACACGTACGAACTTTTCTTTAAAAAGGATATTATATAAAGTGCTGTTATATGCTTAAAACGCAAGAATTATATAAACTGTGAAAAGAAATTATAAAATAATGCTTTTATATTACGCTTTTTTGTGTTTGCAGACCACCAAAACCGGTTGCAAGCGCATTTCTTTTGCTAGCAGTATTGGTTTTCGCAGCGGTGAAAAACGCGCAGCGGCGATGCATGTGAAACGAAGGCTCGCGAACCGCTTCGCGGCGTAGCGCCGCTTTTCGCTCTGTTCGCCAATTCGCTTGCATATGAACCGTCCTTTAAGCTTAAGTCGAAAGGGGCGCTTCCTTCTCTCGCGGTTCCCTGCAGGTGTCCCAAAGCGGTTGTTGCGTGTCCCCCTGCGACTCGCGCACGATCTGCGGCGCCCCTTCGTCTGGCGACCGCGCGCCCTTCTCTGTAGCCCACTGTGGTCTCTACTTGTCCAAGGGATACTCCAACAGTGTTCCAACCCTGACGGAAGTGGTTTTCGCATTGCAAAGGCACGCTTTGTCAAATTGGCTTTCCTGCGACGCCTCCAAATCCTTGACGACCGCGGTGTCAGTTTCGGGCAATTGTGGTTCGCTGGCCCGTAAACGTACAAGCGTCTTGATCCACATCCTTTCCTTCTTAGCGCGACTGCCCAAATTAGTTTTGTTTGAGTGACGTCGCCTTTACGAAGCAGCCCTAGCGGATCTCTTCCCCGCGCCCGCGCCTCCAGTTATCGCGGTGCCGTCAAGTGCGAAGCTGTCGGCCCTTGCCGACAGAACGAACCTGTCTCGAGTGTCTCACTAGTTGCGTTCTGATGAAATTTTCCCCTGCATATCTGACCATAAACTTCCTGAGCCTCGACCTTCGCTTTCAAAGCAGCATGGCTCAAAGGGTTTGAAATTGCCCGCTGACACATTTCTTTGTTGCCAGCGTGCCCAACCATACAATCGCTGGTCCCTTTGTTACGGTTGGCGGTGCTGCAACCTTTTTGCTTTGTGTTTATATCATTATGAGATCGAGTTTCCTTTAACTCCTCTCCAGTGCCAGTGAGAGAGACCGCTGTAACTGTACCATCCTCAGATGCCGTGGCTACCTTATCCGATGGTCGAGATGTTTCCTCCGTTGGCGAATGCAGCGTGTCTCCCACTGATACAGCAGCAACTACATGTGCCAAGTGCGGAGTACCTTCCTCTGTGCCGCACTGGCAGGGCTGCTCTACAGCTATGCACTCGACCTCTTCGCCACGGTCGTCCGGACCTTCCGCATTATCGAGCCATTCTAAAATGTCAGCTTTAAACTGGTAAGCGAAATCGAAGTACGACTTGCGACTTTCATACTCGCACTTTTCCCGGAGATCCAGCGGTGACAGCCGATACTTTCTCAATAAAAACCTTTTGGGCTCATCGTGGCTGTCTACGTTCCCGTCTAACAAATCTTTGACCATTGCAGACGTTTCGCTGGAAAGAAGGGCGACCAGCACTTGTACCCAACCACTCCGTTCGACGCGCTTTTTCTCGCAGATTCTCTCAAAATCCGCTAGATACTTCGCCATATCCTCAGCGATCACGAAGGGCCACTGCCTGTCGGTCGAATTCTGACGGTTAGTCTCAAGCAGAACAGATAATGTTTCATCCCTCTCGAAACTCATCCGCTGCGCTTCAAGCTCCAAGTCGAACAGTCTCATTGTGCGAACATGCTGCTGTCTTTCTGCCTCTTCGCGAGCAAGGCGTTTTTCGGACTTCTCGTGACGTCCCTTTTATTTCTCACGACGTTCCTTCTCTTTCTCGCGGAGTTCATTGATATCCGCCCAGGCCTCATAGGCTTCCTCAGTGATACGTCCTCAGTCCTCATGACCTCAAGGATTGCATTCTTTTTGCTGAGCCCAACTCAATGCCCAACTCTTAACAAGTTTGGGCAAGTTCTTTGACCTCGTTACTCTCCATTCTTCACACTGGCGTCTTGCTGTTTACCTTTTTAGAATATACTTGCCGTACGCTACTATAACGCTACTAGTAAGATACGCGCAAGTATTTCTACACTGCGCTGTTTTACCCCTCACCATCCCTTGGTTTTCAAAACACTCTCACTAGGCTTGAAATACACAAGGTTAACACAATGCTACACCAAATCCTTCCCTAAGCTACCATAACCTGTGTCAGAGAAAGTCTGGTGTTTGGGGTAAACTTCAGGCACTCACCGCGCCGAGGTAGCTGATGCCGGTCAATCCCGTAGCTGCCATTCAATGTTGTGACTTTGAGGTGGTCCCGTTGCTCTCGCCACCCGTTTTGTGACCGAGCGTCGCCAGCTCTCAGTCGGTAGCAAAGACTCCGAGTCAGGCGTCGGTGATAATAACAAAAAGGGATTTTATACACTGTGTACAAGTCATTGTACAGTTCAAGATCGGCACGGGGGCCGAGAGCTAACAGCAAACGCGACTGTTCTCGCACGGCGACGTCCGGCGAGGCTCCAACGCGTCACACGTCTCACTCCCCTCGAGAGCGGCACTCGGCTCACTGTGGGTCGGTCTGTCTGTAGGTCGGGCTCGGTGGATCGGAGGTCGGTGCCTCCCCAGGAGGCAGCGTTGGGGCTTATAAAGCCCCGAGAAACGGTTGTCACTCAAACGGCCCAAAACAAAGCCAGCACTTGACAGTCGTCCGAGAGGTCCACCCAGCGACCGCGCTGGCCACCCGCTTGAAGTTTGCCGCGCGCGGTGACTTCCAGGGGGAAAGAGACACCAGCACCTCGCTGTCTGGCATCTGGCTGCACGTTTCGACATGTCTCTCGCTGATGCTTCCCCATAGGGCGTCGCTGCCTGGCGGCGAAAAATCTTCGCCTGTCAAGGGAGCGTTAGGGCGCTATAGCCATGAGGCGCAGCACCGGGCTTGTCCGTGAGGCGTTCGCAGGAGAAATTTTGCATCTTGTAGATTCGGAATCCGGGCTGGTTGCCCGGGCACAACAATATACAAATTGCAATACTGCACAAGCTGCGCGTACATTCGGCGTATATTCAAAGGAGATTGTTTTACTTGAAGCACCACAGAGGCATTTTCTTTTGCGTTTATTCACTCGCAAGTATTGCCAGACGAAAGAGAGAGAGAAAGACAAACGGAAAGGCAAGGAGGTTAACTAGGCAGCGCCCGGTATGCTACCGTACACGTGGGAAGGGGAACGGAGGGAGAGGTAGAAAGAGGAGAGGACAAATGGAAATTAACACTTTTCCACATGTCCGCTGGCCATTACTTGCAGGGTACACAGGGCACAACCCGATAGTTCACAACCTTGCGCTCAGTCCTGAGTCCTTCAAGAACTTGAAAAGTGCCTTCAAAGCTGTTCTACCAGACGGAAGAATATTTACCCCAAAAGAATGCCCCAAAAGAACCCCAAAAGAATATCAAATATGTATATGCCAGACGAAAGAATATTTGGTATTCTTTTGGGGTAATTGGTTACGGCCAGTGTACGGCCAAGAATACAATGCGAGAAAACACCTTGATTAGCCATCTTGTTTCCATGTGCATTTCGGTGTAGATTTTTGGCCCCATACGAAGCGTGGCCATGAAATCATTAGCAACAAATATAGCTATTCTTTCTGTTTAAAATATCGAGAATAAAAATAGCAAACCTTTTGCCCGAAATGTCAGCATAAAAAGTATGAAATAGTTGCATATATTGACAGTTTTAGAAGTCACATAGGTTTTGTTATTTCGGCTTGCCACTGAATTATGTATAAATACCTTCTTTTTATCAGCTCAACATACCTTACCCACGATTTTCGCTTCCACCCGGCTACGAACGAAAACGGAATGACGACAAATACAAAAAGTACAGGAATTTTATATCAAGTGTGGTATCGCTGTTCCTGGTCCAATCGAAAGGAGGTCTCTCTCCAGCTGCAGAACAGGAGAAACGCGCAGCCCCACGTGACAATAATGAAGTCGAACGGGTAGCACGCGTGGTGGATGACATTCTGGATATTGAAAGCAACATTTCTGAGGTAAGCAGTGTTGTTTCATTCTTCATCAAGTGAACAATGTAACGGCGCGGTGACGGCAGGCAGACACGCGAGAGGGCCAGTCGAAGCCTTTCAAGGGATGAGATTCACTGGTCACTGACCAAGGTAAAACACAAAAAAATAACGTTTCGGGAGCGCTACGGCTCACTTGTTCAAAAAGTGCTGTCATTGCGAGAAAAACTCTCATTGCGAGAATTTGTTCCCGTGAACAAATCCAACAAGTCTGAATCGCCGATAGCAGCAAGCGCAGGCGATGGACGTATTAGACAGAATGGTCGTCGGTATCGCCACCACTGAGTTATGTTACAGAACCGAACTATCCGGGTGAGGAGGTTAATACAGCGACAAAAATGTGGTCCACTGTAAAACGTTCCCAGCGTGATCATAACAGACAGGGCCTTATTCGGTATCGCGTGACAAGAACGCGTTTAGCTCTCCATAATCAACGTTAACGAGGGCACACTAACCGCGTCTGCCTTTAATGCATGCTGCCAATATTGCGTTCCAGTCCATCTGCGCGCCATCCTTCTCGTGCCTTCTTTTCTGCGCGCGCTAGGCGCCAATCTTCAACAATCAAAACACAGAATGTTTTGCCGCAATAATCTCGACCGATTACGCAGGCTTTTCGCAAACCTGGCTTCAAGGTTTCGTCCAGGTGTATGCATGACAGGATCAGATGAAAACTTTATTCAATAAACTATACGTAATGAGGCACCCAATTTCAAACGTGTTCGTCTGGCAGTTTCAGTACAAAACAACATTTTTCAGCCAAGAACAGAAATGTTCGACTCCGCTAAATGCGTCCGAATATATAGTAGTGGTTATTATTGGTAAAGCAAAGGGTCATCTTTTAAGCGACACGAGAGACGACCAGTGAGTCCCGAAGGAAGTTGCTTGATATCTTTCATTTACGTAAGAGCTGTAATCTCATTTTGCAGTTGTTACAGGACAAACTGCGAGCATCGCTATATTTTCACGTTCTTTGCTGGGTCGTTCAATGGAAGCGCAGTGATGTCGTCTGTTGAGCGTTTGCTTTATACAGGACTGTTTGGAGATCCTTGAAAGATGGCAAAGGCTATATACAAAGATTCACGCCAGAGTTTCATCCACTCCTACACACACTTTTTCGCGTGCACCTATAGCAGCACACCTTGGCACCCAAACTGCCAGATCTCACAGCAACAACGATCAGTTTTCGAGCACAACTGAACAACCGTAAACACAACTTTATTTAAACGTGTGCCCTGTACAGATGACCATGTACAGCTTGTGCTGCACACCTGGCCACGTGAATTGGGGGATAGGGTACGCTTGCTGTCTACGTGAGCTTACAAGAGCAAAACGACGAAACACAGACAGAAAAGGCTGACGAAGACGCTAGACTAAACAAAATTCAGCGGATTCCCTTGTGTTCGGTGGCAAAGTGTCTATGTAGTAGCTTCATCCATCGTTTCTTTCGTACATCTGCAAATTTTATTAAGTGTTGGTGTGCTTCCAATACTGTCCTTGTTACGCAGTCCCTGTGTTAATATTGGTAACGCAATGCTTTATTACCGTTAGGCGCAGTAGGCTTCGGCTGAATCTGGCTATGCGTACAGGCATTAGAGAAATATTTTGGTGAGAAAAGGTTTTTGGACGGTTCTCGTGCAGACAGATCTTTCGACACCAGTAGCCAAACGCTCAGCATCGTCATCCAGTCATTTTGCCCCATTTTAATCAATGAGCACGTACGTACGGCACGCGATCGGAGATGTCAGAGCGTCATGTAAGCCCTCAAGGTCACCTGGTAAAGAGCGTGCTTCACTGTAAGCCTCTTAAATTGCGCGCGACGTCAAGCGTAAAACAACTGTTGGAAGAGTTGAATGAGGATACGTGTTCATGCCGCATGCTGTGTATGACCAAGCGATAAACCCAACGTTTTCTCTTTGGAACGGACAAAGCGTTTTGGAACGGACCAAGGTTGTAGTTCAGCTACTCCTTACTCTAGGTTTTTCTTGATCACTAGACTGACTCAAAATTTCTACATAACCTGTTTTGCACGTGTCGGACAAGCTCTAGTGCACCTCTATTACTATTGCTGAAATGACAGACGGCATCATACAAACCGAAGTTCAGTGTTGGAACTTGGTAGGCTGCCATAGCCATCGAGTGCGTTGCAAGTGCCTTGAGTCGCTTTTGTCAGCGTTTTATTTATTAAATACCGACAGAGATAGGCATAGATGCTAATAAATAACTATTATTCTTCTTAACTTATATAAAATGTGAAGAAAAATAACGAATGGTGCATAATTAAGGCAGATACTCGTATGCAAGACTTTTAATTTCGGTTTCGTGAGCTGTGCTTGGGGTTACAAGTTTGCTGGTACCTTTTGCCGGCGTTAATTAGAAACATATTTTTCTTGCATTTTATTCAGAAATGAATGGGTACGTTGATGAAAGATAAGTTTAAGGGTAGATTTTTTCCCAGAATATTGAGTTTTCAAAGTAGCCTCATATTTTAAGTGACTTCTTTCAATGAGACTACCAGGCAGTTAAATTAGGGTTGGTCGCACACGAAAGGAAAAAAATTCTCCGCGTCAGAGCGTGATAAACTGGTCGGCAGCGAAGTAGTTCACCTCTGATATTATTATGCTGTCGCCTAAGATACCTTAGGAACAATGTAAAACATTCCGACTTTTCAGTGGTCATATCGGTAACGAAAGACTACACAGCTAGAGCAAATTCGATGTGTTTAAGCACATTAACAAAATGACTAAAAAGACAAAGGCACGAAAACTGGATTCTTCAGTAAATGCAGCCCACAAAGCCAGACCAACTTGTTCCATATAGTCATCAGCAAACTACTCTCGAATATTCTGTGTTATGCTATTACTGTGTAGAAAATTAGAAGTTACCGACAATTTCCAAATAATTATAACCCGCACTTCTAATTATTATACTAGAGCTTTCTTTATTTATCACTTTTCATCACTTTATTCGATCACTTTATTCATCCCTCTTCTGCAGTTAATCCGAAATGCAAAACCTCACAACGTATTAGAGATCAAGATGTTCCGAAAGTGGCAAGAGAAATTTCAAGGAAAGGTAAAGTCTATTTTTGCCCAAGTTTCAGCCTTGATCAATTAGCTTAGTATCAAAAGGGTAGCAGTGCCGGTGTTATCGTTGAATGGACTCACAAAGTGGTTATTAACTTTATGCCACAGTTTGTCACCCTAAAAATTCCTACCGATAAATATTAACCTTTTTACGCATTCTTAATGAGGACGTTAGAGGCTTATTTTGTTGAGAATACGCCCACACATATCGGTATTACCGCCGTGTCTCAAATAATGAGGCACGTATCAGCTCTTCCCAACGACGCGTTTAATACATTTGGATGCGCCTGGAAAATTGAAATGTGCCTTGGGTACTAGTCTCATCTCATGATCTGCGAATGAGTGAACGCTTGCGCAAAATTTCGGTACATTATGAACAGTTGTTAATTTCCTCCCAAAAAATACTGCTGGCTCTAAATAGCTTACAAACTACCGTCGAATTAACCCAAACGAATTTTCAAATAGTCCACCATTATCTCGTTTATATACTGCTTGATTCTTTTTTCTTCTTTTACCAATATACTGAAATTATGCGCAACGGTACTCAAGAAATATACTCTAAGTTTATTGCCGAATTAGCTCATTATTGCACTACTTGTGTAACTATAGTGTAACTACGCTAAAGTTATTTAGGCCACTTTCATGTACAGAAGGTATAGTTACGTATGTTTCGGTGACATTATTTAAAAATGGAGGGTTTCTTCAGCGCCAGCTAAGAAAAAAAGTGATAATGTTTCCGCCAATTAGTGCACTAAAATTCTATTGCCTTGAAGCGTGTGCGTTTTGCATTCAGGGAGTGAACTTAACGAAATGACCATCCCGAGGATGACCATGTTATCAGCTATGACAATGATGTTCCTCAAAATTAGAAGTGATGACAGTAACTCCACATATCCGCTTGTGTACTAAACGTCATAGCATACCAAAACGCACACACCTCCCATTCTTATTTATTTATTTATTTATTTATTTATTTATTTATTTATTTATTTATTTATTTATTTATTTATTTATTTATTTATTTATTTAATATACCCTCCCTGCCATATGGCATTATAGAAGGCAGATGTTATACAAAGCAGCAAAGCATAGAAATTGGAGCATAATAATACAGAAGGTTGCTAGTTATACAATGTTAGCTAATGCATTCATGAAATAAACTGTGATCATTAATTTGTGCCAGCGGTACGGGAAGGTGATCCCACTGGTCGGTTGTCCGGGGTAAACACAAATGAAAGTAGGTTTTTCATTCTGCAGAATGGTATTCCAACCTTGCGAGCGTGATCCATGCGTGATGACACGTACTGGGGGGGTGAAATAAGTTCTTCGCGCAGATAAGAATGGTGAAAAAGTTTATGAAAAAGGTGAAGACGAAGTCCTCGACGGCTGGACGCAAGGGATGGCAGACCGAGTCTAGATTTCATGCTGGTTATGCTCGCAGTTCTGTTGTAGTTAGAGAGAATGAATCCAGCAGCTGTATTTTGGACCATCTCAAGTGAGTGCGTTAAGTTCTGGTGATAAGGATCTCATATCGATGCAGCGTATTCGAGTTTAGGTAAAACTAGTGTTTTGTACAGTAAATGCTTCAGCGATGATGGTGCTTTAGCAAAGCTACGGCGAAGATATCCAAGTGTTTTGTTGGCGTTGTTAACGACACGTGTAACATGACCAGTCCAGGTAAGGTGATTAGTAATGTGAACACCAAGCTATTTATAAGAGTGTACAGAGTCTAGAGACAATTGCCGGTAAGGTGATAAGAGGGCAAGTTATTAGTCACTCGAGACACACGCATGAATTTGCGCGTGTTAACATTAAGGTCCATTAGCCATGTTTTACGCCAGGTGGAGATGGAGTCGAGGCCGAATCGAAGCATTTGTATATCGCCGTCGCTTGTTATTTCCCTGAATATTAAGCAGTCGTCGGCGGATAGATGAATGTGAGATGAAATGCAGCAGGGTAGGTCATTAATGTAAATAAGAAAAAGAAGCGGATCGAGCACAGAGTCTTGCGGAACACCGGAGTGAACCACACTCGGGGCCAAGGTGAGGTGATTAATGGAAACTAACTGTTGATTGTTTGTAAGAAAAGCTTCAAGCCAGGTTAAAATCTTTGGGTCCGGGTTAAGTTGCTGAAATTTGTATTGTAGTAAGCTATGACATATTTTGTCCAACTCTTTTGCGAAATCTGTGAACGCGCAGTGAGCTAGTCAATTACGATCAAGAATAACGTGCAACTTGTTAGCAAGGGATACAAGTTCGGATTCACACGAATATGATTTCCGGAAACCGTGTTGAAATCGCGAGAAGAAAGAGTTCGATTCTAGGAGGTAAGCTAGGTGAGAAAACAGGACGTGTTGAAGTTTACAGGGAATGCTGGAGAGAGAAATTGGACGGCAGTTTAGTGGAGAATGCTTGTTACCTGATTTGTCACCTTCCATGCGGCAGGTAGCGAACCTTGGTCAAGTTACTGCTGAAAAAAGTTTGTTAGTATGACGGAGGAATAAACAATTTTATTTTTTAGAAACTTGGCAATGATTAGGGCGCAGCCTGGAGTAGCGGACAGTTTTAATGAGTTTATCAGTTTTGCAACACCATCAAGGCCCATTGTGACAGGATAGATGGGCGTGTAATCGACTGACACTGTGCTAGGAAGCGGGGGATCGGAGGTGACAGAAAAATTGAAAGTGAAAACGTTGTTTAACACGGAAGCTTGCAGTAGAGAGGGGGGGGGGGGGGAATTTTAGCCCCAGAATTCTCAACAAGAGATATGCTATTGCTTTCAGTCGGGTTGATGGTGCGCCAAACCATTCGCAGATCAGTGCATAGCATGGACAGAAGGGTAACTTGTAAACATGTCTTCTTCGCCTGTTCTAGCGCTGTAATGTATTCCCGTGAAGCGGTTTTGTAAGCATTCCATCGGTCACGGTTAGAAGAATGTTTTGCAAGTTTGTGCATATACTTTTTTCTGTTAGACAACCGCTTAATATTATAGTTGTACCAGGGAGCATTGGTTCAGGGTAGGCAGTAACAATTACTGCCAACACGTTACTCGAAGACCATCAAGAAAAGCAATCTCCTTAGCAAGGAGACTAACGGATGGTTTGCAGACGCAATTTTCTTCCTTTGCGATATTCTAGGCCTTCCTTAATTCCCGCGTGGTTCGATCACGGTGTGCATAAGTTACATTTGTGTGACGCCAGATAGCTGTGCACTTTTTCTTCTGTTTTATTATTTAACAATTTTTACAGTGGGTTACGAGATATGAAACGTCCTTGCTACTCTCTAAATTGTTTTTGTGTTCCTGCAGACGCTTATTTAGTCAACGTCCCGTCTGCCCGATGTATTGGGCTCCACTGGAGAGAGGGATGAGATGCAGAACTCCTGGGCGACAAGCGACGAACTTGTTCCTATGCGCGGTGCCACACCCTTTAACCGATTATTCCCTCTTGCTTTGTATTGTCGGACATAATTGTTTTAGTATAGTGGCAGCTGATATAGCCACACTTACTTTCTATCTATTTGCTACGTTTTTAGCCCATGGGTGATGCGATGCAAGTAAGGACTAACCGCAACTTTTTCATTTTTTCTTGCAGTAAGTTATCTTGATTTTACCGAGTGTTCTGCTGTTTTACCCACTTGAGCAGATCTCTCTTATTATATGAATTGAGTGCCCAGCTTGCGTAATGGTGGCAGAATTTTGTCAAATAATTGCGAAGGCAGGAACTGATAATGCCATTTTTATTGCAATTTTTAGTGACCGAAGTGGGAACTCAGGAGCGCTTTTGTTGACCTAGGGTTGTGTTTCCAGCAAACATGACCGGGACCGAACCGCAAGCGCACTGTCAAGCGCCCGCGGTCTGTGAACAGCCCAATAAATCGGGCAGACAGGACGTTGCCTAAATAAGCGTCTGCAGGAACACAAAAAAAATCTAGACAATAGCAAGGACCTTTCATATCTGGTAACCCAGTGAAAAAATTATGAAATAGAAAAGAAGAAGAAGGCGATGTGCGGCCGAGTACTTGCACCTAACCACTTCTGTTCTTCACACCTGTAGGTGAGTGTGACGCAAACACAAAGGCTCTGTAGATTACTACCTATGTTTTAGCTGCAAATCCCAACTGTTTTTTTTTCTGAGCTGTCAATCCTGTGGTGATGTGTGTCGATCTTTGCACATATCGTGTTCGAATTGATTGTTTTGTGCCATTTTGTAGGGAAACATTATCATTTTCACCAGTATGGTTTTCCCCGGGGCCAGCTACTGCAAACTTATGCCTAAGTGGTCGCCTCACCTTAGCCATTCCTTGTATTTGGTTCCTGCTGATCTGTGTTGGTGACATTTAAACATATCCTGGTCCTGACAAATGTGATCAACTTGCAGCTGCTATAAAAAAATGACGTTATCCTGTGAAAAATTTCAAAAAGAAATTCTTGGAAAGGTCAAAGATGTGCAGTTGAGCGTCAGAGAGATCAAACGGCCCTTATCTAAACTAGAAGAAAACTCGGATATAGTTAGCGACGTCTCTAAGAAAGTCAACAACTTGGGCTCGATGATCAAATAATCCCAAGACAGGCTTCAAAGCATAGAAACAACACAAACGCGTCAGTCTACCATAGTTGTTGACGACCTCCATAGCAGAATGCGTAGAAATAAATTGATCTTCAAAGGTATTACAGAGGAAACAGCAAAAACATGGAAAGATGCTGAAGAAGTTGTGACTAAGTTTGTGTCCAAAAACTTGGGAATTTCAGCTAGCGAAATCGAACGCGCCCGTAGAATAGTAGAGCGAAGGCAGGACAGCATCCGCCCAATAATTGTGAAGTTCTTAAATTTTAAAGACAAAACCAACATTCTCAAAAATGCATCCAAACTAAAAGATCTCGACTCCGCTTCTGTTTGGATAGAGGACGATTTTTCGCCCAGGGTGCAGTTTATTAGAAAACAGCTCAGAGACTTCGCCCGAAATACTCGAAATCCTGATGAAAAGTATACGTTCTTATTTGATAAGCTCCTTCTCAATAACACACTGTATTCATTTAAATCTGCCACTATAGAAGTGATAGCTCTCCCCAATCGCAACTCTAAAGAACTGACTGCTTTTCCCAAAAGCGCCACTAGTGAAATGGCTACTACTCCTGAACACGACGTGACCACTGAGGACCACTGACTACAAAACAAACCCATAAATTCAGCATGTCAATTTTAGCGTCATACTACCGCAGCCTCTTCCCAAAACAAGATAATGTGTGTTGATATGCCGAAACATGCTCAGCCGACCTTGTGTTGTGCACAGAGACCTGTTTATCTCCGGATATTGCTGATTCTCAACTATCCTTCTCCAGCCATTTTTCATTATTTAGAAAATATCACATTACCTGGCTAGGTGGTGGGGTGTTTATCGCCGTATGGAAAAACCTGCAAGCCTAGGTTGTTTACACAGGATCGTGTCTGGAAATTTTATCGGTTGCATTGCGTCTATCACCGCCTCCAACTTGTGCCGTTAGGGTCTGCTATCGCCCACCTCATTCGCACGAGGAATTCTCTGAAATCCTGTATCAATCTTTAACTTACGTCCAGAACAAATTTCCATGCTCGCAAATATTCCAGGCCGGTGACTTCAATTATCCGCATGTTGATTGGCAGACATGCAGCCCCCTTCACGGCATAAGAAAGTGCGAATACCAGAGTTATCTGGATATACTATCATTGCATTGTAATTTTAAGGCGCCAAAACCACATACACACACACACAAGAGAAGAGTACGCGGCAGAGCGCCACTCACAGCTGGTTTAATTTGCAGAAACCACATACATGCGTATATATACAGTCCGGCAGCGCCTGCGCAAAGAGCATATTCACACATCAAGTCGTACACGATAAGCATCTTTCAAAAAACTGTTTTTCCGCCTTGTACAAAGGTATTGATGTGTCGCTGATGCACAAACTGCCTTTCTTGCTGATATAGAACGCTTCGATCAGTTCTCTTGCTTTTACATTGCTACTCCTGACCAGAATCCGCACCATTGGAAAACATGGTTCCCAAGAGCGTGAAGGGCAGGATCCGATATGTTTAGGTAAATTTGGGCCCTCTTTATTTTGTTGCACGTTTCGTTCGTGTTCCCTGATTCGCTCATTGACACAGCGTCCAGTTTGTCCTATATAGGAACGAACGCACGAGAGGGAAATTTCTTAAACTACCCCGTCGGTACATCTCATGAATGGTCGCCCATGCTTGGTACCGCAGCTTGTATATTTTTTTTTTTTGCTTTCTTCTTTCCACTCGAGAGCAAACACTTCCGAGCTTCAGGGGGCTGTGAAGACGAGCGGGACACCATGCCTGCTCGCAACCTTTTTCAGGTTGTGGGCCAACTTGTGCACATACGGCACCGCCACAGGTCTCACCTCTTCTCGAGGGGACCTCTGCCCCAGCTCTCACTGCGCTTTACTTCATCTTCTGCAACAGGCTTTCGGCGACGCCTGCCACGGGTGCCGACCAGGGAAACCGGCTGAATCTAGCCGGTTTCCCTGGTTTTCTTCACAGCCCCCTTGAAGCTCTTGTACTATCACTTTTCGATCTGCATCGAATAGTTTCCACACCTACGCGTGGCGATTGACTGTTAGATCTTTTCCTGACAACTCAACCGGACAAGACATCTTTAAACGTGATCGATGGTGTCAGCGACCACAGGATTTTGCAGTGCGATTTCACACTAGCCAGGAATAAACCGGAAAAAGCAAAGAAAGTTATATTTGATTATGCCCGGGCAAATGTTGGTATGCTGCTCAATGAACTGTCGTTATTTTCTGCCCATGTTGTTTGTTCTTTTTGTTCACGGGATGCCAATGAAAACTGGTCGCTTATTCACGACAAACTAACTTTGCTAAAAGATAAGCACGTGTCCAAAGTCACCATCGCCACATCTACAAAAGCACATTGTTCACAAGGAGCATCAAAAGATTTATAAACAAAAAGAAAGGTTGTACGCGAAATATAAAGTGTCAGGATCTGAACGTGATTGTAATCAATACCGCACACATTCGCAGCTGTGCAATACTGAAATTGAAGCCACGAAGGACAAATTTTATAAGAATGACCTTTCACACCTGTTAAAGAACAATCCTAAAATATTTTGGCGAGTTGTCAATCGAAGTTACACTTCCAACTCCTCAGTTTCAAGAACTAAAAAAAGCAAGCTCCTTACCTCCCCTGAGGTAGCAGAGCAATTTAATCAATTTTTTTTTCTCGGTGTTCATGGATAACAGTGCTTTAACTACTGACGTGCGAGTTCCAAAGCTGCATTCAACTATGCCTGACATAACTGTGACGCGAGAGGGTGTATCCTCCGCCATAGACCGTCTATTCGCTAACTCCGCAACCGGCCTCTAAGGGATATGTCCTAAAATACTCAAAATAGCAAAACCTGCAGTATCCCCCGGGCTGTGTTCCAAACGTCTGGAAAATTGCTCGTGTCATTCCTGTTTTTAGATCTGGCGATGCTTCTAAACCATAAGATTACAGACCAACATCAGTTGCAAATTTCTCGAGCACATAATCTCATCTGCCATCATGGGTTATCTGGTGAAGCATAGCTTCTTTTTTGCCAATCAGCACGGCTTCTTACACGGCCGATCTTGCAAAACAAATCTGTTTGAACTGATCACTGACCTCCATAACGCTGTTCATGCTCACTCTAAAATAGACGCCGTATTTGTAGATTTCGCCACAGCATTCGATAAAGTCCCCCACACACGTCTAATAAAAAAACTTGAGAATTTGAACATAAATTATAAGCTTATTTCTTGAATCAGGAGTTTTTTGGCTAGTCGCTATTAAACAGTCTTTGTTAACGGGCATTCATCGTCCATATCCCCCGTTAAATCTGGATTACCGGAAGTGTCTGTACTCGGACTTACCTTATTCTTAGTTTATATTAATGACACAAGTGATAACCTAAATTCCGCGGTCAGATTATTTGCACAGGGTTGCGTGATATAAAGACACATTACTGATCCTTCCGACTCTACTCGCCTAAAATCATACCTTAACAAGATTAATGGTTGGTGCACACAATTGCAAATGTAAATTAACACCTCCAAAACAAAAGTTGTTATATTTACCACAATATATAGCGCCGAACCTTGTCATTACGCTCTGAACGATGTGCGCGTAGAATCGGCTCCCAACATGGAATATCTCGAGGTGCATTTAGCAGTAGACCTCACATGGAAAGGTCACACAGATACGATTATTCACAAGGTTTGTAAAACACTCGGCTGCCTCAGACGTAACCTGGGTTTAGCTAATCCAGACACAAAGCTTTTAGCATACACTACATTAGTGCGCTCGAAATTGGTTTACGCCTATTCGATCTGGAACCCCCACCAAGCATACCTAGTAACCGAATTGGAGTCTCGGCAAAATTAAGCCTCCCGGTTCATATCTAAGAATTACTTGCGAGCAGCGAGTGTAACTGAAAAAAAAAGCTCTTAATTTACCTAGTCTTGAAAAACAGAGAATGCTTTGCATACTGTCATTTTTCTACAAATTATATCACAGTCATTCTTCCTTTGCTTTGTACCATATCAAGCTGGATCATCAGATATTCCCACGCATTGATCACCAAGTGAAAGTCGAACCTTTCTTTGCTAGAACTATCCTCTTTTTTCATTCGCCTCTCCTCTTTGCCATCCGTCAAGAGAATCTACTCCTTGGCACCATCCCAGTTGCCAATGATTACGAAGCGTTTCTAACCGCCCTAAAACGCAACTTCCGGCTATAACCTTCATCCCTCTATCCTTTTTTTGCATTTCTGTTGAAGAACTGCTTTCTAAGAAAACTTGAATGTTTGTTGCCATGTGCCTTTATATTTTGAATATTTGATGCTTTTCAACATGGTGTTCCCGGCCAACGATGTTTTTACTTATGGAATTTTTGTACCTTTATTTTTACTGTTGTTTCCCCATCTGCAATGCCCGCTGTGGCCTTTAGGGTATTTGAATAAATAAATAAATAAAAAATACACCTCGATCTGGCGTCGATCAAAGGTACTTTGCGCACACTTTGATCAAACCACGCGAGAATTAATGGAGGCCTTCCATATCGCAAAGGAACAAAATTGAGTCACCAAACCGTCAGGTAGTCTCGATCATAAAGAGATAGCTTTTCTCTGCGTGCATCTCTGTCTCCTGTTTTATCGTTTTTAGTGTAACATGTGATGTACTTAATGTTTCCTTATAAACACCGGGTGTTGCTATTAAAAACTTAGTTGAGAGTCAGCTCGTAGTTCCGGCTGTTTTACAAGATTGAATCTGTACGAACTCGCCCAACTGAACATTCTACTTATGCAGTAAATCCAGAGACCGGGGGAGGGGGGGGGGGCGCTCTCGAACGGGCCGCGTGGTTACTCGTACGAGGAATGGAAGGAAAGCGTCTGCTCCGTTGATTCTTTACGGCGCTCCATGCAACCGAGGTAGAAATAAGGCACTCCATAATTGAACTATCAATCGCTTTCGCTGGCAGCAACGCTGCCAACGAGAGGGGCAGTCGCAACATAGTGGGAGTCTTCCTTTCTGAAAACTTTACAAGAGATAATGAGAAAGCACAGTTAAGACAATGCACGAAATGGTGACTAGTTGGAAGGAAAAAAAATTAAGGCGTCTGAAGTGGCACCAGCAAATTAAAGGAAGAAAACGCAATGTATTGCGCCCAGTCCTGTTCATAAAATGCCCTATACCAGCTCCAGGCAAACGTTGCCCAACTACGTGCAAACCGTCGATGTTTTGAAATAGTACGTCGTAACCGTCTGCAACGGACTGAGTTTCTTTGCCAATTTAAAATGCATATTATTGCCAAGGACATGAGGTCTGCCCACGATCTTGTCTTAAGACAAAAAAACTGCAATTAAATGCCAGAATTTTTGTACTCGTCGTTGGCGTTAATTTCTCTTTAAATTAAAAACTCAGTAAATTTGTTCCGGATATTATGCTTTCATATTAGCATGACAGTTTTAAAAGGGGAGACCACTTTCTGCAAGAAATATGATTTTTTTTATGCAATAGACAACTCTATAATCCTGAACAGCCCCTGTCTCTACTATACAGAGCCAAATTACAGTATGAACCTTTCTTAAAATTTGTTTAAACCGGCTTTACGTTAAAAAATAGCAATTCTCAGGTTTTAGTTCCTGTGTACGAAATCCCGCTCGTCTGGATCCCTTGATTAACTGTAAAATGTGAGAATTTCTTTTAAGGTGTTAATCGTTAGTAGTCATGCCTTATAATTTGTGTTCCTCACCACTATGCGCGTTTTGAAATGCTGTACGCCAGACATAGATGCAATTAAATATAATAACCGAAACGCCTCCAAGCTTTCCCGACGCTTCGAACTTATACATGGTTCCCGCCTTCAACATGAAGTCAGGCAGTATCGCTCGCCTCCGAAAGCGCGGCGACATCTGGTTCGGAAGAGTTAATGTATGAAACCCGTGCATTCAGTACATGCGCCTTTATTCACGATGAGACCTTGAGCCATCGTAACGGAGTGGTAGCGTCCCCGCCTCAAACGCCAAAGGCTCTGGTTCGATTCGCAGCCTCGACACAGGGTTCTTTTTTTATTCAGTGAGCGTGCGGGAGTTTCAGTGGCTCCCGCCACCGGTTGGTCACGTGGTCGGTCACGTGGGGCGCAAAAGGTGCCGGCGGCGCGGCGCCGTGGCTGATCATGCAGTTGGTTACGTGTCCAGTCACGTGGTTGGTCACGTGGTGCGGTGCGACAACGGTGGGAATGCGAGCACGGCGAAACTGCGAGTTCGTGGCCAATGTAGCTTTCGCTACAATAAAACCGCCCATAAAAGCAGAAGTTCGGACGCACTCAACAGCGACGCTAGCAGCGAGGCTCGAGTTGAAAGTTGCAAGAGAATAGCGAGACTCACTGGCAAAATGCTCATGGCGCTCAACAGTGTACCACGAAGTGCCACGATTGAATCTGCGCTGTGGCGTTGTATCGGTGGGGGCTATATACAAAAACGCCCATGTGCTGTCAGTGTAAGTGTGGTGTCGCTGAAGGTTAAGCAGCCCATCATGATCGAAAAAACTCCAAAGCTTTTCCTTACGGCATACAACTTAGCCCATGTGTGCCACGTTAAACCCCGCATACAAACAAAAAGGAGTATGTAGAAAAAGGAACCGGAGGCGCGATGCAGGATGGTCTGAGTTTGGCGAAATTCGGCATTTTTCGGGCTCTAGCGACACACAAAGATTCATGAACTAATGGTACCAAAAACATAGCATTTAACCCTCGGCACACCTCCAGTGTGACTTGCTTATCCAGAGTGTACTCCGGGGCTATCATTAGTTGCGCGTCCACTGATGGGCTTCATTGGCGGTCGACAAAGTACGACTAACGTGATCAAAATGGTCAGTGCCGCCTTTGATTTCTTTATCCTTCCATCGAGTGGATTATCTGTTCCAGTCCGTTATTTATAAAAAAAATGCTCTCAATGGGCTTTTATTATTCACTTTCTGGTTCTTTATAACCATTTTATACTTTGCGAGGTGTCACTGAATGCGCTTGAGAATAGTTTGTAAATTATTAGGCTTTGAGTTGGACCATAGTGAAACGCGTAGTTCGCAACAACACATGGCGAAAGGCAAGCTTCGGAGAGGCGAGCTGCATCACAAAAAGTGTACCGGAGTCACGTGTTTTCGCAACGGCTATTGGTGCCGCCAATCGTAACGCTGGGCGCAGTGGTGTCGTCTGTTTCATTGTCTGCTGCGCATGCGCAAGCGCTCTGAGATGGCAGCTAACTAGCGTGGGAGAACCCTCACGTCCGGCTCCAAAAAATGTGACATAATCGCCTCTGTTAAACTCTTTCCTTTCTACATGCGTCAACAGCTGGGGTGACTCAGTTCATGCGGAAATTTCACGAGGGCGGAGCTTCCCCTTTCCACGTGACCTGGCCGACTGCGCACGTGATTTGAATTGGGCACAGGTTGTGCAGGTTAGCTTTGCGAAATCGGGTGGGAACAATGATGGCACAGCGTCTACCGCAGCGGTGGAGGAGCTGAGGAAAGTTGTCCGTTATGCGCAACTCTGTGCAGATTCTTTCGTTTTGGCGATATCTGCACTCAAGTTCAGTATTTCGTCGACAACAGGCTATTTTGCTCCCTGCATGGGTGCTAAACAAACATATAAAGGAAAAATCGATGGTGCAGCACTAAGAAGTAGGCATGCATCTATTAATTATACCATTCCATTTCCAAATGTCATACTACACCCTTAGGCCGTGATCATTCCGCTTACAGTTTCTTGTTTCTTTGCCATTTCAGGTGCTAGATCGGCTTACTTATGATTCAAAATGAAGAAAAAAGTGACACGTATAGTGACAGGAGATCCGAATAATTCGTTTCAAGTCAAATAACCTCAAACATGTGCCCTAGAAGTTTTCGAGATGCCTATCGTTGAGCATCCTTCTCTTGAGGCGCAAATTCTTTCACAGAGCAAGCGTGCTGAAGCCATAACACGCGCCTTAATCCCAAAAAAGGCTTAAAGTGCCAAGCCGGCGAGCTACTCTGCCTTAAACAAGCCAGTCTTTAATTTATGCCAGTACTTATCTTCAGGGTTGAAATCTTTTTTGTACTAAATATAAACTACAGGAAAATTTATTTCGCGGTAAAAAGCGTGCGTTTCTGAATCTACAAGTGCTTGATCATCTAGATAAATGGTGTTGTTTTAGCTTAATGTATATGCACTTTTAAAACATTCATTCGAATGAATGCTTTCTAGTTTTCGTCGCTCGCACAAGATAATCTTGTTCATTTCATGACCACGTCTCGGTTTGGCTTTGAAGTAGCCTTCATTTCACTGTAGGTGTGGTCGACACGTACCAAGACGTCCATGATGGTGCCGTGAAGAAGGAAACCTTCCTTAATATGCGCACGCTCGGTCGCAGCCTAATTGAAAGCGAGCCACCGCTTCTGCACAGCCGCGTCGATACGCGCGTCACCGACGTCGCTTACAGAGCGGCTTAGGGTGGTCTGCGTTCTCCAATGTACCAGTCTAAGACGACGATTCCCTGGAAACACCCGGCCGCGTAGAACTGGAGGGCAAACAAGACAACCGGCCCTCCCACTGTGATCGAGTAAGGCCCGCCACCAACCCACCAGAGAATTCTCGCACAGCACCTACCCTCACCGTTCGATAACGTTTCACGTGACACTAACGGTGGGTGGCGCTTGTGAAAACTCTCTTGGTTACGTTACAAGCAACATAAATATTCCCAAAAGTAGACTGGACAGCCGCCTCCGTAGCCCGCTGGTAGAGCACCAGAGGCGAAATTCGGCGGTCATGGGATCGGACCGCGCCAAAGGCACGTAGTTGTTTTAATGCGATAGCGTTAGAGCGTCCGTTCGGAGGAAAAACCATGCGCGTTTTCACAATGTGCGTTGGTCACTCATTTTCACTTGCTAAGGAGCGGGCTGAAATTCGATTCCAGCGGGGCCTCGGAACGGAGGACTTGCCGCAGTGGTGAAATTTCCGACCATGGCCAGACTCGAGCAGTAGTGGCTCGCGCCCTCACACTCTCCAGTCCGGCCATACGTCAGTGTCGACAACTGCCCTTCTTATTGGACAGCTTTCATATTACTTAATTCCTCAGCCGGGGATCAGGGGAATACGAACGGTATTTAACGGCGTAACGATGTGTTTCCATGGTGTTCCTGTCTCAGCTATATATGTAAAACAAATTTTACATCCTTATCCAACACCCACTGGATCCCGCCTTTGTTCGTCTCTAGTCCACTCGTTCCTGATCCGATCCCGACCATACAAGCGGGGCCATGCCACGTAACCTGGGCCACAACAATGCGCGTATGTCTCAGCAAGCAGACAGGTTACAGAGGCGCCGTTCCCGGTACATCAAACGTACAAGACTACATCTTTTCAACTCACGTTATCAGAACCCCCATAAGGTCAGTAACCAATCTAACTCGCCGATAGGCACGGGCGGCAGCCCCAAAATGTGGGACATGGGCTGCAGCATACAGGCGTGAGTTCAAAAGCGAAACGATGCAGCCGCTTTGGCGTGTTTTAAGATGGTAAACGCAGGCGACGCAGGTACTCTCCCTCCCTCGACCACTAATTCATAGATGCTGGCAGAATCGTATGATTTCAGCAAACAATGACCGCAAGGAAAATAATGGACAGCGCGCTCGCTCGGTCTCCAAAGACGAACAGACTTGCAAAATCAAGAGTGTTAGTGTGTTATAAGTTGTTCAGCGCTTATGCAGCCTCATCATTACATGTTTGGTGAATTTAGTAAGTGAGGCCCTTCCTCTTATATAATACAGGAAACAAGGTACAAGCAGAAAAGGCAGCTTTTATGCAACCCAACGGGGCTCTAGCTAACCTTACATCAGTATGACAAAACTTGGATTTTGCAATGTACAAAAAAAACGCCGAAAATCACGTTTTACGCTAACGTTTTAACCCAAGTCGCGCACTTTAGTAAACAATGAGAAACAGTATAAACTAGCGCTGCCTGATGTTAGTTTGAGCCACGTTTTCACAATATTAAAAATGAGAACTGCAAACCGCTAAATGGGAATTTAGCTGACGCAGTTAACTAAGCATACGTCTATTTAAATCTTTGGCGGCTCATATCACTCACGCATTAGAACAATCTTTAATCACCAATATCTATCTGCGCCAATAGGACTAACTTCCATTTATTCAACGTTAATATTTCGGGCTATGGATACAAAGTATTTTTTGAGAACGTCTGTACATATGATGCGGCTGGAAGACAAGCCAAAGCATGAATACGCCTAGTTTGTATTCCACGATGCACAAGTTCACTTAAGCTCACGTTTTGTGCTTCAGACCGGCATGACCTATATTCCGCTTCCTATTAGTATGTGCTGTGAGGGATCAGCATACGAAATAGCTTGGTTAAACAACGTCTTCTGCATTTGAAACTTCAATATGTAATATATAGTCGTTCTATTTTTGTGGAACGTGAAGGTTATTCCTCCTCTTTGTAGATTTAACCGCCGTCGTTTTGAAGACGTTTCTCACGTTTTAAACTTCATAAGGTACATGAACACTGCGAATTTCTTCTTTATTTTCGTATCTTGCCTCACCTAAATGAGCTCTTGAGCATGTGCGAAACCAAGTGCACACCACCCGCTGCCAAAGAAGTGAGCGGCTAGGGAGGAGTTTAGGAAGGGTAGGGTCGTCGCGCTCCTAGCGGCAGCAGAAATCTCAACTCGGGAAGGAGAGCTCCCATTTCTTCTGCGGCCAGAGCGCAGGCTCTAGCGCGCGCCTGCCGCTCTCCATTCTGGCCGTGGTCAGGCTAACCGGGCGCTAGCCGGAACGAAGATGCGTCCGCAAAACTGAACATATATCTTAACTGCATAACTGCCGTCGGCATTCAGGACCCGCATGCCATTTAAGTCCAGCCCTAAGTCCAGCTGCACTCGACGTGGACTGTAATTAACGTGATTTCAAACAGCGCATAACAAAACGCGCTTTCCAGTTTGAGTATAAACAGCAAACCGGTGCACCTCATCTTAAAAAAGTCAGGCGTAAACATGAGTGTAACGCAAAGCCATCCGGTAGTTTATGTGCCACACTGGTGTACTTAATTCAATGGCGGGAATGAAACAGGCGAATGTTGAAAACGATTTCTGTGATCTATGACACCTTTAATATAAGGCGGAAAGTTTCTGTCAGTTGGTTGAATGTATAGGGGCGTCTTCTTGACACAGTCTTCTGTCAGACGTTTTTGAAACGGTTCAGAGGGAACTTTTACTGCAGACATTTAAGAGAGGTTCCTGATTAAACGTGCTAATTCCTAAGTTTTTAGTGAAGTTATGAGAAAATTTCTTGGTGCAGACGTTTAGGAGGCATTGTAACAACGCAAGACGGCTGTAGCCATTTCGAGCTGTTTCAACGTGTTCGTATGATCTGTATTATTGAGTTCTATCATGTATGGGGTGGGTATTTCTTCTATCAAAAGGCATATTACGCAAACCCGTCATGTCGTGTTGTTATAGTATGCGTCATCGGAGCATAATGTTGAGAAGATTTCCGCTCAGCGGTGATTTGTTGTTTGTCTTTAATGCGGGTATTTCATGGAGGCATCGGGTCATAGTTTTGACCTCATTTGGAAATTGGATCCTACGCAGGTATCGTATTCTAATCAACGCCTTTCATTTCAGTTTCCATTTGCTGCAGCCCTGCAAGCAGATTTCGAAAGAGCTGGCGCCCCTGTAAAGCCAGAAGACCTTGTTGGTGTACTCAATGTTAAATATCTTGAAGCAGTAGGAAACTATTCTTCGTCTTTGCCAACGTAAGTTAAGGAAACTATATGTAATTCTAAAATCGAAATGGTAACAGAAGGTACACATGACTTATTTTTTACAGTATGACACAAGAGCCCAGTTGAGCCAGCGCCTTAATGCGACGCGAATGTGCGTAGCCTTGAAGCAAATGGCGCAGCCATTTTAAGGACAGAACAGAAATGCTATTTCAGCTCATTTTTATCAGTTTTCTTGGAGCCAATATTTCTGGAGGAAAGCTGGCAAAGAACGTTATGAACGCCACCGCTGTGTGAATGTCAATCACGTGAAACTTAGGAGGGCATAATTGTAGAACAGGTGGTAACACATGATAAGGACGAATTACCGCAGAATGCGCGCGGCGGAAGCAGTTTACAAGAAAGCAGGTAGAAGCAACTGAGCATACATTGAAACATCACAGAGGTTCTTAAAGATCAAATGCCAGTCTTTTCCGAAAACAACCACACGTCAAAGGTGGAAAAGTAATGGAAAGGTCATACATGTTTTTCTCAGCTCGCTTTTTCGCCTTCTGTTGCCAAACTAGAAGAATTGTTGCTAATTTTTTTTTTTGTGAGAGACCGTCAGCTTTTGTTCGTTCATTCCTTCCGCACATGTCTTGTTTTCAATCATGTTTTTTTAATGTTTTCGTGACCATTAATTCACGCTTTCGCCCTACCCTTGTGGTTGTTTTCCGGAGCACGCGTGCGTTTGATCTATAAAAGCCTTTGCGATGTTCCAAAGAATGGTGGGTTGCCAGAACGACCATTTTGTATACCGCTCCGTCGCGCGTCTTCTGCGGTAATTCGTTCTTATTGTTATTAATCACCTGGCTGTATCGTGCTATTTATTCCACCATACATTACAAAACTTGGGCGGCTAGTGATGTTGCAGGTATTATCCAATATACTTTGTTCTGTTTTTGCAGTTGTAAGACGGATATCTTCTCACTGAATGCACCGTCGTTTATTTTGTGGTCAATAAGAATGTTACATAGGGTGCTTGTGCTAAAAGAACATGTGAGACCTGCGAGAGGGTGCTGTCAAGAATATAGCATCTGCGGCTATTTAATCCAAGCGGACTTCAGTGTAGTCACTATTAGAGGCTGGTCGCCATGAATCTTTGGTTGCCACTTCTTTATTGGGCACTGAAAAAACCGTGAAACCTTATATACCCGCTTTACGTTGCAGCTATCAGTGCTCTGGTTTTTAAACCATTCTAACTCTTAGCCACATCAGGCACTTATTGGCTAACCTCTATCATGAGCAATGAGTTACTTCGTTTGTGAAGAAGTCGACTTCTGTTTTTGCCCTCTAACAGAGCAGCCACTGCCAGTGATGTCAAGCGCCGTAACCAGAATTATTCTTCTACAGACTAAAATGCATACTTTCAGAACTTTTGGTGCACTAGCAAAGGCGCCAAAGTGTCTAGAACGACGACGACGCTGTGATGAGCTCTTGTGCGCTGTTCGGCGCTGTCCCAGGCCATCAATCCGGTCCCTAGCAGATTTCATCTGCGGCATATAACCATGAAGTAACATTTGATGAAGATTGCCAAAGCCGATTCCAAACCCCAAGCTGGATCTCTGCGGTAGCCGCCACCTAAACACCATGTCTACCGAATACTCTCCGTCTCCGCCAGCAACGCCAGCCATCGTCGTGGCCCACTACCACGAACAAGGCTCATTCGGTGGGACAGACGACGTTGATATGGACGACTGACTCGCCGTTTGCGAACGCGTCAGCACGCATAACAAGTGGGATGCGACGCTGATGCCCATAAATGGGATATTGTATCTAACCGGCACCGTGCAAGTGTGTTTCGAAACACATGAAGGCGACTTGACCTCATGGGACATCTGTATAGCAAAAACTCTGCGACCTGTTCGGGTAACGCATTGGACGCCAACTAGCCGCCGAGAAGGCTTTCTCGTCGCGCGCCGAAATGTCTTCAGAGCCATACATCCCCTGCATTGAAGACGCACTGGCCTTGTTCCAAGACATTCTGAAAGGAATTGCCGACGATGCCTTTAACCTGCTGCTATGCAAAGACTGTTCTACGGTCGCTTCTGCGCTTGAGGAGTGTCGGTGCTTCGAGTAAGCCAAACACGGCGCATTTCCCACCGTTTTAACCGGTACCGAACACTGCTGTCAGCTCCTCACGTGATGGTCTGCCAACACTGCGGCATCCTTCCGACCCGGCTAACTTCACCCGTATCATGCGCCGCGAGCTGGAAGCGATGACGCCCGCTGCTTCCACCTTCCAACTGCCTGACACAACCTGGCCTTCATCCAGGCCGTCGTTCGCCAGGAGGTTGCGAACATGGCCGTACCATCTGCTCACGACGTGGACAAAGTTAATGCCCGCGAGGGCCCTCCACGGATTGCGACTGCCAATTTGTCCCAGCTTTTCGCCTCAGTACCGGTACCGCAATCTTGACGAATAGTGCACCCCTGATGACCGGCCAATCAGTTTTACGTGCTCCAGCCTGTCTACTCTCCTTCGTCGACCGCCGCAGTGACAACGCCCCGCGGTGTTACCCACCTCGTCCCGATCCACTCTGTGAAGAGCCCGCTCCACCAGCTCGTCGATCCAGCCACTCACCATCTCAATAAGACCGTCGCTCGCGTTGCCCGCTCACTCGTCACAACTCTCATATATCAAACTCCCGCCATTTCTTGAAAAACAAGTCGATGCAGCCCCGGCGGTGGCGCTGCATACTTGACCTGGACTGCAAATACTATCTTGATCCCCGCTGCCCAACGTAATCTCTTGAAAGTTATTGTGGATGGTGTCCCGGTCTTTGCCATCATTGAGACTGGCGCCCACGTGTCTGTCCTGGGCTCTTCTTTGCGCCGCCGCCTCAAGAAAGTTTTAACGCCCGCCGCCACGCTCACTGTTAGCGTCGCCGATGGCAGCACGGCTGCCGTGACTGTAATGTGCACTGCGTGAGTCAGCATTGCCGGACATCATATTGCAATTCTGTTCACCATCCTGACAAGGCGCCCTCAGGAAGTGATTTGTGGCGGTGACTTTTTAACCGCCCATTCAGCTCTTATTGACTGTTCCTCTGGCCTTCTTTAATTCGATCTGCCTCTCTACTATGAAGCCTACAGCAGCTCATCTCTCCTTCACTCCACCGAGTTCGCTCGTTTCCCGCCTCCAGCTGCCGTCCACATCCCTATGTCGCCTTCTCCTCCCGTTCCTGGAAGAGACTACGCCGCTTCCCCTATCACCGCTGTGATGCTGCAGAGTAACGTCGTCTTCCCCGACACCGTTGTTCATATCACCAATAACTGCACCTACCTCCCTGTCCTCAACCTCAGCTTGTCTCAAGTTCTTCCCGCCGGAATTTCACTTGCTGACCTGTCCCTATTAACCGACTGCACAGTTTCTGTCTTAGCTCCTGACCCAATGACTGACGTCTTCAATGTCCTTTCATAGCAGCCCTCCTGTGCGAATCCAATTTCCAGGATGATCGCGGACAATCTGTGTGCTGTTGACTTTACAGCTCTTCACAACCTCTTGTCCTCCTACACAATTTTTTTTACTTTTATGACCGTCCCTTTGATCTAACCTCTGTTGTCGGCCACCGCATCGACCCCGGCGATGCCCGTCCTATTTACAGACGGCCCTATTGGGTCTCTCTCCCTGAGCACCGTGTCATTCAGGCCGAGGTCGACAAGATGTTGGCCCGCAACATTATCGAGCCTTCGAGTAGCCCTTGCGTGCAGTGTTGCCAAATTGGCCAGTTGGATTTTCCAAGTCGCCGGCTAAAAGTTTCCCATTTTTTCCCACGAATAAACATATTTTTAAATAAAGTAATTTTAGACTGAATACAGCCAAGGTAATAATTATAGGAATGAGTGAAATAAAATGAATACAAAGGCCATTAGTAATGAACATGAGGGCTGGATTGTCCTTGATTACATCATCGCCAATCACGACTTTGCATTTATTAGTTTTTGCCTTTGGACGGTGACCAGCTCGGCTACTTCCATTTCCTTACTAGCCTCTCCTGTACAGACCGTAGAAAGTTTCGGGAATTCCTTTACAACAACATGCGTACATAGGGGATTGTGTGACTAAAGATCTGGCAGTGGTCGCTGCCACTATAGCTGGAAGAAATACAAGAACGCAGCACTCGAAACCTGAATGGGCCAGGGCTCAGTATGCTTTGTATACAAGGCTAGGCAGCAATTAAAGGGAGACATCAAACCAAATTTCTTCTCGCGACACTAGTCAGGCCGCCATGATAACAGCGTTTTCCCTTCACCTATGCACATTTTTCTGAGAAAACACATTTAGAACACCGGTCTTTAGCGAAACCAAAGTTTCCCACGTTTTCAAGATTATTAAGCAAAACTTCCTTTTTCCCTCAGTGGCTCGATTTTCCTAGGATATGGGAAATTTCCCACGATTCGGGAACACTGCTTGGGTGTGTCCTCTGTAATGCTTGTTAGAAAGAAAGATCAAACCTGGCGATTCTGCCTTGATGACCGCCACCGCAATGCCTTCACAAAAAAGACGTTCACCCTCTGCCTTGAACTGACGAAGCACTCGACTGCCTGCCCGGCGGCAGCTACTCTTCCTCCATCCATCTTCGCTCGGGATACCGACAGATCGCTGTCGACGAACAAGACCATGAGAAAACCGTATTTGTCACCCTGACAACCTGCATCCATTTTAAGTCGTGCCTTTCGGCGTCTGCAATGCCCCTGCGACCTTCGAGCCCATGATGGACTCCCTCCTGCGCGGCCTCAGATGAACGTCGTTGCTCTGCTACTTGGGTGATGTGATCAAATTTTCGTCCACATTCCAAAGCCACCTGCACTGCCTTTCAGCTGTACTTGCTGTCTTCTGCCGCGCCGGTCTTCAGCTGAACTCGCAGAAGTGTACTTGCGGCCGCCGTCAGATCAAGGTCCTCAGTCACTTGGTCGATTGTGCTGGGATTCAACCCGATCCCGGACAACGTCCCCCAAGTGAGTTCCTTTCCTGCTCTGTGTTCCTCCGGTGATGTGCGCAGCTTCCTCGGGCGATTCTCATGTTTCCGCCGGTTCATTGAGAACTTTGCCGAACTAGCCCACCCTGCTACCACGCTCCTCAATAAGGACATCTTCTTCTCTTGGGGGTACGACCAAACTGCCGCATTGAGAAAAGTTATGAGCGTCCTCACCGCTTCGACTCCTAGATCCTTCAGCCCCTACGCAAGTTCGGACCGACGCGCGCAGCCATGGCATTGGGGTCCTACTTGCTCAGCGCCAACGCCAGCAGATTCGCGTCGTTGCGAACGCTAGACGTCTTTTTTCTGTGTCAGAACGCAAGTATTTTATCACCGGACGGGAATGCCTCGCCCTCGTTTGGGCCATTACCAAATTCCGCCCCTACTTTTTTTTGGCCACACCTCCGTTATAACGAATCATCAGGCCCTATGCTACCTCTACTTGCCGGCTGGGCCGCTGGGCTGTTCGCCTTCAAGAATATGCATTTTCTGCCGTCCACAAGTCTGGCCACTTGCCCCAGTGCGCAGATTACTTGTCCCGTCACCGTGTCAATCCGCCTTCCTCCAACGAATGTCCGGCTGACGCCTGCGTTTTGTCGATATTGTATTTCTGCTACATTGCTCAAGAACGTCGCTTCGATTCTTCACTACACTTCCTCATCAACGGCCTCACAGCCAACCGCTCAGTTTCTTCGCTGGCCTCGTTCGTGCTGCACGTGAATATCCTCTACCGGCGCAATATGCGGTCTGGCGGCAATGAGTTCTTGTTCATGGTCGCTCAACGCCCGCGTTACAGCGTCCTTGAACAGCTCCATGATGTTCATGGTAGGTCATCTCGGCGTATCCCACACGTATACAACAGCCTGCGCTGCTGCTTCTTTTGGCCAGGTCTCTACCGCTCTGTACGACGCTATGTGGCCGCTTGCGAGCTCTGCGAGCGCCGGAAGATGCCCTCGGTTCTCCCTCCAGGACACCTTCAGGCGATTCCCATCCCAATAGACCCGTTTTCCCGCGACGGCCTCGACCTTTTCGGCCATTTTCCGGTGTCTGCCATGGGAAACAAAGGAATCGCCGTCACGGCGGACTACTCCACGCGCTACACTATCACACGAGCGAACCCAACCAGCTGCACCACTGATGTTCCTGACTTCCTCCTGTACGACGTCGTCCTCCATCACGGTGCTCCCCGTGAGGTTCTCATCTATCGCGGCCGCTGCTTTCTTTCGTAAATGGTCAGCGGTCTTGTCAGCTCCTGCCCCGTTCGTCATCAATTCGTCCCGGCCTACCACCCACAGACGAACGGCCTCAACGAACGTCTCAACCGCACCCTCGCCTGTATGATTTCTATGTACGTCTCTGATCATCAACGTCACTGGGACGTTAGCCTCCCATTTGTGACATTCGCATACAATTCTACGCGTTACGATGCAGCAGGTTTCTCTCATTTTCATCTTCTGTATGGCCGCGAACCTTTGCTGCCCTTCCTCTGTGTACTGCCCGTCACCGCCTTCACGAGTACTTATGCTCTTGCCAGCCATCGCCCGCGCCGACGCCGCCCGTCTTGTAGCTCGCCAGCAGTTGCCTGCGTCCCAATTAACTCAGAAAAGCCGTCATGACTGTCGCCACCGCGACGTAACCTCCTCTCCTGGCTCCTTTTTTTGCTCTAGGTTCTGTCGCGCAATGTGGGACTGTGTGAAAAACCGTGTCGTACGTCCTGTGACCGCAGTGACGTGCGAGATAACCCCGCTGCAACCAGTCCCCGCCCGCTACACCCCACACCGACATCGTACATGTGTCACGCCTCAAGGCCTACAACTCGAACTCACCCTTGCTTGTGGGGGGGAGGGGTGGTGGTGGTAGTGCTACGGTGGACCTGAGTAGTGTCGCAGACTGGAAGACAACAAAGCTGGCAGTGGCGCGGCACGGAGCGCTCGCGCTAGGCCTACCGCCATTAAATCCTGCCATAGCCATCTTTCATATAGTCCGGTCTTCATCGGCTTGCCGTCGCGTAACATTCGGTGTGAGGTGCAAGTCATACTTTGTTAACAGAGATTTTACTAAAAACCAGACAACATCATACAAAACTTTAGGGCAGAAAAACTCTAGCACAATATTTTTTGAACCAACAGATGCAAATGAAGTGTGTTCTCTTTTTTTGAGTTTAAATAATTCTCATAGTGTTGATGCAGATGGTATACAAATAAGACCTGTCAAGTATGTGATACGTATAATCAGCCCCATTCTAGCGCATATTTTTAATCTCTGCATTTCTACAGCTGTTTTTCCAACAAAAATGCAAGTCGCCCGTGTGATAGCCTTATATAAGAAAGGTGATAAAAATGATGTATCTAGCTACAGACCGGTGTCAATTCTTCCTGCCTTTTCAAAAGGTCTCGAGAAAATCATCCTAGATCGAATATCGCGCTTCTGCAACAAGCATAATATAATAACTACTTCGCAATATGGCTTTAGAAGGGACAGGTCTACAGAGCTGGCGCTGTTGGACCATAAGGAATATATTCTAAAGCATTTTGAAGAGAAATGTATTGTTATCGGTATTTTTGTTGATTTTAGCCAAGCTTTCGATTATATTAGTCATACTATCCTTTTTGAAAAACTGCATCAATATGGTATCCGGGGACATGTTTTGGCCCTGCTCCAAAGTTATCTATCAAATAGATTTCAATATGTCGACATAAATGGTTTCATTTCTCACAGAAAAAAAATAATTTCAGGAGTCCCACAGGGTAGCATTTTAGGCCCTGTCCTATTTAATTTGTACATTAACGATATTGTACACATCTGCTCAGATACCAAGTTCGTTATATATGCCGACGACACGAGTGCTTTGGTGCCATCACGTTCTGAAGCTGAAGGAATTACTAAAGCAAATATTTTTCTGCGCAAATTGGACTCGTGGATTTCCAGCAATCAATTAAAACTTAACGCAAACAAAACAAAGGTGGTAATTTTTCGACCAAAAAGTAAACAAATTTCGTTACAAGGAACCGTAATGTTTAGATCCGCAGCCATTGATGTGGTAGATACTGTCAAGGTGTTAGGGGTATATTTTACTTCAACTTTACAATGGAATGATCATGTAAACAGTCTAATCAGCAAACTGAGCTGCATAACTGGAATTTTAAATCGCAACCGCTATACTCTTCCAAAAAAAGATAAACTAATGGTCTATAACGCTCTCTTTGTTTCCCACCTAAACTACTCTCATTTAGTCTAGGGAACATCAACAAAAACTAATCTGTTGAAGCTTGAAAGGCTACAGAAAAAAATAGTACGAATAATTGAAAACGTTGAATACACAGCGCCTTCTTCAGATATCTTTGCTTCGCTTAATTTATTGAAAGTAAGAAATATTTACGAATACAAATTATGCAGGCAGTACCGTTTAAGTGTCTAACGAGAGAGTACCGTTTTTACTGAAATGGCAGAACTAAAACCCAATTATCCCATCTACAGCACCAGAACTCCAGAACGATGGAAAGTTCCAAAATGTCGTACTGCCTATGGACAACAAACACTCCGGTATAACCTTCCGCGATTATTGAATGCTGCAGAAAAAGAAGGCGCTGATGTATCCAATATGTCTCTTCCCAATATGTACAAATATTTTGCTACTCATACTTTTTTTTGTGAATGAACGCACAGGTCTATCTTTATGGTCAATTACATTGCATTGTTTACTTTTCAAAAACAAAAAATGTTTTTCCAGGAGTCCAAACCCAGTGTTCTATTGAAACTCTTATTTAGGCTTATTTTATTTTGTGATGCGATATAGTGCTGTTTATTTTTTTTTTCATTTTTTTTGCCTCTTTGCAACAAAAAAAAAATGTGACTGTCTATTGTCCCGCTCTGCTGCTGTATGCACTGTAAGGGGGCGGAGGATTTTTCAAGCCACAAATGTACGGCTTTTCCCTCCGCCTCCTTCCACTTCTTTGTGGAGAATAAAACTTGTATGTATGTATGTATGTATGTATGTATGTATGTATGTATGTATGTATGTATGTATGTATGTATGTATGTATGTATGTATGTATGTATGTATGTATGTATGTATGTATGTATGTATGTATGTATGTATGTATGTATGTATGTATGTATCTACATGCTGGTCGTAGAGCTTCGGCGTCCTGCGCCGGCCCTGGTCATCAGCAGTGTGTACCTGGTTCGCATCGCCAGTAACTACCCCAGCCCGCCAAAACTGAACCGACCTCGCCGCTCACCCCAGCCCCGTCCCCTACTCCGACCAAAAAACACGACAAAATGACGACGCTGCCGCGACCAGAACCTATGACCCCACGGACCCGAGACTCTGTCCACACATGAAGACATCATTCCTCTGTTCAGGCCGTTCGTCGCGTCCTGCGGCCTCGGCCGTCGGCTCCTGGCACCCTGCGGCCCAGAATCTTTGTGAACCGTGACTCATATACTCATCTCTCTCATCGTGGCGGCCAGCACCTCACCACCTTGCCATTTCTGTTTTGCCGTTGCTGAAGCACACCAACATTTTGCGCGTCCTTCGTCGGTGTTCTCTTCGATTTACGATCGGCAGGATCGCTCGGTGGCCGCGAGTAATGTGCCGAAAGAGACGAAGCTTGCAGTGGCGCGGTATGTAGCGCTCGTGCTAGGCCAGGGACAATTAAAATCATATCCTATGTGCGCCCAATTCTAGGCCAATCCCCCTATGTGGACATGTGCCATAGTATGAGGACAACAACAACAACAAAATCATCTTATTGCCATCAGTCATCTCGTCTCATTCTTCTCTCTGGAGTAGCATGCCAGGCCGACAATCAGGCAGACCTCTCCTCTTCCATTAAAGTCCCTCCTCCTCTTCCTCCTCCTCTCATTCTTCTCCTGGCCGTCTCGTAACAATATATTTAAATACACACACCTGGCAAGCTTCGATAACGCCACACTCTCGTTTGATCAAGAGGATAGGTGGGCAGCAATTAATGAAAACAATGGCCACACAGCGCCAGCGCACCTAATAAGAATTTTGCCCAAGTACTCAATTCCACCGTTATTTTTCACTGTGTTCTTTCATAGCGTTTTTAATATTCCTTTCTGTTGGTAGGAATTATTATTTATTATAATGTTAATAATTTTCACTAACTTAAAAAATATTATTACTATAATTTTCCCTCTAGTACTTGTTGCCTTCGTGTGGCTTTTTTATGAGCTCCACCGCTCATTAAAAGCAGGGGCCACCCGCTTAATTCAGTTAGAAAGCACTCTTGATTGGAGAAAATTGGAAGCAAGCATGAAAACGAATATCAGGGACTCGTGAATAACTTTTAAACCTCTAGCTTGTGTAAACTGGACGTAACAAAGCGTATTTATTCCCATATTGGCCAAACTATCGTATAAATTGATAACGTGTGTTAGCAAACTGCGAAAAATTAAACTGCTGTTGGAATGTCCTATAGGTCATCTTACAAAACCTCTGAGGCGGCAACGTGCAATGAAGACAGGTGATCGGCAGAGCATATCGCTGAGGCTGACGCAGCGGCCCCATGTTAAACTTGTCACTGGAGACATCGGCGTATTTTCGCGAAGCGCTATGACGAGCGTATTGACGCGATACATAGGAGAGCATGAGAGAAGATGCCAGTTGAAACAGCGTTCCTTTCTTTCTATTGACGTTGAGCAGACATTTTTAATGTCCTGAGCGTCACCGATATCGTGCATTAACGGCAGTAAGTTATCATGCAGGGAATTAGCCATTGTGCGAACAGGTTATCGTGTAGATAACTGCAAAGCGGGACTAAACGTTGGTCGTAATATCAGCCTTACCGTGTAATTTTTTTTCCAGTCTCTCTTTGAAACATTTACACCATAGCTCTGGTGGCCACTGGTGTACTTCGAAAGAGCTCCAAGTCAACTGTTTTTAAACGCATTCCGCAGTGGGACCGATTGGGCCGCTCTCTTCTTTTGTTTTCATTTCACAACCGTGATCTCTATCTTACCAAGAGGCGTTCGGTAGCCGAAACAACAGTTGGAATTTTTCTGAAAACTCTTGAAGGGTGCCTCTTCCCAGAAGGCCCAATATCTATACAAGTAAAAAATAAAATATTCCAGAATACAGCATCAGTGGACGCAACATTCTGCCTCCAGTATCCCGTCTATGAATCAGGCCCTCTTAGGCAACACTGTCTTTAAACAAGGGGAAGAGGTTTTCCGTACGACGTCATTCTTCATTATTGCGACTGCGTTGGCGCTCACTCTGTTGTGAATGGATCCTGCTCAAGTAAAGTAACCGGCTTCATTAATGAGAAAACCAGAATATTTATATTATATCAGTTGTCTCGAGGCATCCCTCTGAGAGAGAGTGAAAGAAAGATTAATAGCAAGGAAGGAGGTTAACTAGGCGACGCCCAGTATGCTACCCTACACGTGGGAAAGAGAACGGTGGGGCAGATAGCAGTTTTAGGTATATCTACTTGCTGCAGCTAACAACTCCGGAAAAAGGTCTCATCGTGCGTGTGTACGTGCGCTGGTTGAAAAAACTCCAATTGTTTTTGTTTTTTTTTGTATCGAGAGCTACATTACGCTAGCATTTCGAGCCTTCAGCGTGGCCACCCCGGCCGCTGCCGGCGTCGCGGCGAGGCCGGCGAAACCGAGTGGGGCAGGAGTGGAGAGAGGGAGAGGGGCACAGAGTTAATCCACGTCCAGGAACGAAGATGAAGAAGGAACGCCCAGTGAAACGCAGCGGTGAACGTCTGACTTTGCAATTCGACTGAGCGAGTTCCACTCGGCCGGCTGTAGCTATCGCGTCAATACATGTTTAACCAGAGCTAAACCACCCCCAATATTTCTGTCGCTTTGCTTTGTGATGCAATGTGTATGCACTATTCTTCACTTCTTGTTTTTCAGCACAAAGCTTGTCAATTACTTGGGGTGGTACTTCATTCGTGACATCGCTGATGCTCTCACTGAAGGTGTGCGCAAAAAGCTCAACGAGTTTCTTGACAAGATATTGAAACCACAAATACCTGTCAATTTGACCGAGGACGCCTGCATAGAAAAGCTCATTGGCTACCAAGGTGTGATGGAAAATGCAGTTGCTCATCTTTACCTGGCAACGTACTTCAACAAAACGTTCATCGACAAGGTAAGATAGCACATATTCTATCGTTGTCTGAGGCTTGAGGGAAGATGTTCCATGCTCCAAGCAAACATTCCCTCAAAATCCAGAAAGACTCCTATATCTTCCAATTTTCACCCCGTGGCGTTTGGAAAATCCCTGAGGCTGTCCTGCGTTATTTTTTTTCATAATTATGCTGTAAGCTGTTAGTAATACAAATCGAAGTGCAGGAACTTCTCCAATACTTTTCGTTCTTTGCGTTCGAACATCCTTTTCCACGCTTAGCCGCATATCGCAGGCAGGGGCGACAAGTCAGAAAGGTTTTCTGTCATCTCCACAGAAGAATAAGGGTTAAAATGAAAACTTTTGTCAAAATACACTTCAGGATTTATTCATTCTGAGTGCATTTCTCAGCACAAATGACAAGCGTGAACTGGTATCATGCGTGACCTTTAAAGCTTAGGTTAGTATCAGCTCAACATGACTACCCTAAATTTTTAATTTGCTTGAACCATCGTACTTCAGACCCTAACATCAGTTACTGAGAAAATATAAAGTTACTATTGGAGTATTGTACACGTCGGCCAAAAAAAGCTCGAGGTGATTAAGGTGGCAGGCACAGCGCACAGCATATTGCTATGGAGCGACGCACAGAGAAGCGCGCCGCCGGAGACAGCGCTGTATTTCCACCACAGCGCGAAGACGAGTGTAAACATGCTATAGATTTAGTGTAAGGAGCGAGGGAGCGTTCGCTCATTGGTGAACTCTCACGTGAATTCATCTGAGTCACGTGACCCCATGACGAATCACAGAGCACCGCGAAATTTGAATTCCCCTGCGAAATTTCGTCATTGATTCAGAGTACCTACGTGTTATATGTTCCCACAAGCGACACTCCTTACCGGCAAGCATTGGCTATGTTTCATTTTAGTCGACGCCACGGCACCGTTCTAGAAATAGTAAGCCTAGCTTGTGCCCGTCGTTTACGTATGCGAGGTCGGCGGTTGTGGAGAGCGAATTTAAAAGTTTTATCAAATACAGATGGTCATGCATCAACGTTCTGACAACAGCGCCCAGAAATCAAGGAATTCTTACATTCTCTTTTAACTGTTATCCTCAACTGTTCCCAATTCAGGCCTCTGAATACATCCTGTAAAGAGGCGCTGAATAGCAATGGCGAGATCATGTCTCCTTGCCTGACGCCCTTCCTTATTGGAATTTTATTGCTGAATTTATGGAGGACTGTGGCAGCTGTGCATTTGCTATAGATATCTTCCAGTATTTTGACATAAGGCTCTTCTACACCCTCATTCCGTAATACCTGTACGACTGCTAAGTTTTACACGGAGTCAAATGCTTTCTCATAATCAATGAAGGCTACATGTAGGGGTCGGTTATATTCCGCGCATTTCTCTATTACCTGATTGACGGTGTGAATGTGATCTATTGTGTAATATCTTTTACGAAAGGCTGCCTGATCATTTGGTTGATTAAAGTCTAAGGTTGCCATGACTCTATTAGCGATTATGTTAGAAAATACTTTGTAGGCAACGGACAGTAAGCTGATCGGTATGTAATTTTTCAAGTCCTTGGCGTCTCCTTTCTAATGAATTAAGATAATGTTGGCGTTTTCCAGGCTTCTGGTACAGTCGAGGTCATAAGGCATTGTGTAAACAGGGTGGCTAGTTTTTCTAGCAAAATCTCCTCTTCGCGTCCTTCAACAGATCGGCTGTTACCTAATCCTCCCCAGCTGCTTTTTCCCTTTCCATTGCTCCCAAAGCTTTCTTTACTTCCTCTTTCGTTACTGGCGGGATGACGCATTGCTGTGCGCTACTGTCTCTCTCATTAACCTTCTGATTATATTGACTACTATATAGATTTGCTTAGGACTATTTGGCTACTTTATCTTATCCGCACTGCTAATGACATTGCCGCCCGTGTCTCTTGACGCATACATCTAGTTTTTACAGATTCCTGGTTTGCTCTTCACCGCTTTATATGTCCTAATTTAAACTGAAGTATTTGTGACATCAGAGAAATTGGATACAATGAGTGAGAAACGCCGGCAGCTCCTCTTTCATGGTTATGATGTAATTGCATTTAGCGGTACTCAAACCGAAACCGAAAACGTTCAGTGTAGATAATGCAATAATAAATTATTTGCCACGAATACATTCATCCCGGAAGTTTGTCATGCGTACTGGAGCGATACGCAACGTATCATACATAGAACGTCAAAAAAAAATAAATTTCATGTCTGTGCCCTATTTAAGACGTTCTTCACCGCCTTCTTGATACAACATTTCTCTGTACGTAGCAAATATTTTCTACTTATGAAAGCTACACTGCGCTCGGAAATCCTCTGAAATTATTCCTACAATACTCCACATGTAAATTCTGAATTGTTGATTTCTTAGGGTTACATCAGCAACACTTTCGTAATACGTAACAACAGAGTATCCTTGTACGCTGTTCAGGAGGGCCTGTTGCGAGCTGCGTTTTCTAACACTAAATTGAACTGCAAACTGAGAAAAAGTGAGCAAAGGTATTTCGGAGCACCTTCAATTCATTGCCATAGTCAGCCTCCTGCGCAGATCGAGCCCGAATGATGTGCAGCAGTCGATCAGTACCTATTAAATCAGACGCACAAAAAAAAAATATCCCGTCCGAAGCTTCACATCGTCAGAAGGTCCTAGCTGGGTCACAACGCCGCGAATTAATAGTTTTGGAGGTTAAAAAAATTAGAGACATTCTCTGGCTAAAACACCGCCGCTATCGCGTTAAGGTCGATGCATGCTGGAACCCAAAATTAGTTGCGGTCCAACGCGGACTTTCTCCAACGCGGAGTTTCTCCAACGCGGACTTTCTCCAGGGCAACTCGACGTGACTTGTCTCCTGTAACTTTGAGTGCACTCCGCTCACTGGACAGGCAGCACGCCCTCCCTGCCTCCCTGGCAGTTAAATTAATGGTTCATCGCGAGATGCTGGTCACCCAATTAACGCTGTGGCCTTTTCTACCGCCCTCTAGCAGCGAATCGAAAGGACAAAGGCCAAGTGGTGCAACACCATGGTTGACCATATATGGTAACGCCTGCAGCCACACTTGGCATCTGGCTCACTTGAAGGTCAACCGACAACGCACGGCGAAATCGTCTAGTGAAGCGTAGTGAAGCTCTCGCTTCGAAACTCCGTTGTTCGCCAATATTGTCCTTAGCTATAAAGACTGGAGATTTTAATTCCAGCTACCTAGGGGTATGTATATAACCGGAATTGTAAAATTGCGAATGCAGGAATTATTTTCAATTCGAAATGCAGCTTAAGACATTTGTGCGAGCAAGTAAAATTTATTTACCGCGACTCCGATGAGAAGCGAAAACCTGCCTTGGCACTACGCGCCAGCCGCGTCATCTTGGGGCAGAAAAACGTGATTTCACACTAAGAGGGCATTGTGCCGATCTCCTCGGAAAGGACCCTCTTGTCCCGCACTGTACGCATTCCCTCCTTCTAGCGTGAAATTCTGGCGCTTGTAATGCAGACATGCAGTGTAAAGAACAGGTAGGCATGACTACTCACTCGACGTCTTCCATTGTTTTGCTGCCGCTAAAGGAATACATGTGCATTTGTATTTGAGTTGCGCCAATATCTTTAGTCGCCTGCAGGGGTGCGCACGTGGTACGTGAAAACGTATACTATTATGATATGGTATCTCGTTCTTAATATCTAGAGGCGGCACACAGGCTGTGAGAAATGCCATTTTTCAGGGCTCCAGAAGATACTCCCGTTGTAAGTGCGGAGATTTGTCGTTCCTGCTAGACTTCACTGTCATAATTAGTTCGTCCCTGCGTGAGTTCTAAAAAAAGCTGCTAACCTCCGCCTTGTGATCCGTCAAATGCAGTGAAGCAGACCATGATTATATTATTACAAGTTCGCGCACTCCCTTGCCTTATGCGCTGGCTGCGATACCTGACAGCGGAACTGCTTTTAGGGAATACTTCTAATGTGCAATGTACCTATTCGGTAACAATCTCACGCACTTTGCAAAATGCTCCTCCGCATTATGTGTGCCATACCCTTACGTGAAGAATATATTTAGCTATTTACAAAAGAGTAAGTGGTATTTACAGCAAGCGCCGTTCAGAGAGATCTCCTTCGTTGTCTTCGTCCGCCTTCAGCTGCTGCTGTTCCCTCTGAAGCGGTTGCACATACCCACGATGGAGGATCGGCCAGGAAGTGGTGCAGATCCAAACAAGAGTAAAAATTCAACCAGGCTTATCTCAAGCGTCTCAAATAAAAAGTGAGGAATCTTGGAAAATGAATAACGAATTTTGAGAGATTTTGAGAAAATTGGAATGAAATTCGAGGAAACAGAGAGATGGGGTTGAAAATAAATTAACTTTAAAAGAGTGATCATAAACCAACTGAATTTTGAGAGAAAAGTAAAGGGAAAGAAGAGTTAACACAAAAATCTCCCGGTTTCGATAACGTGCTTGTGAAGCTCGCACATCAGTCTAAGGGCATGCCCTTTGACGTTTGCACCGAAGGAGAGGAGGACGGGAAGAGTAAAAGGCAGTCCTAATTGAGCGAAAGGAATTTGCAAATACTTAATTCTCTGCCGTGCAAACCACCATCAGGAGAGATTAAAATGGTCTAAGGATTCAACGTCCCCGAGTGGCGCGCATAGCTTCCACGGCGCGAACCCCAAACGGCATAAGTAAAGATTGATACGAGGATTCCTGCAGCGCAACGACGCCATTGAAACCGCACATTGTCATGAATCACAAGAACGAACGTTCCATGGGAATTTTAAGTGTTCATAGTCCACTGTAGCAAGGATGGGCTCACAGCTCCGGTTCTGGTGTAGTTAGAAACGTTCACAACAGGACATGGTCACCAGGGTAAGGGTTAGAACGACGTAGGCAACAGGACCATTGATGGCTGATTTCACCAAGTAATCGGCCATCGAATTGGAAGTAATGCCACAGTGCCCTGGAATCCACTGAAAAGGCACTTCTTGCACATGAGGGGGTACAAAGTACTTTAGGGATCGGTACAAGAGACTAGTCCTCGAGCTTTCAAGCGCTGCCAAGACTGAGAGACAGTCCGAGAGAATGATTACATGAGAAATATAGTGGGGAACTTTTTGAGGGGCCAAACCAATAGCGAAAAATTCAACAGCAAAATATGCGGATAATCAGGCTCCCGTATAGAATAATTCCAATCCAGTACGCGGAAGTATACACCTACTGTTGCTTTTTCGCCATGTTCAGAGGCATCTGTGATATAACTGCGTGGCTCGGATACTGCAACACATATCCTTCCAGGAGACCATTTAGTACATTGGCAGTTAAGTTCTTTGTATATTGCAGCAGAGTTGGTCGAAGCAAACAGCTCGTGCAGCCTACATTTTGCTGATGACATTACTAGACAGCAGGTGCTCTATAAACACAAAGTGAGGTAGTTTGTATTGCGGCCAATGTCTATCTAGAAAAAAAGCTGGGTTTGTCAGAAAACTGGGTGCAGCCACTCTAGGCTATGGTGTTTTAACAGGGAAGAAAAATACGTTTTTTTCCCTATTTAATCGCGGCTGACACGGTTCAAAGCCGCCAGGACCCCACCCCGAGATCGAGAACGCTAGCGAGCGCACGCCGACCACGGCGGGCCTTGCTCTGAGGGAACAAAGGAACGACACTGGCTGACACAAACAAGGCATTTATTGTTACAACAGCAGCGCCAGCTAGCAACAAAATGCGCTAAGGAATCGAGGTCGTCCGGCTTACCAGCAAAGTTACGACCGAATGTTCGCTTACGCTAGGCAGGGGATACTCCGGGGACAAACGGGACGAGATGCGGGAGAATGGTCCTCCCCACGAGGCCTCGCCCCGCGGGCGGAGAGCCACGGGCTATACGTCCGCTCCCGACGACATTCACCAGCCGAACACTGTGAAGCTGTGTCCCGCGCGTGAGCGCACCAAGCCGTTTGTAGCGCTGCGGCGGCAGCGCCCTCTTTTGTTAGTTATGTTAATCAGGGAGAGTCCCGTTGCGTGCCCCCCATCGAGACGATGCTGTTCCTGCAGGGTGCATCGCGGGAATGACAAGGAAGGGGATGGCGCAGTAGGTTCCCGCAAGGCATAGGCTCAAGTCCCCGTAGGAAGGCGCGCATCGTGAGGATCTGGAAGCGAGAGTTCAAGGCCCGTACATGGCCTTCGAGAAAGAGGACACAATTTGCCACTGATTTCGGCAAACCCAGACAAAGCAGTAGAGAGCGTTTCTCTAAAAGCACCAGAGGTTTAATTCTGTATCTAGGACAACCGAAGTACAGAACGCAACTGAACTCAAAGATTGGTCTAACATAAGTCCTATAGAGAAATAAGAGTGCATATGCGCCTACCAAGTTTCTCATTGCTGATTCGCGTCAGGCGACCGCTCATCTTTAAGCACAATATTTTTTTTATATGAGCGCGTCAGTATAAATGAGGGTCGTATACACCAATACACCAATGTACTTACACCAATACACTGTAACGTAGTGGTGACGTTGAAGAACACAGTAGCAATACTATGAAAGACAAAACTAACTTATATTGGGCGAACCTGTGCCCACAAAAAGAGGCTACACTTACAGCACAACGGTAGCGGCGAACACGGTCAGCGATCGTCGAAAATCTGATCCGCGGGTCAAGCGCGTCGGCTGTTATATAGCAGTCGTCGAATGTTCCAGACTAATCGTTGGGACCCGCATGCCTTCCACAAAGTTCTACACCATTCGCGTCCGGCGATGAAATCAGATAACGTAAGATTCGGCTACAACAGACAGCGAATAGAAGCATCGATGACTTGCCAGAAACTTCGGATAGATGCAGGCGCGTCCCGCGCTGTGCGATAACACTTGTTAGGCGGCGAAACGTGGTCGCCCGATAAAGATAAGTACACGTGTCAACACTTTAAAGACTCGACTTGTGGGATTTGGGCGCCATTATACAGAAGACAGATATAAGGAGAGGTCGCTGGTGGGAAATCAAGAACGAAGATTTGTTCACGTTGAGAATTAAGTGTAACTTACACAGCCAAACTTCAAGGGCATTGAGGTAGGCTTGGAATAGATGGTACAGTGAATGAATATCTTTCGCAGATGCGAAAAAGGCTATGTCATCCGCACACACACACACACACACACACTTTGATATTACCATGGATAGGTATGTCCTGCATAAGTATGTTAAAAGTAAAGGTGACAGGACCAATGCCTGAGGCACACTTCTAGTCTGAGAAAAGGCTTTGAAAGTAAGGCAACCGTCGGAACAGAAGAAACGTCTATCTTTTAAGAATTCCTGTACCCATGCAAAAATGTAAAAAGGCGGCCGAATTTCGTCAAGCTTTTTCAAGAATATTGAATGTTCTACGTTGTCATATGCTTTGGCGATATCTGAAGTCACTAAAACCGCGACCCCTTTTTTCACCATTGCAACCCTAATTCTCCTTTACAAATCTAAATGAGCAGACCACATCGAGCACCCCCGACAAAAGCCTATCTGAGAAGCATTAGGGGATTGTAATCCCAGAACGTCATCTATAATACGGCTATGAACAATGCGGTCAATAAGTTTTGCTAAATTAGACAAGGGGGAAATCGGTCGAATGTTATCGATTACAATACCCTCCTTCGAATATTTGAGAAGTAAGGTGATTTTTACAATTTTCCATTCAGGAGGAAGCTAAACTATCTCAAGGGACACGTTAATGATATGCAATACACCAGAGGTCAGTCTTACACAAGACACTTCAAAGTATAAACAAGACCACCAGAACCACCAACCGCGCTTGAGAGCGCAGAGCAAGATCTTTTGCTATCTGGTCAAGTTTTTTTTATGCATCCTGGGGTGGTAGCACCACTTACTCTGTAAAATGAGAGGACGGCAAATTATGGTTGCATTTCATTAAGCGGAACAAAGCTTTGCGATTGTTTGGGCTGGAGAGATAACAGTTTAAATTCCCATTGTACTGCTCGTTCGCCTTACCAATGGTCTTTTTAAACGAAGCCGCGAAGAATTTGTAGTTTATCCAATGCTACGGCCAGTGGTTATGAGAGAGGCTCTTCAAGGCAGGTTTTCTAAATTGATATGCTCTCTCACACTGATCATTCCACCACAGGGAGGGCGGTTTGTTTTTGACCTTAGAATGCACCGTGAACACGGAATGCTCAGTGGCACCTAACACAGAACAGAGAACTTGTTGAGCGCGATCGAAGTTCTCAAATGATGCAATGGAGGTGAAAGAAGAATGCGCAAGTTTTTTTGAAAAGTGCCTGGTTGACGAATTTCTGTGGAGAAGCAAACGCCCAAGGGTTACAAGCTGCTATGGTGAAAGTTAATAAAAAGTGATCACTGGAAATACCACAAACCACTGTAGACCACGAAGAGACCTGAACCCCGTTCACTGCCAATGTTAAGTCAATCACAGGCCAAGAATCGGAACGCATGTATATCCTGAACTGTTGTAGCAACGCACGTTCCTTGCCGACACCAGGACCAAAGAAGCTGCGCACATGCATCTTTACGGAAGCCCCAAACTACGTGATGAAAATTGAAATCAGCAGTTATCACAATTTTGTTGTGACAACTCAAAAGATAGTTTAAAAATTGGGTACTGTTGACACCTGAAGGAAAGTAGACATCAGCAACGGCAAGAGGCGCACACTGTGGGATTTCGATATCAACAGCCAAAAGTTCGCAGTCAGGTCTTAGAATTCGGTTACACGCATGCGCCCGAGGAAATAATACAGAAGAAATCAATGTTAACAAGCCACCACCCCGAATACATTTACTATCGGCTCAGAATACCCGAAAAGTTTTGAGAGAGAATAATCTAATTGGAGTAAGCCAAGTTTCCTGAAGTAAAATTATGTCTGGGTCAAATTGTTGGACAAGATTTTGTAAATAGTGAAAAGAAAATCCGACTAAACGGCAATTCCTCCTTAGTACTTTTAACCCCGCCACGCTTCCTGTAAAAGCAGAGAGGTTGTGCCAACTGCCTTCAACACATAGGTTTTTTTCCGGATTACTGGTGGAACCTTTCTTGCTTTTATTGTTTGGGAGGGCGGACTTCGACGGAGAGGAAGGAGCTCGACGCTTCTGGGAAGGATTCACCATCTCGACGTCCGTAGTACAAATAGTAGGGAGACTGGTATCCCCGGCACCATGTAAAGGCACAAACGAGGACGCAGCAGGAATAGGAGTCAGGGGAGAGACACCAGAAAGCGCTATGGTATGGAATAGTTGATGGAACGGGAAGACCAAAAGTTGAAGGAGCAACCTGACTGGAAATGACCTGGGATAGAGCTTGACTAGAGGTAGTCAACATACGGTCCACAATAATAATAACAATAATAATAATAAAAATAATGATAATAATAATAATAATAATAATAATAATAATAATAATAATAATAATAATAATAATAATAATAATAATAATAATAATAATTGATATTTTGGTGAAAGGAAATGGCGCAGTATCTGTCTCATGTATAGTTGAACACCTGACCTGCGCCGTGAGGGAACGGGTAAAGGAGGGAGTGAAAGAAGAATGGAAGAAATAGGTGCCGTAGTGGAGGGCTCCGGAATAATTTCGACCACCTGGGGATGTTTAACGTGCACTGACATCGCACAGCACACGGGCGCCTTATCGTTTTGCCTCCATAAAAACGCAGCCGCCGTGGCCGGGTTCGAACCCGGGAACTCCGGATCAGTGGCCGAGCGTCCTAACCACTGAGTCACTGCGGCAGGGTGGTCCACAACGCCTGCAAGCGCTTTCTCGACAGCTGATACCGCAGACTTTGTCAGCAACGCCTCGGCCTCACACCCAGATCACCTAGCAAGACGCGCATAAGATTGCCTCTTCCAGTATAATTGTGCATAAGCATCAGCTCTTGAGCACCTTCTCTGCTTAATGAAGTCCAGAATATTCTGCTCATGTGAACGTTTGGGACCGCCAGCACAATGTACAGTCGGGTGAACGCCGCCACAGAGACTGCAAATAGGGCCCTCAGATGTGCGGAGGTCTGAGGAATGGTTCTCCCCGCATAGTCGGCAACGCGTCGCAAATTTGCAAGCGTTCCTGCTATGACTAAAGCGCTAGCAATTTCTGCATTTCAGTGGTCGAGGTTGTAACGGGTAGACGCGGTACCCTATGGGCCAAATATTAAGCTCAGACGGGTACGAAGATCCTGCAAAAGTACCGATCATGGACACTGTCTGCTGCGGTGGAGCAATTGCCGGCAGATAAAGCAAGGCTAACCCCACCTGTAGCATTCAACACCTCAACTCAACTCAACTGTCTGCACACCAGAGCCATCAGCTTCTCTGGTACAGCGGAATACTGATATCACACCAACAGCTGCGTCCTGAAAGTAGAGGTAGGATGGCTCGGAAAAAAAAACGAAATTTTGGAGAAAAAACATTTTTTCTGCTTTTTTCCCCAAGGCATGAAAAACCGAAAATAACCAGACTGTCTGGTGCCAATCAAAAGAAATCATTTGAGATTTATGTCTGAACAATAAAGCCTGCTAAAGGACTGCGTCAAAAAATCACAGAAAAGGTCACAGCTTTCGTGCCATTCTCCATTTATTGTAATTAGTTTTGGTACCAATTAGCTATGACACTGTTTTATAAAAGAGCCTGAATCACTGAGACGCTTCAGTATGCTGGGTTCTTGTATTGCCCCTTTTGCATTGCGTTCGTAGCGAGCGGGAATCTAACACCGTTAGCACTGCTGAGCTGTACTGTTTTGCACTGTCCCGTTTTACATATGGGAACCTAGGTATACATCGTAATATTTTGGAAGGGATTTTTACCGCCGCTAAGGGGAACATTGTGATCAATGTAGTCGCTGTGTACCGCTTATTTATGCGTAAATCAAATTTATCTCTTCCCAAAAGAGAAAGAAGATGTAACTACATTCTGACATTGGCAACAATGTAGCACTTATTTGTTTCCTTATTATTAGTATACGCCACAGGTTGCTGATTGTCGAACATGGTGATATTAGATGCAAAAAGTGCTATTGGCAACATCAACTACGAACTGTGCCATTTTAAGATCCTTACTTTGAAGAAGATATTGAAGCGAGTGGGAAGCAATTATTATCACATCTCTGAAGTCATTTAATTCCGAAAAACATATGCCGAAACGCAACATACAAAGAATGATATTCATGTTTTTCTTGTTTTATTTCAAATTTTTGGTTAAGGCATCGCTTTATTGCCACAAGATTGCTTTAAAAATTAATTTACTGAGAGTACATATAGACTGACTACAACGGGATAAGGCGAATAACACAAACAGATATGTTCAGAACTTGCTGCCAGCTCAGATTACTCCGAATCACTGCTGGAGTCACTTCCATCGTCACTCATCAAACCACAGTTTTTAAGCTCTAGGTTGGAGCGGCCAAAAGCCAGCTTCTGCACTCTATGCCCCTTGAGCCTATTCCTATTCATGGTTTGTACACTGCCGAACCTTGGCCAGTTCTATTGGCAGGCAGCAGTGGAGGGTGGAAATTGTAGAAGGCGACACGCAACCGGTGCCAGGGGCTCGGTAGCACAAAGGCCTTGCCACCATGTGAATGGTGAGACGTGGTTCGCAGAGTCGTCGAGCCCTTTCCTGGACCAGGCGCCTGAGCAGTTCCTGTATTCGTCGAGATTTGAAAGCACTTTTTCGACGCTCAGATCGAGGCCCTCTGCAGCTTGTGTGATGTAATCAAAGGCGTGTTGCACGTCTTCTTGACTTAGCATCCTCTGCACCTCGAATCAAGCAGATTTGCCGCTGCATGTGCTAGACAAAAGATGAAATTGCGTCTGTCAATGAAAATTTTTCACTGCAGTTTCTTTTTGGCTTCCCGTCAGAGTAGAATTATGGGGGGGCCTTTTCCACTTTTGTAGACACATTGAGCAAGAGCTCGTGAACGTCTGATAAGCGAGCGCTAACAGACTCGGTTTCGAAAATCGCATGAGCGATTGGGCTCAGCATGTCAAAAGTGCTCTGCAAATCCCTCAAAAAATGGTCTTCATCTAATACTGTTGTCCTGATTTCTTTGCTTAATCCAGTTTAGTGATAATCACGGTTTTTTTGCAAAGCTTTTTTGTTCTTCAGAAGGCTTTCGATTGAAGTGACCCCAACTGCCCAGCGCGCTTCAGCAGGCAGTTTGAGAGTGGTCGTGTTTACATCGCAGCACTCTAGCGGCTTCTTTGCGAAATGAGCAGAGACCACATGAGACTGCCTCACATACTTTATCACACATTCCGTCTTATTAATAACTTCTTGAGGAGTCATCATCTTCCCACTCCTGCCATAGCGCATATAATTGCGCTGCAGTATGTATAAATAAATAAATAAATAAATAAATAAATAAACCATGTCTGACAAAAGCATGTCTAGTGCGTGAGCGCAGCAACTCAACGTAGTGACAGTGAGATATTGCTGCTTTACGATTGTCCATGCAGCCTTCATGTTACTAGCGTTGTCTGTAAGGAAGGCAAAAAATTTCTGCTGGCCAAGCTTTTCTATTATCTTTGAAACCTCACCTGCTCTGTACTCTCCTGTTTGCCTATGATCATCTGTTTTCAAGGCACTGTAGAAGACTCGGTCCGGTCTAGCCACAACAAAGCTCATGACGCTCTCCCCGCGCAAATTGGTCCAGCTGTCAGTCAGCAACGAGATGCTGAGCGCAGAACTGTTTTTCTCTTCTACTTGTGTCATCACCCAGACGTACTCACCTTCCAAAATCCGCCCCCAAGCGAATGTCTTGACGGCGGCACTAATGCGAGCCTCAGAAGCTTGAAAGCTTCCCGCCAGTATTCGTTTTCTGTGAAGGACAAAATGCTCCACTAGAGTATTTAGCTCGTGCCAGGGCCTCATACAAGCTTGTTTTGAAACTCGGGTGCCACTCTGTCAAGCAACGTTGCTGTGGAAGCATTCTGAGTGGCTAGTCCGCCAGCCTCTTTCATGTCCATTATGCTGCCATTTTTTGATGACACATCCTCCGACTTCACAACTTCAAGGGATGGGCTTCTGGAGCGACGGCAAACAGGTGAAGTTCCCGAAGCTTCGTCTTGTACCGATTGTGCAGAGGGTCTAATGTCCGGTGGACATTTCCGGCACTTTCCAGTATGGCTCCTCAAGCGCGTTGCATTTGGAAGCCCGTACTTGGCGCAACAGAACCTGCACACAGCTGGCCCCTTACCGCCGTTAAATACGTCAAAGTTCGCCCAAATGTTCGAACGAGGTTTCACCATGGTTTCAACGGCAAGAAATTCAAGACCAATGCCGCACGCCGACACGGTATTCCAGGAGAAGTCAGGGCACCTCACGAATCAAAACTCAATGCGCTGTAACCGGACCGCTCTCACAGCGCGCGAACTAGCACGCGTTAACGTTACCACACGACACCCTTTGCAAACACTGTTGCCAGACCAGCAATATTTAATGATCTAAAACCATCAAAGGCGCAGATGATACTTTTGAAAGCAAGAAAATTGTTGAAATATAGGACTTAACGACAATAGAGCGCGCAAAAAAAATCATCGTTATGGTAACTACAGTTGTGCATGCTGTTTTAAGCCTGTTTTCGGAATTTTTCTAAAGTTCCAATATTTCCGAAAAAAAACTTGTTTCCTTGTTTTTTCCGGCATTCAAATTTTTCGAAAATTTTACATCCCAACCTAAATGTCCTCAAGCATTTCCTAAGTAAAGGCCGATGGGTCCACATCACGGATGATGCCTTTAGAACAATCGAGTTACTAAGGAATGAAATGCTTAACTGGAAAAGACGCGAAGGATGTGCAATGCAGCGAGTCCGACTAGCACTGCGCATCCGAGGATCGGCACAGAATGCCCCTGCTGCCAAAAGGACGCACCTCTGAAATCTCCAAGTGGCGGCTGCTAACAGCCTTCAGCTTTATGGCTCCGCCTCCAGTAGGAAAAAGCGCCACAGGGATCTCACTGACCCATTCTGTCCGAATGAATGCAGGGGCAAACTTTGGGCCGGCAGTCTGGCGAACTAGCGTGCCAGACCCCCACCCGTTGAAGCTAATGACATAGCTCGAAGTCTAGGGGGCATTAAACCTAACTACTGCGTCAGCAATAGAAAAGCCAAAACCTTGGCAAAACCCCAACACATGGAACGCCCTCACCATAGAAGGGTGAACCGAGTCCGGAGGAGGCAACACGAACGAAGACAGGAACAGCGGCAGAAACAGCGGTAAGAACCGAACGATGGCGTTCGTCTGAACGTCGGATGAGAATACCAGGGTTGCAGGATTGGTTGGTTGGCCTCAATTAAAGATGGCACATACCCAGTACAGGGGAGTGGCCAAGACAGAGGCGGTGAATTGCTGAAAGAAAAGAGCATTTAGAAGAAGAAAAGGAGTAGTAATCGGATATAGGCTGACAGATTGGATAAAGCAAATAAAGGGGTCCTGATAACTGGGAGATCGAAGATGGAACAATGGTTTTATGTGCAAGTTCGTCTACAACACAGAGTTGTTGTTGTTGTTGCCTTCGTGACATGGCAGATACCCACGATGGAGGATTGGCCAGGGTTGAGTGGGGACACCCCATAGAATAGGATAAACTGGTGCCAAGTGAATGATTGTGCCTTGAGTGACACTACAGAGTAATTAAAAAAGAAAAAGAAAAACAAATTATCGGGAGAGAATATCTGAGAATTAAATATATGGAAATACCCAAACGCTCTTTTAAATGCGGAAATTTTGGAAACAATTAACAAGAGAATCTGCCGGTAGCTGTTATGTAATTGTGGAGTTATTCGCAAACTTGATGCAATCAAAAACCCCTGGCGCTCGTGCCGAAGGAGGGGAACCGACAAAGTGACTCCCAACTTTGTAATGAGAATTTCTGGGTGTGCTCTCCTCTGAAGTGCAAACCTCCGGCAAAAGAGTAGGAAACGCTCCAATGTTTCGAATTCACCCCAAACCAAACAAAGGTTTGTGGTTTGTGGGACTGAACCCGCATCTACGTAAGTGAAGATCTAAACAGGGAATCCTGCACCGCATGAGTGCCATCGCTACCTCACACTGTCGGGCTTTACACGCACGAGCCTTCCATGGGTACATGAGATGTTGGTAGTCAACAGTAGGGAATAAGGAATCGTTGCACGTTGTGGTTATAAACTGAAAACGCTGAAAACGAGTCATTCTGAAAAGAACAAGATTAGGGACGCTAAAGGAAACATATGTATTTAGAGCTGATTTTGAAAAAAAGTCTGTTGCTTCATTTTGTAAAATATCGCAGTGACCTGGTGTCTAAACGAAGCGCACCTCTTTCACCCATCCAGGAAAAAAAACTTTAGTGAACGCAGAGTTGCAGGGTTGCAGTGATCATAGAAAATCGTCATCGTCTCTATTATCATAGCCTCAGGCAGCTGAAGCACAGTCTCAATTCTAAATGCAAGACATATATAGGCCTTGTAGCCAATTGACATTGAAGATATCAATGGAGGAGTCGGTGGACGACGTTGGCGATGCAAGAGGAGCGATTTCATAGATTACGCCCATCACTTGGCGCAGCATAGAACAAGGGCCACACTACCGACGAAGTTTCTCGTGGAGACGAACAGGGCGAAAAGCAGGCCATATGGGGACTGATGATTCCAATCGTTAGTACACTTTGCGATGCCAGTGGTAGTAAACAGACCTCTGGGGCCGTATTCATAAGCTGTACATTTTTCGCTGTCCATTTCGTGTCTATTCGGCTCTCTATCAATGGCCACTCTGGCATCTCTGGCAAGCGAACCGGCCATTAGGTGGCTTGCGACTGGACCTTACCATTGGCTGAAATTGGAAGCAATATGCAGCCAATGGTGAGGTGCTTCGCAGCGCTATGTCAACGGTAGGCGACTGGACACAACCACAGGCTGGCATTGGCTGCGACAAGCATCCATGGTGAATCGCCAAACACCCAATGACTAGTTCACTTGCCACTGACACTCGAAAGCCGCGGGTATATCTGAATGGCCACTGACACAGGACCGAATGGACGCGAAATGGCTAGCAGAAAATGGAAACCTTATAGAATATGGCCCTTGGTAGGTCTGGGAGGCGGTGAGCCGGTACTGGGCGATTCGGCAGCCCAGTGCTGCTTAGGCAATGACGTCACCTGAGTACTTCGCGGCCGTAGATGTCGGCATCAGTGTATTCACTGGCAGTGCAGCATGCCGAGCAAGCAGAAGGCTGAAAGGCAAATATCCCGTGGTGGTCTGGTTTGACAGATAGATAGCATGTCGATCAGGGTAGTCTGGAGCCCTTTGGCAAGCTTTGTTTGTGTGGGGATGGCATGGTGTACTCAGCTCATGCTGCGTGGAATAGGACAGGAGTCGTCCACTACCCTAGATAATCGGTAGTGGCTTCGATCCACAAGCAAATTGGTGTGGAGCACCACGGTGAAGGATGATGTCCTGCAACAGGAAAACGATGCCAGCCACAGCACACCTTTTCGGCACTCCACACGTGGTGGCGTACCGGGTCGCATCGTCAGTTGCAACTGGCAACTGAAAAGCGAACAGTACGGTATGAACCATGCCAGAAGGAATGGCATCGGCCCTGATCTTACGTGCTAGATACAGCTATGTTGGCTGCGGCAGGCAGCTCACAAAGAGCCGCGAGGACAGTTCAGTGGAGGCGTTCCGTGTGACAAGTAGGAGCGGAGATTCGTCAGGGAGAAGGCTGCGGTGGTAGAGCATGTCATTTTCAAGAACAGGGTTGCAGCGAAGGATCTGGGTTGGCACAACTGAGTGGACGCAAGGCAGAGCTACTCGTCCACGATAACGAAGACGCAAGACCAGTAGTCGCTTTCTCTGGGATCGGGCCCTTCCGCAGAGTGGCGAGACAGGCCCTCAGCTCTCTGGTTTCGTTCACTATCCATCCGCAGGAGTTCACGTAGACGAGTGGTCGTCTCAGACACCGCTTAAATAAGGAGGCCAACATGGTTAGCCAGTCCTAATGGTCTACTAAGCGCTGAGAAGTTCTGTGGAGTAGATAGCAGCTTGATAACTTCTGTCTTGCTTGTACCTGGTCTGACTCCGCTTTTATCAAGCAGAACATCCAAGGACACCTATCTGCGGCACTGATTTTCTTATGTGAGTAATACTCATGGTGTTCTAATCAGTCATGTAATGAGTAATGTGGAGCGGTAATGTGGAGCCCTTCCGTTGAGCCCATTGGGCACTCGGCTGGACTGAGGCTATTGGGTTTTCCATACAACTCCTCTATGACTACTGAAACGTCAGCTCTTGAGACACGTTTAGCTTGCGATATCAGTGCATGTTAAAGAACCCCACGTGGTCGAAGTTTCCGGAGCCCTTCACTACGGCGTCTCTCATAGTCTGAGTCGCTTTGGGACGTTAAACCTCCATAAACCAAATCAAACCAAACCTTTAGCTTGCGATCAGCACCCATTCAATATGACGTCGGTGAACTGGCCATTACAAGATGTTGAATTTACCGCACCTCTAAACATGCACTTTCTTAGGCCTTCAATCCTTCCTGGCGAGGATTACTTGCCCCTTTGCAGATATTTGCAAAATCCCCTATGTGGTTCCACTTCCTTCGTGCTTGCACGTTTTTCGTTTCTGTTGGCTGCTGTATTCGCAATATTCGCAAAGGGCGGACTCCTCGGCTTCAACAGCATTACTTTCTATCTTCCCATTATCATCCGCGTTGTCACAGAAGCGTTCGAAGTTGCCTTGTTTCCGGAATTTAGGGGCTGTGGGTGCTTCTCGAAGCTTTTTTAAGCCTTGCCTTCCCTGCTTTGGTCGTAACCTTTCGGCTTGCGTCGATCCGAAGCGATTCGACCAGGGTGGAGTATTTCAATCCGACAACGAAGCGATCTTTCAGACCAGTTGCACCTGCAAGCTAGCGCATGCAGCTCAGTTAAAGATCGGTCGTCTATCTATCCTGCGGTTGAGACTGGCGCTCTCGTAGACCAAGTTACTTGAGTTGACGATGTACCCGTTGAACTTTTACGCTACGAGTGCATTTTTCTCAATTTCGTCCCCGAAAAGGTTAAACATCTTCAGAATCTCCCGAGTCTTCTTTCCCAAGGAGAAGAGAAAAGTTCTTACTTGAGATTCGCCGCTTGTCTAGTGCCATCCCAAGGCGTGCAGGTAATCCTCGAAGTCGTCTTGCGAGCCACGCCATTCACTGGGCTTGGAAAAGTCAGACTGCTGTGACTCCTAGACTACAGATATTACGAGAGCTTTCATGGGAGGGGCGGCAGTGGAAGCCTCCGTCATGGCGGTGAAAGGCACGTATGGCCACTTCTGGCATCATGTCGGATGGCGGAAACGTCAAATAAACGAGGCGAACGCGCCCGTGTAGAGTGCAGAAAGAGAGCATTTATTTTTGGCCGAAGTTGTCTTCTCTTACTCTCCTGCACCGTTTAGGCTTGCCACCAAGACTTACGCACCATGACGGAGTTTTACCGCAAGTGGCGCCAATAGCACTACAGTCTTGACCTTGCTTACGTTTGGGGAGCACAGCGCTGATCCCATATCCGCTTGCATCGGTACGAACCACGTACGTATGAACTTCAGTACGAGCTGACGGGTTGAAATGGGCGAAAGTGGTTGGGAAAGTGAGCAAACTGATTAGCAAAAGAAAGAAAAAAACCTCCTCGCGGGCAGGGTCATAAGAGGTCTTTGCGCGGCTGAGAGATGCAAGCAAAATGTTTGATAAAGCGGCCGAACTACGAGCCCAGGCCGACAACGTCGCCCGTATCCTCAGACGATTGGGAAATAGGAAGTCCTCGACGGCTTTAACTTTAGCAGGGTCTTGTCTGACACCAGAAGCGTGGGCCAGACATTCGAGAATAGCTAGTTGGCGGCCACTGAATTGTCATTTCGACGAGTTGAGCAGGAGCCTTGATCTACGGGTGACCAAAAGAGGGCGCTGCTCTCGTTCCAGATTTGTGGGGAACACTTCTGAAAAAATGAGGGGCGATTAGAACGGCTCCTGCGGAGAAAAACGATAACATTTTTTTTTTCGCTTAAGCTGTTCCAATTATGATTCTATTCCTATTGCCTTTCTATTCGAAATCACTTCTTGTATTCACTTTTCCCTAGTTCTTAGTCGTTTTCATTTTTGTTGAGTCATTCTCGGTTCTGCGTCTCCCCTCTCTCTCTTACAAGTGTCAAGGGGGAGCAGTTGGTATGGTGGTGAAAAGAAGGATATACCCCGTTGACACCACCTGCCATGGTTGGCACACGTAGGTTACACACTGACGCCGCCGCCGACGCAGGACAGTTCACTTTCATTGCCTTCCTAATGCTATAGCATTTAAAACGACAACATCGTCTGGGCAACACGAACATGTGGACCATTCAAAGCTCTGAAGAAGGCAGTCCTTGATTCGTTCGAGGGTAGCTGGAGCATTGCGCAGTCCTAATAGCGTGACTTTAGCCTGATATAAGCCGTTAGGTGTGACAACTTGTTTTTTTTCGCGATCAACGGAAGATCAACGGAAGAGAATCGGCTTCGTAAACGCAATCGAAAGCATAATCATTCTTTGGAAATGATAGAGTTCCTTCTTAGTGAAGATATTTAGGAGCCTGTAATCAAAGCAGAAACGTCCCTTTCGGTTGTTATTCTTCTTAATCAGGACAAATGGTGAGGGCCGAAGTCTAGACGAAGGCTGGGTTATGTCCTTTGGTGAGCATTTTTCAAACTCCTGCTGTATGATATTGGCATGTAATGGCGACGAAAATTAATGCAGTCAGGAAGACAGCGAAAAAAGGCTTCCGAAAGAAATGGTTCAGTTCCCACAAGGAACAGAATGACTCGGCAGCGGCGAAAGCAACAGGCGTGCTCGGCTGTCGTCGAACAGAATGCCCGCCGCTCTCGGCCGGGCTCAATATAAAGCTGGTAGCACACTTTCGAGATACGGCGCGCAAAGTTACCACAACAGTCTGAAACAACGTAGAGCAGGCTGCGCCTAGATGCGGCCAATTGAGATAGCTCTCGTCGCGTCTTGCATCCCAAACAAAGCGATAAAGCCGCGTGCTGGCAGCTTTAAAGAGTGGACAAACCATACAAAGATTCGCTGCAATATTGCATTTTTACCGGACACTTAGACGGCGCTTTGAGAAGAGTAACTGCATCGCTGGTGTTCATGCGATGCTCATCAGAGTCGAAAATGTCGCTAAAAGAGGACACCTAAGCTCGTCAGCTTGCTCTGGCAAGACGTCAGATCGAATGATTTTTTTCTTCATATACGGCAGATGTTGGGAAGCTAGACAAGTCGAAATTAGAAGAAGAATGCATGCAGCTTGTTAGCTTGGATATGAAGCATTCGGAGCTAGGACACAGAGCTACGAGCAACATAACTAAGGGCGGGAGTAACGATCTCAGCACCACCAGAAACAGTTCAGACAAACGAGAAAGAGATATAAGTGATGGCTTCGGCTTGCACACAACTAAATTTGACCGTAAATAGAGGGTGCACAACGGTAGAAAGTGGAATGTCAACCTAACAATACTAGTGGCGCTGTCGGTCTGGACACAATCGTCACAAAGGAAGTCAGATCCAAGTATGACTTCGGGAGGGTGCTTGGCCAGAACAGTGATTAGAACGGAAGTATGATAGGCATTAATTGCAACATGGGTTGTGTATAGTCCGAGCACTGGAGGCGTCCCACCATAGGCAACGTAGACAAGTGCTGTAGGCGCAGGAGTCGGCACTTTTATGAAGGTGTGGCCTATATGGGAACCCATGACATATACCTGCACCCCCGTAGAGATCAGAAAAATGGCAGCAACTTCATCTATGCGGACTCCATGTGAATGTACCTCGTGCGAAAAGGGCACGATTTTAGGGGCGGTCTGCTTTGCAGAATCACCTCCAGACGCTTCAGTGGCTAGCTTTCTAATGGATAGTCCATAGGAAGCAGAAAAAAAGAAGCGATGGCGCTGAGGCGAACGGGACCGACGACCTGGTGATGAGCTGCTAAAGAAGGAAAGCTGGCCGTCGGCGCTAGAGCTTTGCGTGTCCTGACGGGGAGAGAAATGACGGGGACGTTCTTTACTGTAGTGACAACTGGGAGAACTGCACATATAAGGAAGGAACCCGTTCTTGCGACAGTAGCAGGCGATGTGGCCAACACGAGAGCAGTGGGAACAAATGAGCCTATAATCGGGTGTCCTCCAGTCGCATGCGTTACTGCGACGCAGGATGATGTACTGAGGTCATCACGGATTGATCGCAGAAAGTTCGGCTGCGCGAGTGAATAACGCAAGGGGCTTCCGCAGTAGAAACTCATATTAGCAAATTCTTGATGGACCACTGCTTGGAATAGAGAGATGGCAGGCAGTTTATTGTCGCTATCATTAAACAGCAGAATACGTGGGACATGGCCTCGAGTTCTCTGCAAATGATGCGGCTTACAATCATAGGCGGTTCTGAGCGGCAGATTTTGTGTGAGGAAGTTGCGGCCATGTTTTAGAGACGGTGAAGGGCTTATTAACTGGATAATATGGGCTTCTTCGAAGCGTCCTTATTCCTTCATGATACTGCCCACTGTTGAGAAGTCTTAATTCGATAGTGTTAGAAGAGTCAAGAAAGCAAAAACTGTCGGCTTCGGTCCGTCTGAAACCTCAACCTGCCAGCCATTATATGAGACACCTGGTGAGTAGAGGGATTTTCTTCTCTCCACCTGCCTCTTAACAACCATTCCTCTTTCTCCCCTTCCTTTCTCTACCTGTAGGGAAGAGAAGGAGACGCCGAACTAAGGATATTTCAGCAAAAATAAAAAAACGGCCGTGGCTTAGCTTGGTTAAGCCTGGTGATTGCGAAGCTGTTTTCTTCGCTTTTCGTTTTCCTTCTCTCGAAACGCACGTTCGTTCTCGAGCCGCTGTTCCGGGGTTTCTTGGACACGCCTCTGCCGTTTAGTCGCGTTCTGAACTAGTAGAAGGAGACTCACTGTCGGGCAAACTCATAATTTCTTCCTTTGCTTCTGCTGTTTCCACAGAGGAGGTTGCACGTTGTCGCCGAGCTGCATACTGGGCACGCTGCTTAGAAAGTCGTTGTTGTTGTTGTTGTTAGCCTATCAAAAGATGGCACATACGGGGGTATGTGCCATCTTTTGATAGGCTAACAACAACAACAACGACTTTCTAAGCAGCGTGCCCAGTATGCAGCTCGGCGACGTCGTTCTTCTTCCGTCTCCGTAGCTCGCTGATGCTTCCTCTTTGCATTCTGCCGAGCTGCCTTGTTCGTAGGCACCATCGTATCATCTGGCTGTATGACTGCCTTGGCGAGAGGAGCGGAGCTGTTTTATACAGCTGGTGTGACGTCACTCTGACCGTAGCGCCCCTGGTGAGAGGAGCGGAAGTTAGGCCGCCGTTGGTGGCTACCGCCTCGCCTCGCGACGGCGTGAGATGGGGCCCCGTTTTTACACAGCTGGTGTGACGTCACACCGACCGTAGCGCCCCTGGTGAGAGGAGCAGGAGTTAGGCCGCCGTTGGTGGCTACCGCCTCGCCTCGCGACGGCGTGAGATGGGGCCCCGCTTTCACACAGCTGGTGTGATGTCACTCTAGGTCACGTGGTGTGACGTCACGCAGCGAGGTCACGCTAAAGGTCAATGGTGCCTACCACCGCCTCGCCACGGAACGGGCTGAAGTGCGACCTAAAGTAGTATTGCTTCGCAATAATAACTAGTAATGACTGGCAGCTGCGGCGTCTGTATGATGCTTCCACCTGCAAACCGCACCAGGTGGCGGAGGCGTTTAGAAAGATCTCCCTTTTAAAGCGAAAGCTTTACTACGCCAGCCACCGAGCCATTTCGGCTCGTCGAGCACTTCAGCCGTATGCCGTATGCCGTGGCCGACGAATGACTTTGAGCCGCTGTTGCCTAGCAACGCCGCAGCCGAGCTCCAACAGATGGCGCCGTCGCCGCTTGCTCCACCAGATGCGCTCCGCTGGGGTAGAGGGAGAGGAGGTGTCGCCTCGCGGGTAGTATATATATATATATATATATATATATATATATATATATATATATATATATATATTTCTTTATGGTGGTTTAACGTCCCAAAGCGACTTCACCTCCATTGAAATTCGACCGCCGCGGCCGGGATCGAACCCGCTTCTTTCGGGCGAGCAGCCGAACGCCGTAATATATATATATATATATATACAGCCGAACGCCGTAATATATATATATATATTACGGCGTTCGGCTGCTGGTCCGAAAGAGGCGGGTTCGATCCCGGCCGCGGCGGTCGAATTTCAATGGAGGTGAAGTCGCTTTGGGACGTTAAACCCCCATAAAGAAAGAAATATATATATATATATATATATATATATATATATATATATATATATATATATATAGATTTGAGACAGTTGCTGCGATATTTCCTTTCCTCAAAAACCAGATTTCAAATTCATTTACAAATAGAAACAGAATAACAATAGAATCACATTTGGAATAGGGTGGTGAGTGATAGACAAATAGTATCGCATTTCATCCGCATTATTGCGATTTATCGCTCCTAAATTTTTTTAATCTAGTAGGTAGAAGGTGTCGCCGACATTCTGCGATTCAGGAATTTTGCGTGAGCTGTGTGGCAAAGGGCCAACACGTTTTGTAAACAGTAGAGGTAAGGCTCATTCGATGATTGGACGCGGGTAGCAAGGTTCCTCTGCGCGGTTATCTCAGGCTGATCGGCTTTCCAACAGGGCACGAACGATGCTTGCATGTGTCCCAGCTGCCAATAATATTCATGACTATTCTACCCGTCCCATTCAGTGCGTTTGAGGTAGAGTGTTACATTAGAGAGCATGGGGTTTGATTCTATCTATTCTGCGTATGCACTCGTGTATACTGAGTCAATCTTCTGCGTCAACAGTGAGTGTCTGTGCAAGATAATGTCCGAGTGTCACATTGGCAGGCAAGGATGACCGAGGGCACGGTCGGCGCCGTTGTCGGCACCGAGGTTCCTTGAGGCATCACTGGGTACCTGCACCTGTACCAAATGTATACGTGAATATGTGTGCTGGTATATTGCTTAGTTTAAATCAAAGCAAGGTATTTACTACAAGCGGTATAGCTGCAAGCGGCGGAGAAAAAAATGGTCTTTCGTCTTCATCTGCCTGATTCACCAAGCTGAATGAGCGTCTTCTAAGCTCACATGTATATCGCGTGTGACTGCACTGCCCACCCATTAATTCATGGCCAATGAAAAGACCACGACCAGAATTCTCTATCCGGTGTACACCGGATTCTGAGCGAGGAGTATGGAAAAAGAAGAGGCTTTTGCAAAGGAAGGAGTGTGTCATATTTGCCTGTAATAACCTAATTCTTTTTTTTCAGTCATTCTTAAGACATGACCTCTGTCAGAAAAAAATTGCAGCGGCTTAACTTGGCTAATCCTGGAATTCAGTGAAAAGCAAGCACGCTTGCTAAGCGTCTGGGGCTCGTCAATGGCAGTTCCGCTGCACGCTCGCGACAGCCGTTCTATATATACCCACAAGACCATGTTGCTATGAAGTGGTGTCACATGGTCTTATGAAACCCCCATCGAATGTCATCGCGTGGCTTCACATCACCCATCGGATGTTCTTAAGGTCAAAGGTCAACCCAAAGCTCACCCAGTGTCAGAGGGCAAAATTCAACTAAAGGTCACGGGTCAAGGTGAGGGGTCAAAGGTTCGAAACCATAACTGTACCCCATGTGGTCATACACGGCTACCCTTGGCTGGCCTGAAGGTCATTCAAGGTCGTTGTGCTGCCTACCCGAAGAGTGCTTTACGTAGCGCAGTGAAGCTTTCCGCTTCACAATAAAATATTTGCTGTACGAGCTCCACCTTAACTTGACTCTCATGCATCTGTTTGGTGTCATCACATTACGCCTTAGCCATCAGATCACTATTCTGTTTAGCTATTGCGAGTTCTTCTCTTGAGAGTGCACATCGCACTAAACTATCTGGATTGTTCAGGCGTTTTACGTGTTGATGGTCCGGAGAAAAAGAAGAATGCGCAACAAATTCACAAACATTGCTGTTTTTCTACTCCTGATTTTAGGCTTCTAGCTTTGCGCCCCGCCTAAACACTTCATTTAAAGATGTCATTGACAAGAATTCATGGATGGACATTAAAACAAAAAATACTTCGACTAAATGGGTAAGGCATTCTACGCAGTTTATTTTTGCAAGGTGTGTCGGTATACTTTACAGGAGAAGATGGTATCGAACACTAGCGTGGAAGCTAGAAGGCCAGAATGACACTGATTTCCTAGGAACTGGAATGCAGGAACTGTGAGAAGCACAGTAAACAAACTTTACATACTTACATTTATACAGTCATGGACAAAAGTTTGCTACATCCCGATTTTCAGAAAAAAATATTATTGGGGCACATTTAGACACCATGCTGTAAAAATGCATGGAAACGCAGAGTTGCAAGCGTGTTACATGTGCTAGAAAAATACCAACTCAGTTGCTAGTGAGGCAACGCAGAAATATATTTTTCCGCGTACCACATCCCGTAATCTTTTGTCCATGACTACAAATAGCGCTAACAAACGAAGCCATGCTTAAATTAACATTAAACTAGATTAGGCTGTCGTTACGTATTTTAGTGTAGACTCTACAGGTCATTATTTGGCGTTTTATCCGCCCTTATGAGTTTTACCTCATTTAAAAACGCCGATTTAAAGAACCCATTAGGTGAATCGGGTGACCAAACCGAGATTCAGGTAAGGTAGTTCTCAGTTGTCTAACCCCTCGCGTGTAGTTGACTAACACCCTTAAATTTGCATTATGCCGCTTCGCATCATTGTGGCCGCTCTTGGAGAATATTTTTTCTCAAAAACTGTTGTCATACCATATCTGTAATACAGCCGCTTCACGTATGATTACTAGTAATGTTTTTTTATTTGAATGAAAATATCCTCGGCGGAAGTCCGCCTAGTTGGGTTTTTGATACAATAGTTGTTAGAAAACTAACACCAACCAATATTTTTAAATTTTCCCAACGTTTCGGGGCCAACTCGGTCCCTTCTTGAGGGGTGACTAAAGTGTGCCAGCAGCAGCAGCGGGTTGCTGCCTTCGCTCTCCCTTTGTTAGCACGTGGCGCAGTCCACTAACGTACGCGGAGGGGAGCGTACGATATGTATTGGACTCCAGGGCGTTATGTACGTTATGTATAGGCGTCACGTGCTATCAAAGAGATAGCGAAGACAGTAACCCGCTGCTGCTGCTGGCACACTTTAGTCACCCCTGAAGAAGAGACCAAGTTGGCCCCGAAACGTTGGGAAAATTTAAAAATATTGGTTGGCGTCAGTTTTCTCTCTCAACTGTTTTAAATGTTTTTTTTTTCTTTCAGTTAGAAGAGCCCTCTCTTCTGCATAGCTTCATTAGCGGTGATGTGAATTGGAATAGAGCTAACACATCTTAGCTAGCAGGCTGCTAACTTTTTCAATAGCAGTTAAGCTCTTGATCTATGATATGCTTGTAGGCCACCGTAGGTAATAACCTTTTCAGAGTTTACATTTTCTAAAATTCCTTGCGCTGCAGCCTCGGTGATAAAACAGTTTAGAAAATGTAAACATTGATATGATTATTACTTGCCGTGGGCTACAAACCTCTCCATTAATGAAGCACTTAACCGTTATAAATAAAAATTCAACTATTGAGAACTAACCACACTGCTATATACTTAATTCGTCTAAGCTATATGTCGTTGAACATCGCGGCAAACAATACTATGCGAAGAGTGCGCTCTTCGAACTCGAAAAGCCACTTTTAAAAATTGTTTACAGCGACACGTGCAACATCTTGCATATAACTTTCAACAATCACTTCCTCAAAAACAAGCTAAGACCTCAGATTGGGTTTCACTACTCGGTGCGAAGCGATGTGTGGAATGGGAATAGTGTTTCAGGCTTCTTCGATAGCGCTAGAATCAGAGAGCCCATAGAAAGTGGTCCTTTAGAAAGAAAAAATGGATCGGAACTCTTCAAAATGCACTGAATTATGCAAAAAACAGTCGCGGTGGAGTGGAAGCGCCCCGTCTCACATGCCGAAAGATACTACAATACGAACTTCTTGAATCGAAATCGCAAATTTTCAAACAAAATTGATGATGCTTAAAGTTCTCTATTGCGTCATTTTAATGCGCAGCCGTTTGTGTAAATACCCAAACGAGCGCATTTTGGAGTAAGTTTATCAAATGGTTAATTCATGCCACATTGCACCCGCAAAAGCCGATTCTTTTAAAATTTGTGGCTTACTTTTGCATTCTGACTAATCCATCTCAAGACGGTAGTCTGAAAAGTTTTTGCTCAGAGCGCAATTGTTACTCTGTGTACAGTAAGCAGGCAGATACGGTGTCCAAGTGCTGTCTGTGACAGTGCCTGCATGGCTTCCATGGAGAAAGCATGTTTCTCAGGCATCTAGCAGTATCTTTAGTTAATGCCGGACAGAGGCTGTTTTTCATCCTTCTTTGATCAATAAATTCTATGTTCTCATATTATGTATATTGTCATTTAGTGGTGACGCCAGTCGAAGCAGTGAGGAAGACCGCCAAAAGTTCTAAGAAAAGTCGTTTATTGGGCTGACCTGCGTCCAGAATACACAATCACTCGGCGGCGGCGTAGCAACAAGCGTGCTTGGCGGTCGTCGAAGAGAATCCTCGCCACTCTCGGCCGGGCTCAATTTAAAGCTGATAGAGAACTTTTGAGATAAAGCGTGCAAAGTTACTAGAAAATTCTGGAACTCTGCAGAATGGGCTCCGCCTGGCTGCGATCAATCAAGATAAGTCTAGTCTTGTCTTACATCCACAAAAAAACTGATAAAGGGGCTTGGCGGCAGCTTTGAATAATGAACAAACACTACAAAGATTCGTGGCATTGTATTGCCGCGAATATTTGCAGTATCGTTTTACACGTCTCGTGAACAAGAAACACAAGATGTTTGCAAAATTCATTAAAACTAAAGACGCTGACATATTATCCAGGTTTAAATCACTACGCGACCATTTGAATAAATAAATTAAGGTAGCTAGGACTGCTTACTATAACAACTTATTCGATAAGCAACTTTTCAGCAACCCTAAAGAAAAGCGGAGATGCCTAAATTTACTTTTAAATAGGAACCCAAAAAAATATAAATATTACAAGCTTAATAATTGATGGCAAAGAAACATCAGGTAAGCATCTTGCGAACTCGTTTAATAATTTTTTTTTCGAAGTCGGTTGTTGCCAGTTCAATGCAGGCATCTATAATTTTCTAGGTGATAAATTAAGAGCGTCCCTCTTTATAAGACCAACGGACGAAAGGGAAGTCATTAAAATATGCAGAAAACTAAACGACACTTGTAGTCTTGACGCACATAATATTCAAAGTCGGCCAGTTAAATACACCCTTGACATAATTACGCCATGCCTAACTTATATATACAATACCGCACTTATGACAGCCCAATTACCAACCGACATGCAGCTAGCTAGAGTAGCTGTGATATACAAGAAAGGAGGTAGAAACACTCTGGGAAATTATAGGCCACTTTCTTTACTTCCATATTTTTCTACAGGCTTAGAACAAGTAATACGTATCCATCTTCACGTCTTTTTTCTTAAACACTGCGTAATAACTGAGTGTCAATATGGCTTTACAGAATACAGGTCTACAGAGCATGCGCTACTTGTCCAAAAAGAATACATATTAAAAAATTTTGAGGAACAGCTCCTAACTCTTGGCATTTTTGTTTATTTTAGCAAAGCCTTCCACTGTCTATCCCAGCGACGCCGCGTACCACCAGAAGTTGTCCATGTAGTCCTTCTGAAGCCGTATTATGCGCGGTAAAGGACGCTGCATTTCCATACTCTATTTTCGCTAGATCAATTTTATCTCTTACTAGTCACATTATTTGTTTTAATGCATCGGGTTGATGCATTAGGCAGAGAGTAGTAATTTGAGAGGGAGTAATCCCATGAATATTTGCAGTGTTTTTTCGTTCTTCAAATCTGCCGCCACAACACTTTATCGCTTTGTTGGGACGCAAGACGCGGCTAGATTTATCTCGATTGATCGCAGCCAGGCAGAGCTGATTCTACGTTGTTCCTGAATGGTCTAGTAACATTTCACGATTTATCTCGAAAGTTCGCTATCAGCTTTAAATTGAGCACGGCCGACAGCGGCGGGCATTCTGTTCGACGACCAGCGAGCACGCTTGTCGCTTCGCCGACGCCGAGTGGTTCAGTCCATTGTGGGCGCAAGTCTGCCCAATAAACAGTTATATTTTAGAAGACATTTTGTCCGTCTTCATCGCTCCTTCGACTGCCGTCACCACTACGTGACAGTATACTCTTCAATAGAGGTTCCTTTACGCCAGTTTATTAAGACCGCAGGGGTGGCTTATTCGTTTGAGCATCCGCCCAGCATTCAGGTGGTGCGGGGCTCGATCCCCAGTGCCACCGGGTACCCACCGGTGATACAACGCGCAAGATTTCCTCCGCCGTGCGCTCGGATTCTTTAGGGTCAAATGCTTGCGAAATGGGTCTTTGACCCCACCTTGAGTAGTAGGAGCAACATTATTCCATGGCACTCTTTAGCCACAACTGCCCTTGAGCCATAAAAAATTCATTATCACAGTTTATTAGTGCAAATATTACGTTACGACAGCCGACTACACAACAGCTCTCACAGCGGGTGCTGCTGAAAAAGAAAAACTTACAAACGGGGGATATATAAATTGGAGAAGTACAGAGAAAAGGACGAATTGCTCCTAATTAATTAAGCTATCGAAACAACTTTTTTTGGCGCGTCATCCTTTATCGACTTCCATCATTCGTTTGATTCTTACTGTTCCGAGAACGAAACAATGGCTGCCGACATATTTTCCGGTCACGACCTCACCGACATAGCCAAGTACTGGTTTCGCATTAAAGGTTGCTAAGGCTAGGTTGGCAGTACACCTAAATGAAAACAGACTTGGTGAACGAACACTAGTTTTTTTGACGTTTCGACCGGCGACCGACCGAAACGCACCGCTTAGCGCCCCCTCTCCTTTTCTCTATCGCTATATATATATATATATATATATATATATATATATATATATATATATATATATATATATATATATATATATATATATATATATATATATATATATATATATATATATATATACAATTAAACGTATATTGCCAGTTGAGGCGTTCCTGCCCCGAAGATTGTGGGCCCCCAAAGTGTCGCACACAGCGGGACTGGCTACGTGCGAATCTGCGTGAGGCCTTGCGCACCACTGCTGGTGCCAACTTAGTTCCGCCGTCAGTCATGAGTGGCACCGTTAGCCGAAGCAAGCATTTGTGTCTATGGACGCCGGTCGATGCCATTGCGGGTTGGTTCAGGCCCGGGGGCCGAGTATCATCATCTCGTAAGCCATAATGACAGATCACGATTACACAGTTCGTGACCAGTACTTACGAAGTGCTGTCTCAGTGAAATTTCTACGATATAGTAGTGCATAAAAGCGCACAACGAGGCACTGTGATATTCGACTGTAGCACGTAATCAGTGATTAATTGAATTCTTCTATTTATTGCGAAGTACATTCATTCTGTGGTCTACATACTCCAGGCACACCTAGAATATACAACAAAACGGGTCACGTTCCATAAAACACCAACTCTACCATGATCAAAGAAATGGAGTGTGCCGATTGAGGTCGGATGTCGTTGTGCAATCTAAACATGCCTCAGGTAAAAAGAAGAGAGAAAGAACAACTTTTATTCTATTTTTAATCGTGAACATAAAGATGGGTGTAATCGCTGTATTCTAGAAGACCAATAATTATATGAAGTTTCCTCTGAATGATGTACAGAGTGCAATTTTCAACCGGACACTTGGCGCACACTCCAAATGAAAAATCGCGGCACGTTTGCGTTGAACTAATAATAAGGCTTGTCAGTGCACCAATTCAGGGAGCGTCGAGAACATCGTTTGGCTTTTGGGGAGCCTGTCGTTTTCTATAGTTGTTCTTCCATTCAAAGTGTTGAACTTTCCGATGTAGTATCATACAAACTTTGTGCTGGTGAAGGTTGTCGACTCATCGTGTTTTTGAAGCTATTGTGTTCTTCTCACTCTTATCGTTTTTCATGTGTACACAGCCGTAGGGAAACCATTAGCCTTATTTATAACTGCAGTTTAGGGTATTGGTAGGTACTGATACGCATATATAATGTTCTTTTTGCTAACAGCTCAGCGACCTAATCTACCACATCGGTGCCCCCGAAAAGCTGCTCAATGAAACCCAAGTTAAGGATATGTTTTGCCTCGTAAGTACTTTTTCCCATTCTTGTGCAGAGAATCAAAATATGATTATTAACAGAGCTATTCACAAATTAACGCACGTAATTCCCCACACATTGTACATCTACCCTAACAGAACTGTCGCAACAACGTACGTCAGGCGCCAGGCACAAAAAGACTGGCCAGAAATATTTTTGCGATATGGTTGCTTCTCAACCTCATCAAGTTCATTTGTCTCTTGTTCTGTGCTTCATATATAGTCATGTAAAAATGAACGCTGCATTTTTGTTGTCATTTTATTACACTTTAACCTGTGTATTCTTTATTACTTTAGCAAATTTTGCAAGATTACAAACTGCTACAGTATCAGTTATTTTTATCGGGAGAACAGGCCTTTGTCAGGTGTTGCTAGACGCATTTAGAAAGCTCACCCTCCTTTTTTGCAGTAGGTGCATACACGAAAACTAAATCAATAAAGAAAGAAAGAAGGAAACTTGTAGCTGTTCTTTACATATCTTCTGGAGCAAAATGGCTACCTGTGGTTGCATGCAAATAAAGAGGCAGGCTACAGCCGGAATGTCTCATGTTTACAGCTTACGTTGCCAGAAGCGTTCTCAGCCCTCAGCTATATTATTGTGCATGGTCGGTTAAACTCAACCCTAAATAACCTACAATTCTTCGGAAGTGCATCAGCGCACATATCCAGTTTAACCTAAATACCACAAACCTAGCATCATGCTAACCAAATTTAGCAGAAAAGCCTGGGAAGTAAATCGCTTCTGGTCTAAAAATACTGACTTTCCTTAAAACGTTTTGTTTACGCCACTACTCTGTCTCAAAACCATGTTACAAACACTCTTATTTTTTGTATAGCGCTTTCTCATGGCCCCATATTGGATTCTATAAAACTACAGCGTGCAGACAACTCTTTTAACTTTATTGTACTAGTGGCACATTTGATTCCGCTGCAGCCGAAGTGGTCACATTGGTACACTGGCCATGTCGCTGTGGAGGTTTCTGTTCAGTCAGAAATAAATTTGTAATATAAATACTTCGATAAAAATTAAAATAGGTTTATCTTGCCCCCAGTGATTTTAACCATCTGATGTTTCACTCAAATAAATTTTGCCTCAGCAACCATCAACCTTATTTCTATGGAGTGCGAATGAATGAGATTTCATTTTGTTATATACAGGTCAACATTACGAGCAAGGACCATTTACCTGTGTATATCTTCCAATACAGAATGAACAACTTTCTACAGAGCTTTCGGCTGAGTATGCAGCCCTATATCAAAAAACACATGTAAGTACCTAAAGTAGCTTTCTCGCCGCAATAATAAAAATACGTTATTCACTGTACCTATCTTACCGCAAACTTCCCTAAAACTTTCGTGCGATGTTTAACACGCAGCGTTTTTCTTTCTCTTGACATATAAACTGAATATCCGCTTTTCGCAAAGACAGCAGTTACGCCAGGTCCTACTTTGGTAGTGATGTGCCCAACATTGCATGCGTTCATTAAAGACCCTTTTCCATTCACGAACCGGTTTCGACATTGCAAGAAGCGCGATAAAACCCAACAGATAGCAAAAAAGGGTATCGACGGGACACATTTCGCAGTTGTGTCTCGTCATTCTCCTTTCTTGCTGTCCGTATTTCTTTTTGCGCTAGTTCCAATGTCTGAACCAATTATTCAGCACCAACTAGCCCAAAGTTTATCTTAATTCATCCCAATCCAAGCACCATACTGAACGAAATATTGTACTCATTAGAAAACCGACGAGTAGCCGCTGGCACTGGGGATCAAACCCAGCATCTCCTGCAGGCGAAGGTGATGCGCTGGCCACTAGGCCGTTGCTTCCGAATGCAATATGGCCGCCCAAACAGTCTGGCAGATTCCCAGGGCTTGTTCGGTCATCTTCTCGAGGCGTTGTGGTCCACAATGGCCAAGAACCAGTCCGGAAAGCTTTTTCGCCAACTGCGGCCTTTATAGCCAGAAGGTATGACACCGTATATATAGAGCACAGCGACTCAAGAGTGTCAATGGGACATAACCAAAAGCGATAACAAACCTCAGAGTGCACATAAAGTTTATATCAAGTCGCTAATTTTCACCTTAGTACCCAAATATGATTAGCCAACCGTGTGACCACTTTGTAGGGAAAGACGACAGAAAAACTTCAACTCAGAGCGTCCTAAACGATCTTATATATCACTGAGCACCCCGATTTGCGACCTAAAACGCCGCAAAAGACACCGAGGTACAGTTGTGAGTGAAAAAAGGTATCATAAAAATTTTCAAGAAGGAACGCAGGTTCGAACTGCCGTGTCCACGCCCAAAACGCGGCTCTAATACCCTACTCCGCAGCGCCTTTTCTTATTGCCACTAAAATCATACATTTTGTACACAAGAAAAACGCCAGCAAACCTGTTACTGACATATAAAGGCTCAAATTCACTGTCTTTAAGGTCTCATAGTACGGGAGTCAGTGAGGTGCTGGATCCTCAAGTTTAATTAAATATATTCTGCAATTCCTTTTTTAACGACTCTTTAACTGGCCGTTAGTCAAGATCTCCTTAACGCCGCGCCATCCTGCTCATTCATATACTGTGTAATCCCAAAGCCATGTTAAGATCGTAAAGCACACCCTCCTTGTTTTCACTCGGGAAGTATGTAATGTCTTGGAGGTGAAGGAGAAAATGCTTTTTAAGAGCCCTCTGGAGGAGATCCCAGAAAAAAGCTGCGCCCCAGTACCCAAAAAAAAGTGCTCAGTCGCTTCATCCTTTTTACACAGAGCAGTGCTGATGCCGAAACGATGTTTTGAATGTCATGTTATAGCCACAATGTTGATGTGGCTGCGACCCGGCAGTGTTGCCATTGCTGGCCGTACAGATGCATTTAGAAAATAGGCGGCCGTGAGTGCGCTCATGTATATTTTACCGTAAGGTACACGGCAACACCGAAGAGCCTCCCTTGTGACCTCCCCCCCCCCCCTTCCATATGTAGACACCTAGGTGGCCATGCACTCTCGCTGGAGAACATATGTACCCATTTACGTCAGTGGGTTCCCTCCGGTAGTGTTTGGCTACTCCCACAAACCAGGCCGAGTTCTGCAGCACTTGTGGGACTCATGTGGCATAGGCATGGGGAAGTTCTTAGCGTTGCAATCCACACGAATGGTCGAGCGCCAGGCTTGGGTGTCCGCTCGTACCTACCCGACGACACCCATGACATGGCGTCATGGTGCACACATATGGTGGTGCAGATGAGCGCAATCTTTTCTGGAGGCAACGTGCACAGAGCTTCTACAACCCCCTTTCGATACACTACCCACTAGTAGGCTGTGCACCAATCCAGGGGTCGTCCCTATTCACTAAGAAAACCGGTGCAATCCTGGTAGAACTGGGGATCGAACCGAGAATCTCTCGAATTCGAGGCATTTTTTGCCGCAGTCATCAAAGCACAAAAGACACAATGCGCCAGAAGCAACTGCACGTGCCAAGCGACATGCATAATAATTTCAAATAGAGCCAGTGGAAGGTTCGGAAAAATACTGGTAAGTATCGCCGCTGGAAGTATGGAAACAAGAACCAAGAACTGCGAAGGTAAAATATATCCAAGCAATTTTTTCTGTAATAAGGGTCATTGCAAGGGCTATAAAGTTATGGAGAAGCTGTTCAAAAGTTAACTGTCATTGATGGGAATAGAAGGCACACATCCTGTAATCTTTTGCATATCATTTGGAATGAAAAGTTTCATCTCTGTATGCAGCCTCTTTTAATCGCACACGTCTTGAAGACACGATAAGTGTATCACAAAATTCTTCTGCCTCATTTTCTGCTCGTATTTCGCATACACTCCAGGTCTGCTTAATATAACAGTTTTCGGCTGGCTTCCTAAAGCCAGTCGCTCAGTTGTCAATTCCCATGTTTTCGTTCACCGCGTCAGCGCTTGCAACCATTTTCCTCTCCTTAATAGTTTGTGTTAGTCGTCCGTATGAAATGATGTGATCACTATTAGCTGGATACAGCTTCAGGAAAGCAGCAGTTCGAAACACCGGACCATACCTTGTCGGGGGTTATACTACTCAGCTATACGATCCCAACAGTAAACAAATTCAATTTTTTAATGCTTGCCTGTGTAATCAAGCCTGATGCATCAATAATCTTGAGCTAATAATTTCCTCTTGTTGTTAGCTTTTTGTTTAAGTAACTACAAAACTTTCAACGACAAACTTATTTAGGTAACGGAAACATTCTGTGGCTGTCATGACTGTGGGTGTAGCTTCACTGTAGTCTGCAGTTGTATCCAACCATACAATGGTCACATGATGCAATCTCACTGATAAAATAACCCATTAAAATAGATCGCACCAGTCATGCATTATGCGACCCATAATTTTCACGCACTTCAATAACTGCGCTTTGGTTGAGCCTTATAATATACCATGGGCAATTGACCCCGTGGCCTTCTTAACCCTTCAATGTTCAAATTCTGAAGAAATAATCCCGGACAGCGTACAGCACAACACTTCCTTGTTTTTTCATTTTCTGAGAAATGTTGTAAGAGAAATAGCGAAAGACGTCATTATTACTTTCATATTACGCTAGCTAATGGGCCCAGAATTGGAGGCCGGTCTCAAACTTTTGCTAGCGTTGCTGAAATTTCATCAATCTGTGTGTCGCCAATTGGTAACAACAATCGTTTGATTCATTTTTGCAGCTATTCCAATTGGCATGAAAAATAAAAAAATGTAACCTCAAACCAGCTTAAAGGCCCAGAGTAGTATAGAATTTTTTTTATCAAGAAATGTCTTGACATTTTTCCGCGCAGCATTTTTCAGAAAATGACCAGCGAGCAATTGCTGGACACAGGCTGGAAATGGCCCAGTTGCGCTCCCTTTTCTTCGCGCAACTTGCTTAGAGTGACCGCAAAGATTCTGACCGGAAAGCGTTAGCGGCTGGGAACTTTTTTATATAAAATTTTTCAACTAAGCTCCATGTTGTAATAAGTAGAGAATGAGCAGGCGGCATATTCCTAATTCGGGCTAATAAAAGTTCACATCTGACGTTGAAACTCCGCTAAGATTTCGTGCTCGAGGCTCCTTCAAGTTCTCGGTTTTTTTTCAGATGGCCAGAATCCTCACTAAAAACTTACGGCAGGTACTCGGAGTTCTACACGTCCTTAGGTGAGCGTTTGATTTCGACTACAACGTACGGCTTCTCTGGACCATAGGCCCCTGTAGCTGTCAGAGACATATCACTCTCTCCTAAGCGCAGTCAAAGCGTGGGACGAACCGCTTATACAAATATAGGCATGTCGTCGGAAAACCTGTCCTCATTGCGAAAAAAGGCTCCCTCCACCGGTGGGTAATGAGTCGTTAAACCTCTCCCGCAATCTACTGGGACGCGGTTATGTCCCATGTATGCGCAGTTTTTCTAGTTTTGATTTTTTTCAAGAAACAACATAAACCCACTGTTAGCCACGCGATGGCATCTATGGGCATACTTACCCAATCACAGATGCGGGAGAAAAAAGAAATAGGGTAGTGAAAGCGACAACTGTGGGCAAACGTAACAATGGTACTACCTTCACAATTTAGGGGGTCTTTAATTAAGAATAAAATCCCTCTAATTTCGATTAGGAAAACTTTGTGCCTGCTTATGTGCTCCGTATTAATCTAGCCAAAACGTAGACACACATGAAAAAGAAATAAACAGCGTAGGATGTTCGAAACCAACAACGAAGCCAAGTGTAAGCGCACCGATGGAACAGGTGGATGTAAAATTAATTTGTTCTTGACTTTCTACTCGAGATTTTCAATTAAAATTTCACTTTAGCTAGTTCGACAATATACGTCTTTTCGTTTTTTTTTAGTGTGAATCAATTCTCCTTCAGTTTGTATAGCACAAGCTGCATTATTTTCCTCATGTCTTCAGAAATGGGAAAAAACTGCAGCTCTCCTCTGGCCTTCTGACCACAGATCACACACTTTGTTCATACCAGCCGTATTCTAGGCAGACATACAAATTTCGCTCCTTGAATCTTCAGTTTTCATTCATCATCAAGATTCTAATCCACTACTCGTAGTCACGTAAGGTACTTGCACCCTTCTATGGTGCAAGGTGTAGCCATTGGAGGCGTAATCTACCTAAAAATGTAACTGTCTATCATTACAAACGAAGCGACAAAGTACCGTGAAAATTATTGCTGTCGTCTTTTCGCTGCCAGACGCAAGAAAAAAAAAAGTGCCTTCTGTAGTGACGTTTTAGATCAGGGAAATGTTCTTTAAAGCTGAACCAAGAGCTCCATGAGATTTTTCGACCTTTCAGAAACATTTACGTGCAACATGACATTAGTTTTTAGGTGCGATATTTTCACTGTGCACCACTCAATCACCACGAAGAACATACGCCTGGTCATCTGGCTAAATCTTTCTTGCAGCATCCAGACCCTCGATTAGCGCTGAGAACAGACAGCCCTAAACTGAGCGCGTTCGAATCACCCTCTGGGGGTTGTCTACACATGGACGCAGATGCGCAAATTTCGTCTCGGGCTTGCCGAGTTAGGCTCGGGTCGTGACTGCTGTCATCAGAGACCGTCCAGTATTTGGCGCTCAAATGCAGTCTGTTGGCTGCACCCATCCAAACGTTGCTGATGTTCTATCGCAAACTCTGTCTTATTGCCGACAGCCTACGGGCACTGCTGAGCCACGCACACCACCCGAAGGTGCAAAAACGTGTTGAGCGGCTTTGGTCTCTTTATTCACGGTCGAGACATGCCACCTTGGTCATTGTTGGTAGTTGCTTACTGCTACTGAGTGCAAGATTTCCAGATATTGGCCTTGTGTCCTGAACATCAAGCCGAGCGCTTCTGACGTACGTCGGGGTACGTCGCTTCTGCGGACAGTTATGGGGGAACGAAACTGCTGCGCCCCCTACTCCTTATTGAGCTCTTCTTCCTTTCCACTTTTCTTCCTCTCTCTTTTCATCCCTCCAGCGCTGACCATCGCCTGCTGCCAGTCTAGCCCGAGATAACGAAGGTGCGGTCATCAAGCTTTGTCTCTTTCATGGATCAATCGCCGTCCACCTCAGTAGATTTCAGTATTTCACAGCCAAATGAAAGGATATAAGCGATAGAGGTTTTTAATATAGTCATCAGTATGAATATGCCTACAAGTAACCCAGGGCTTCTAAATTAGCATATTTCTCCTGTTTTCCAACAGAAATTCCTGCCGCATCGCTTCAAGACCCGATATTCTAGCTGAGCGCCTCACTGTAAGTGATGAATGTTTCCGCATTCCTCTGAGCCGATAGCGGTGTACGCATCTATATTAGTCATTGTACATGCGTCAGTGTGGTGCTCTACTGTATGTGACATGCTTATGTAGTTCATCCACATTCATCAATGTAAATATACTACGTATATATACGTATAAATGGCGTTGATAACATTATATATACTGTGCATATATTACGCCAGTGATCGTGCAGACGAACGCGACTATCTAGAAGGAGAGAAAGAAGGGTTGTAGAAGCGCTCGTTCAGGGCTACGCCGCTGCTGACTCTCTTACGCTGCTTAACGACACAGTGACTCTCGGCCGCTTAACGCCAAGACGACATCTGGTGGAGGTGCGGGGTACGTCGTTAATGTACCGTACGCCTCCTTCAAGCTGCACTTCCTAAGGTAGACACGCCAAATACCTAAGGACAAATACCTTGGCACAAATACCTAAGGTAGACACGCCAGTCCACCACGGCAGTCGCCGATCGCAGAGCCTATCTCCGGAATTTGAACTACTCCCTGCTTCTAATCCACCACGAAGGGCTACTACAATGAATCCTTCACCTACAGTTCCGCCGGTCCTGCTCCATCACCAGCGAGAGCCACCGCATTTCCACGGCTAACCGCACGAGGACACCGAAGACTGGCTGGACCAGTACGATCGGGTAACCATCTACAATGACTGGGGCGCTGATTGCAAGAGCGTCATGTTTATTTTGCCCTCGAAGACTACGCGAGGACCTGGTTATAAACAATGGATCTGACCTTCGAACGTGCAATGCGTTCAAAACCGAGTTCCTTCAAGTCTTTAAGGACAGAACGGTACGCAAGGTGAAGGCTGACCTGCTTTTGCGGGCCCGACATCAACTCCCCAACGAGAGTGTGATGGTGTATGTCGAAGAAATGAAGAGACTCTTCCGACGTGCGGACCCAAGCATGTCGGAGGAAAAGAAGGTGAGCTTCCTGATGAAAGGGGTTAAGGATCAGCTCCTCGCCGGCCTGGTTCGAAGTCCTCCATTGCCTGTGACCTCGTAAAGCAGGCGAGCTCCATCGAAAAGTCTCTCGACATGAGGGCCCGACAGTATGACCGCAACAGCATCGATGCACACGGCCACTGTGGAGGGAGCCACTATGAATTTGGCGGAATCTCTACGTGAGATCATTCAATCCATCGTGCGAGATGAACTGGCGAAGCTCTTTCCGGCTAAGGTACAGCCTCAGGTTACCACACTTGCTGATGTTGTTCGCGGGGAGTGCAACAAACTTTAAGCACAAGCACACCACTACCTCTCCCATGCCCGGTACAGCCGCAGCACCCTAATCTCAGCTACACCACCATCACACGTGGTTTCATCCCGTCCCAACCGAACCCACGTTATGACGCACCTGCCTCCGCCGCTATACAGAGTCAACCTGTCCAGCCGAATTCTTCACAGCGCCTAGCACGACGCATAACGGACACCTGTGGACATCCAGACAAACAGCCACTGTGCTAACATTGCGGTGAGGCTGGACATATTTGGCGCCGCTGCCCATACAGGGAGATTGGCCTTCGAGGATTCCCCGTCGGCTGTTCCAGTCCGACGTGTGGAGAAGGACCGCAGGAGATCGCGGATTACACCTCGCAAGCGAACTCAGTACAGCGCCGCTTATCTCGACCACCATCTCCGCGTCGCTACAGTTCACCAGGTGGAGACTTGTCTCGGAGTCCCCGTAGTGGAAAGTAGATGCAGCAGCCTCTTGAGGTGCGGCTGCTCAAGGACAAAATGTGCAAAATCCTCCATCGCCACAAGACAGTTCACACACAGCGCCTAATTCCATAGCCGTACCGACGACTCATCAGCCAAAGTGCCTCAAAACAAGCCGATGTTCTTACGTACCGCTCCGTGGCCACGACGCCTTTCCTCGATGCCGGACTCCTTCGACGCACTGCAGCCGAGACCGACTGCCCCGACATCCCCAAGGTATGACGATAGCAACTGCCAAATTTGAGATTTCGGTTGGCGGGGCCGATGTAACCGCACTGGTGGAAACCGGCACCGATTATTCTGTGCTCAGTGGAAAATTCGGCGCAGCACTCAAAAAGGTCACAAGCGCTTCGGATGGCCCACAGATGCGTACAGCAAGGAGACCGCGGGTAACCGTGCTAGGCCAAACATTCCTGGCAACGTCGTCGTGCTAGCCGAGTGCCGCTGGCACGTCATACTCGGCATAGAGTTTCTGACCAAGAAGAGAAAGAGTGTCGTAGAAGCGCTCGTCCATGGCTACGCCGCTGCTGACTTTCGGCCGCTTAACGCCAGCGTGACAATATACGGCGCCGGTGGTGCCGGCAGTGACGACGGCAATCAAATATGCGGCACCTGGCGGATGCCATGCTCATATGTAGATAACTCCTGTCTTCATTTATTTATTATTTATTAGTATCATGTTCATAGACATACGTAATAGTTCTTAGTTATTAGCTGTTTGTTGTGTATGCAGCTCCCCAAGGTAAATTATATACACGCGGTACAAAAGCAAAACCTGCGTTTCATAGTTGTTCGTCTCATGTATGGGGCATACCAGCATATTACTGAATTCAAAGACGAAAATAAACACTGCATACTAATTTTCTTGCGGTGAGATTGCTGCAGTATGTCGGTTTCATGCTGTTATTTGCAAAACCCGGGTAGTCATCTGAGCACCTGTAAGCACGTAATATGATCGCCAGTTCTTGTATCTATAGCCAGTTCTTGGCCAATACTACTGGATCGGTCTCTCCTTCGCAGCCATATCAATGCTTGGCTTGGCTTTGCAGAATTCCAGGTTGTGTACGCTGCCTAATGCCAATGTTGATATGGGGTGGCTATAGAAAGAACAAGGCGAGATGCTGACAGATGAAATATGATTTTCATGGCTGCGGGACTAGCGCAAGCGCTCCGTCGTCGTCGTTATTGTTGTTGCCTTCGTAACATGGCACATACCCACACCGGGAAATAGGCCAGGGTTCAGTGAAGAGAGCCAAAAGGAGAGGGTAAACTGGAGCCAAGGTAATGGTTGTGCCTTGGGATATATTTCAGAATAATTATAAGGAAAGAAAAACAAACTAACGGGAGATAACATCAGAAAATTGAATACATGAAAATTTCTAAAATATCTTTTAAATGCGGAAAGTTTTTAGAACTAGCAAGGAAACCTGCCGGAAGCTGTTATGTACTTATGGAGGTATTCGCAAACTTGATGCAATGCAAAACCTCTGCCACTCACACCGAAGGAGAGCAGAAGCGTGACCGACAAAGTGAGTCCTAACTTTGTAATGAGAATTTCTAGGTGTGCTCTCCTTTGATGAGAAAACCTCCGGCAAGAGAGTAGGAAATGCTCCAATGTTTCAACCTCACCACAAGCCGCACAAAGGTTTGTGGGACTGAACCTCCATCTACATGAGTAAAGATTTACACGGGGGATCCTGCCACGCATGAATGCCATCGCTACCTCACACTGCCCGGTTTTACAACGCAGGAGCCTTCCATACATGAGGTGCTGGTAGTCAACAGTAGAGAGTAAGGGATCGTTGCACGTGGTGGTTATAAACTGAAAACGCTGAAAACGAGTCATACCAAAAAGAACATGATTAGGGACGCTACAGGCAACAGGTGCATTTAGAGCTGATTTTGTCAAAAAGTCTGCTGCTTCATTTTGTAAAATACCGCAGTGACCTGGTATTCAAACGAAGCGCACCTCTTTCACCTACCAGTAATAACAAGCTTTAGAGAGCGGCTCGAAAAAGCGTCCAGTGTGGATTCCAGCGCGAAGAAAACAGCGAGACAATCTGAGAGGAATATCACCTGCGAAAACTTTCAGGGAATTTTCAAAGCAGCCAGTTCAAGAGCCTTAATCTCTACTATGAATATGGGTGTGTAATCTGGTACTCGAACCGAAAATATCCAAGCAAAGACTGTGAAAAAATACGAACCGCTGCCTTCTGGCCGGCCCCAACGCATCGGTATTGTAATCACAGTGTGGTGCAGGAAATGGTGAAGCTACCGAGCAGAAAGGGGGACATCTGTTCTGTGGCTAAAAATTAACTGTATGCTTGGTGGTTGCGTCTGGAGGTAGCTATATGTTGCGGCACTTTAGGTTGCCCAGTCCAAAACTCAGTAGGGCTTCGCCACCTCGTCTTCTGGTCATCGCAATGTTACAGTGTCCCAAACACGATATTGCACTTTGCACTTTGTTTATTTCGCTTTTTGCCATTACAGAAAGCGTGGGTGACGAAATAAAAGCGGTTCACAATAACCGCTTGACGGGCTTCGTCACCCGAAAAAGTCGACGATGACAGCAGCGGCAGTTCTTGCGGCATACAAATAACACTTCACATCTCAAACAAAACAGATTGTGCTATAATGCAGGTAGGGGGTTAGATATATTAAACAATGACAAGGAAAGAAAAAACGGTCGACATATGTATTTCAGTACTAATACAACCTAATCAATAAAAGTTTCACGGTGATTCCTGCGGTGACCCAGTTACCCCGGCCCCGTTTTCCCACATACCAATGACAGCTATGATCAACACGCTGCGCGAGCACATCATGTCTTTATGTAAATGAATCTGCTCCGCAACACTTATCGAAGTGTGTTTATTCAGCTCTTAGGATCCGCCTGACTGGAGTCGTTTGACATATATTATTCCGTATTTCAAACTAAAGCCAAATTTTCTCACACCGTCAGGCGCTAATAACAATGCTTTCCTTACAGTTCTGAACTGTATGGATCAACGGCCACATTGACTGCTGAGACGCTGGCGTACGGTTTTGCAGAAGAAGGTTAGTTCTGCATTCTCCTTTTTACAGAACTATAGCACACCTCTTAAAAGCCTCAAATCTATCTAATAGCAAAAGTACTATTTTATTCCCAGAGAGTAGGGCACGTTCTGAAGAATGAATTGATGAACGATTCGCTGCATACCGGAATCTGAGAGCTGGAACGTACATCTGAGGCGACCGCAAGACACACAGGCCGGACTGGTGAAAGCTTGCGTCAGTCTCGAACTGCCCGTCTCGTGGTCGTCTCAAATATGCGTTCCGTCTCTCAGATTAGGGCGCAGGTTGCTGCATTATTGAAGCGAGGCAAATTGCGTACATCTATCTCGAGACTTTTTTTTGCTTCTGATGCTACATTTTAATCTCCCTGAGTCTATTCATCAGCCTATTCACCAGATTATAGAAGCGGTGACGCTTGGCCGCATTCTTATGATTAAGGTATGGTCGCGTAGAGCAGCAAACAAACAAGAACTTCTGTGATAAATAATGATAACGGGGTGGGTCGGCTGTGAGAAACGAAACCTATGGTTTAGAATACGAAAGAACCAAAAGGACTGAAAACAATATTGCCGCGAATCTTTGCAGTGTTTGTTTCTTCTTCAAATCTGCCGCCACGCCACTTTACCGCGTTGTTTGCGACGCAAGACGCGGCTAGATTTATCTCAATTGATCGCAGCCAGACAGACCTGATTCTACGTTGTTGCTGAATGTTCTAGTAACTTTGCACGCTTTATCTCGAAAGTTCGCTATCAGATTTAAATTGAGCACGGCCGACAGGGGTGGGAATTCTGTTCAACGACTGCCGAACACGCTTGTTGCTACACCGCCACCGAGTGATTCAATCCATTGTGGGCGCAAGTCAGCCCAAATAAATAGTTTTGTTTAGACACCATTTTAGCAGCCTTTCTGCTCTCCGGAGTGCAGTCACCACTTTGTGACATGTGGTGGAGGTGGGTGCTGGGTAGCCTTCCATGTTCCGGACGCCCCCTTCAAGTCGGGACGCCAGCCCTGTGCGCTTCGCACCCGAGGATGAGCCAGCAGTTAACCGAGCCAGCCGACGTCTCCAGAAAGAGGAGCCTGAGTTCGGGACCCTGCCGGACCACACCAGACAGCAAAAAGACACAGCTACGAGCACCACTACTTCGCCGAAGATGTCGACCCCGATCATACTGCAGCAGCCGCGGATGCCGCCAACTTTCAATTGATCCGTAGGCGAAGACCCTGAAGAATGGTTGGGCCAATATGAACGCATGGAATCATTCTACAAATGGGATGATGCGGCGAAAATCGGGTGCGTCTTTCTCGCACTGGAGGGCTCGGCACGCACGTGGTAAGAAAACCACGAGTCTTCCCTAACGACGTGGGAGCAATTCAAAAAGGAACTCTTAAAAATATTCACCAGTGTCGTGAGGAAAGAAACAGCCGAACGACTCCTCGAGTCCAGGGTACAGCTTCCGAATGAGCCCGTCCGCGGTTACGTGGAAGAGATGAAGAGCCTCTTTCGCCGTGCCGACCCTGAGATGACCGAGGAAAAGAAAGTTCAGTTTTTAATGCGCGGCGTAAAGGAACAAACACTGCAAAGATTCCCAGAAAGAGTCGGCACCACCGACAACGCCCAATGAAGACGCTGCACCCGCGACGCCGCATGAAGGACCTATTCTCGCTGCACCGACGCCGCACAAAATGACAACCCCGACCACGACGTGAACTGCATTCAAAACGACGCCGCCACACAGAAAACCTTCGACGACACGCCCCACCCGCGATTCGCATAGGCGACGAAGCCGTGACCCGACACCGAGGCTGGATTGCAATGCAGTAACCAGGACATTCGATTTAGAAGTGACTATCGACGGCCAGAAAGTTACCGCTCTTGTCGGCACAGGAGCCGATTACTCGGTGATGAACGGAACATTCGCTGCACAGCTGAGGAAAGTCACGACCGCTTGGGACGGCCCAGAAATTCGCACCGCAGGAATCACCTGATTACGCCATCAGGACGATGCACAGCGCCAGTAACTGTCAAAGGGCATACTTATCCTGCGTCCTCTGTTGTGCCACCGCAACACTTCCGCGAAGTGATCTTCGGCATGGATTTCCGTATTGAGCATCAGGCGATCATTCACCTGCGATCCAAGCTGATCACGCTTTCGACAGACCAGGACATCGCTTCGATGAGAACTCTGGAAAATCACGTTGGCCTGAGTGTCCTGGAGGAAGAAGTGAGCGTCCCACCCCGTTCAAGCGTTATCGTGACCGTAGGCTCCACGAAAGCCATTAACGCTCAAGCAATCATCGAGGGGAACATTCATTCGCATCGCAAGAGGCATCGCACATTTCCGCAATGGCCAGGCCGAAATGCTGCTAACTTCAGCGAAGAATACCGGCACATTAACAGAGGAACGGCGATTGCTTTCTTCGACAAAATATCCGACGTACGGGACTCCTTCGCCCTCTCCGACTCCTCCGCAGAAGATTCGCCTGACCAAGAGAACTCGCCCACTTTCGACATCAACCCAGCCCTGCACCGGAACAGACAAGACCAGATCCGCAATCTGCTTCAAAGCTACAGTGACTGTTTTTCGACATCGCCGAAGGTCCGACAAACGCCGAATGCCAAGCATCGCATTATAACGGATCAACACGTCCGACCTCTCCGTCAAAGCCCCTACCGTGTGTCACCGCGAGAACGACAAGCCATCCGGGACCAAGTCGAAGATATGCTTCGCGACGTCACCCAGCCTTCAAACAGCCCATGGGCGGCACCGGTTGTACTAGTGAGAAATAAAGACGGCGCACTTCGATTCTGCGTTGATTACCGCCGCCTGAACAACATAACAAAGAAGGACGTCTACCCACTCCCCCATCTACGACACACTGGACAGGCTCTGTAACGCCAAGTATTTCTCATCGATGGACCTCAAGAGCGGCTACTGGCAAACTGAGGTCGATGAAAGAGATCGCGAGAAGACGGAATTCATCACTCGGGATGGGCTCTTCGAGTTCAAGGTGATGCCATTTGGTCTTTGTACCTCACCAGCGACGTTTCAGCGAGTAATGGATACAGTACTGGCAGGCATGAAGTGGAAAATTTGTCTGGTATATTTTGATGACGTCCTTGTCTTCGCCTCGAACTTTGAAGAGCACCTCGAAAGACTTCGAACAGTACTAGACGCAATCAAGTCGTCTGGCCTAACCTTGAAAGCAGAGAAATGCCACTTTGCCTACGAAGAGCTGCTGTTTCTAGGCCACATCGTTAGCAAGGAGGGAGTACGCCCGGACCTGCAGAAAACAGCTGCTATTGAACAGTTCCCACCGCCGGCCAATAAGAAAGCAGTGCGCAGGTTTCTCGGACTGTGCGCATATTACCGACGATTTGTGAAAAACTTTTCGCGCATTGCCGAGCCCCTGGCCCAACTGACGAAGGCAGACGTGCCATTTAAATGGGAAGCGCCGCAAGCAGAAGCCTTCAAGGAACTTCAGCGTCGTTTACAGTCCCCACCGATCCTCGCGCATTTTGATGAAAACGCCGATACTTAAGTTCATACCGACGCAAGCAACGTGGGCCTAGGTGCCGTTCTCGTTGAAAAAAGCGATGGGCTGTTGAAAGTCATCGCATACGCAAGCCGTTCCCTTTCCAAGGCTAACTATTCGACGACTGAGGAGGAGTGCCTTGCCATCATCTGGGCTACGTCGAAATTCCGCGCCTACCTGTACGGACGACCGTTCAAGGTAGTCAGCAATCGCCACGCGCTCTGCTGGCTTGACAATTTGAAGGACCTCTCTGGCCGCCTCGCTCGATGGAGTCTGCGTCTCCAGGATTTTGACGTCACCGTCGTTTACAAGTCCGGACGCAAACACTCCGACGCCGATTGCCTCTCACGAGCCCCTGTAGATGCGCCGCCGTTAGACGACGATGAGGACGCCTTTCTGTGATCCATCCGCTCCAGCTCTTTTGCCCAGCAGCAACGCTCGGACCCCGACCTGAAACACCTCATGGAGTAATTGGAAGGCCATGTTTCTTCACCGCCCGCCTCATTCAAGCGAGGACTTTGTTCCTTCTGTGTACAGAATGAGGTTCTCATGAAGAACTTCTCAGCGAATAAAACAGCCTACCTCCTTGTTGTACCTTCTTGTGTGCGCGAAGAAGTTCTACAGAATTCACACGACGAGCCGACAGCTGGACATCTCGGTTTTACTCGCACCCTCCGCCGCATTCAAGACAAGTATTACTGGGCCCGACTTTCTGCCGATGTCGCACATTATGTAAAAACCTGCCGAGATTGTCAGCGACGAAAGACCCCTCCCACCCGACCAGCAGGATTTCTGAATCCCATTGAACCCCTCTCAAAGTCTTTTCAGCAGATCGGCATGAACTTGCTTGGCCTTTTCCCAAAGTCAACGTCTGGAAATAAGTGAATCATCATAGTAACCGACTATCTGACCCGCTACGCCAAGGCGAAAGTGCTACCGAACTGAACAGCAGCAGATGTCGCCAAATTTTTCGTGGAGTGCATTCTTCTGCGACACGCCACCCACGATGTGCTCATCACGGACAGATGAATAGCATTCACGGCGGAACTAACGCAAGCCATCCTGCGTTACAGCCAAACCAGCCACCGGAGGACAGCTGCATACCATCCGCAGACCAATGGGCTGACCGAGCGCCTGAACTAAACCATCGCCGATATGCTCGCCATGTACGTCGATAACGAACACAAGACCTGGGACGCCATCCTGCCTTACGTCGTCTTTGCCTACAACACCGCAGTGCAGGAGACCACCCTGATGACGCCTTTTAGGCTCGTCCATGGCAGGGAGGCAACGACCACGCTAGACGCCATGCTGCCCAACGTTACCGAATAAGAGAACGTCGACGTCCTCGCCTACCTTCAACGCGCAGAAGAAGCTCAAGTCTTGCCCGATTACGGATCAAAGACCAGCAGCAGACCGACGGCAAACTCTACAACCTACAAAAACGCAACGCGGAATACAATCCAGGAGACCAAGTCTGGGTTTGGACGCCCATTCGCCGCCGTGGATTGAGTGAAAAGTTTTTGCGCCGCTATTTCGACCCTTACATGGTTCTTCGTCAGCTAGGTGAACTGAATTATGAAGTCATCTCTCATGCAATGACTGCATCCCAGCGACGTCGCGCACGACCAAAAGTTGTCCATGTCGTCCGTCTGAAGCCCTATTATGCGCTGTAAAGGACGCTGCATCTCCTCACTCTGTGGTTATTTTCGCGCGATCCGTTTTATTTGCTGCTAGTTGCATTATTTGTTTGAATGCATCGAGTCGATGCTTCTTTATGAGGGGACTAATACCGTGAAAGTTTGTTGCAGCGTTTGTTCCTTCGTCAAATCGGCCGCCACGCCGCTTGATCGCTTTGTTTGCGACGAAAGACTGCGGCTAGATTTATCTCCATTGATCGGAGCCAGGCAGAGCTGATTCTGCGTTTTTCAGGAATGTTCTAGTAGCTTTGCACGCTTTATCTTCAAAGTTCGCTATCAGCTTTAAATTGAGCACGGTTGACAGCGGCGGGCAAAGCAAGGCTAACCCCACCTGTAGAATTCAACACCTCAACTCAACTCAGCGGCGGGCATTCCGTTCGACGACCGCCGAGCACGTTTGTTGCTGCGCAGCCGCCGAGTGATTCAGTCCACTGTGGGCGCAAGCCATCCCAAATAAAGAGCTTTGTTTAGACATCATTTTCGCAGCCTTTCTGCTCTCCGGACTGCAGTTACCCCTTGGTGACAATATTTTACATCGCATGTAAATTGATGGCAGTGCAAAATAACACGCCTGCAGCCAACATGACAGCATATTCTGCATTCGGTCGCTAGTTGGAATAAGAATGTACAGAGCAGGCAAGGGAAGGAAAATTAAGGGCTCGTTATGGCAAATACACCAAGTGCTTCAGGGAAACACGTGACTAACTTTTTTAAAGTAGGGTTTTTGAGTTAAAGAAAAAGTATTTGTGCATACTAATACCAGTGTTGGCAGACGTTCAAAAACGAGCAAATCATGCTAACTAGTAAAGTGATTGACTACATTCCGATAGTTAACTTTTAACTATTGTCGGTCGGTATCTGGTTGCAATTATAGATTTATAGCCGCCCATTAACAACTTTATCGGTTTTTAAAATTTCAAAAACGTGATTACCGTCGGAACTGTGGCTCAACAAATTTGGCCCATTTCTCGTGCCGTTCGGAAATCGCGCGCCACGGGCAGCTCAAAGTGACATCCATCAGATCGCGACAACCCGTAGCGACGTACGACGTGGCAATCGCTGCTCCGCTCGCTCTGTGGCACTACACCCCCCCCCCCCCCCCGCTCCTCGCTAAAAAAAAAAAGGAGAACGTTTTTAACAACAGCAAAAACGTTCGTATAAAAACAAGGCAAGCCTGCCGAGGGGAGATCTGCGGATCTATTGATTGCTATAATTAAATCTTCCAATATATGAAGAAACTGCGGTTATAAACTTTTTCCCGTTTAACAATATTTTTGTCCAGAATCGCCAAATGCAACATTCATAGGTGGCGGTTAGTCCTCATACCGCGACCATAGCAGTGGCTCCGCGGTTAAGCAATGCGCCACTGCACTGGCAAGGAGCTGTTTCGTTTACAGATAATGGTAGGGGTTGTGCTACTTGTGTTGCTCTTCCCGGGCAACTTCTCGCGCAGAATGGGCAGCGCTCTTTCGAAATTACCCGAGTTACAGGAGGTTTTCCTTCTGTAAGATGCACCAACTTGCCCAAGTATCCGCATTTACCCGAGTTACTATGGGGACAGAACACTTCGGGCATTTTTTGCAGCTGCCACGCATGAGGCAAGTAATGCTTCTGCATTAATAAAGTGATATCGTCTGAAGTAAACTTCCCAAAAGCGATGCATATTTATCCGAACTATGCATTCCTAGCAAAAAGACGAAGGTGAGGTCGGATGCGTGCCACGCACAAAGCACAGAACTATTTCCCACTCCACGACACGGCCGGCACACGCTCCTGAAGGTTATCCAAGCCTCCGAACACGAAGCGCATGGTTGTCGAGAAAATCAGAAAGACTATGCAAAAACTAGATTTGCACACCGTGAAGGCACGTTCGTCCACTCTCCAGAGCAGCTGATTAACTCGTTTTTGCACAATGGCCCTTGTGTTCGGTTCAACAAAGGCATCAGGTCTAACGTCGCTGTCTTTCCAGCAGCAGTTTCTCAAAGTTTTATCGCCGTAAACAAAAACTGCACGACTTGTCAATGCGCACGGAGGACCCTTTCGTAGAACACAGCCGCCACTTCAGTTACACGGAGCGAACGACTGAGGAACAACACCGCGTAAACGCGCCTATACATTCGCTGGCCACGTTGAAGAGACGTATTTAAGTCACTTTCAGGTAACGGTCCCTTCAAGCCACGTGCTAATTGAAGAGAAAAAAATTCCCCTTCGCAGCTTCCCATCTCCTTTCCTTTTAGCGAGAGGTAATCTAGTTCTATTTGATACTCTTCGTTAAGTAACTAAAACCAGTCTCCATACAACCGTAGCGGAATAAAAAACAATTAGAAGGCTGTTCAATATAAGTTAACGTGTTTAATTTTGGTTTAACTTAACGAGAAGAAATTGAAACTGGAAAATTAGTCTTTTACACAAAATACCTGACAGGATTGTCTTTTGATATAAAATCCAAATATCAGATATTTTTACCTGCAACTTACCTGGAATCAGGCAAGTCTAGGAGCCACTGAGGTTGAGACAGTACAAGGCGTGGAGGCGTGCGCCTACTGTGCTTAGCTTAATCGCAAGCGTGTCTCGCTGCTAAACCAGGATCCAGAAAATGAACAAAATCATTGTTTCCTATAGCAGACAGTGCACCTATAGATTCGACGTCACCTGCCGCGCCTTGTCCGCGAACGGCGCAGGCTACGCAGGGGGAAAAAAGGTGGGTGCCTTTTCATTCTGAGATTCTGGCGGTGCTCTGGTGCGTTTTGGTAAGCACTGCTCGAGTGTGGCAAAAATAATATATTCATTTTATCTGCCAGCGTAGAGTCATTTTTGTAGCGAAAGCTACATTGGCCACGAACTCGCAGTTTCGCCGTGCTCGCATTCCCACCGTGGTCGCACCGCACCACGCCACCAACCACGTGACGGGTCACGTTACCAACCGCGTTACGAACCACGTGAAAACTAGCCAGACAACTATGCATTAGCATTCGCTACGTATATCCTGGCATAGCCGAGCTAAGCGCTGCCAATTTTTTTTGTAAGCAAATCGGCGTGGTTGGTGCGGTGACGTCGCCTGGGATGCAGTAACACAACCTACTTTTTATCCAATGACACCAGGAGAACCGTGCATGGAGAGCCATGAGGGTTGGAGTTTAGAGAATTTTCCGGTCCATCCACTGCGTTGACTGCTTTCGTGGCCCACCTTGGCATGTGAGCTGTAGCTGGACGATCGACACGTTACTTGTCATATGACGATTTTGTACGTGGTCCGTCCGTCGTATAGACATGACCATGTCAGGAGCACACGTCCTCAGAAGTGCACGCGTGATCACGTTCTTTATTAGCCAATCATAACTTTTTTGTGGCTGCGGCCATTCTTCAATGAAACCAGGCGTATATCGTATTATGCGTAACAGATTTATTAACGCTATAGCATTAAAGGCCCCGTTACACAGAAAATCCGGCGTCGGCGCAGTCAGCATGTTAGCGAAAATAGCATGGCGTAGGGTGGTCCACGTAGCCACCCGTCGGAAAAGCAACCTAGGTACTCCACCTAGGTCATGTGACCTTGTGGCGTCACTACAGCCTGCCCAACGGAAGGCGAGTAAACTGACCACCGTAGCAAGTGGCTGCTAGTTTATGGACTTATTGCGAGGCTCGCTCGGGAAGAGCAACTTGGGTCGTACAAGTGCCCCGGATGTCAGCGCCTTCCATCGCAGGGCAGTGGCACATCCCTTAACCGCTGCAGCATTGCGGAAAGAGAGGTATAGGTAACGACTCCCAGAGACCTGTGAATATAAACTAGAGAATGGCCAATTGCGCATATATGGGCACTAACTCAATATCTCTATCGCATCTTAACGCGGAGCTTAATAGTCCCCTAGAATTTCATTTCTCGAAAATGAAGCCAATTCAGTCCTGCGATGTCTCGCTTGTAAAGCACACTATTTTTCATTGTTCTTGTTTACAGTTTGGTTTAATAAACTCTTACAAGTTTTTAAGAGCGAAAAATGCTGCATTAGAACACTGTCATTGATGGCCAACTGGTGAGTTGCGAGCCAGATGCCGTAACTGTACGGCGAGAACAAAAATGAATTTTTTGGTGTGAACATCCATGCAAAAAAAATGCGCATTATATTGTCCATGTGCCCTCTAGCTTGGATATCCTAACAGCCTCCACTATGTTTCGTTCCGTTTGCAGGTCGCAAGGAAATTGGCAAAACGGAATACCTATGGTCGGGAAGCTCAAAAAAAAGCTTCAGACAAGCTCTCAACTGTCTCAAAAAGGCACGCCAAAAGAATCACGCAGGAAAGAAACAAACGAGTTCTCAAGAACAGTTTGATGTGAGACCCTTTTTATACTTCTTTTGCAGTCCATCTCAGAAAACGTATTCTGTTTTTTTTTTTGGAGGGTGGGAATGGTGCAAAAATTTTACCTTTCGCTTCGCATCGGAGTTTAAAAACACAAAAACTCATCGTGCAACTCATGCAGCCAACTAAACTGCTTAACTTATTTGACAGAAGTTGTGTTCAAGTGCACCAAATTGAGGATCGTGGTGCACAGTTCCAGTATTTTAGCGTATGTAGCAAAGAACCGGTTTAAACGCACGTTCAAGGCGGATGTGGAAGTTTCAAGTACTACCGTGATTAAAAGTTAATGGGCGAATATTCTCGAAAAAAAAGTTGACTGTAGCTCGGCATTGCGACGTAGTCGAGTTGTGTTGCTGACAGCGAACAGTGAATGCCGGTGCCCTCATACCTTCACACATTTCAGCTGACTGAATTACGTGATGGTGCTCAAATTTTTCCCCGCACTTTTGCGTCCCGTAAACTATTCGTCGCTATCGTACAATAGTCATGAATAACTATTCGCTCTGGGCCAGGAACATTGTCGACACATAGTGAGCTGATTGAGCGGAATGTTCTGACAATTGAACTAAATTTTTCAGCGGAGTAAGAAAGACAGGACTGGGGCCGAGTGCGAAGGATTGGACAGAATTAAACTAACTACTGCAGAGAGGCTGAGGAGTAAGAAATGAGCGTTCCTCAGCGTATTACAAGTACTATTTCTTCATCAAAAGCTGATCGTAAAACCTGTACTCTCACTTCCTCAGACCAATGACTATAGTCGGAACTGTAGCAGCGAGGAAGGCCCCTCAAGGAGGGCGTCTGAACAATGGCTGCTGGTTATAGAGTCGCAGTTAATCCCTTAGCGTCAAATCGCAGGTGACCGCCAGGTGCCTTTATGAAATGGGATTAACCGCGACATCACAACAATCGCGGCAAACGCCATTGCCTGGAGGTCCTCCTTTGAGGAGTAGTTGCCGCCTAATTTTTCTCGTTTGCGTTGTAAAAAGGAAGTTTCTATACAACAGCTCCTGTTTTCAGGGCACTATGATGCGTCTTGTACACAGTTTCTTAAACATATCCTTGGAAACAAATGAGCTCCCGCCCTGCATAACACATTTTACTTTATAATTAGCGTCTAAACGCCACACACACACCTAAGTTTTCACTAAACGCCTTCATCAAGGGGTCATACCTAAAATCGGTGTGCTACGGGTGCAAAAAAAAAGTTATAAGAAACGGCGGAATTTACCGGTGCCACCTAACACCTGCTCTTACCTTCTGCACGAAAACAACGAGCAAGGCAAATTATGTGACTCATGGCAGGTAATGCAGATTGAGTTTTTGGGAAAGATATCAGAAAGGCCTTTTAATTATTTTATTCATTTGTTACATGCATTGCCCCGTACAGCATTACAGCTGGAGGGTTACAGATTTAACTACACATGAACAAACTTAATTCATAGAAAAAATCATCGTTTGATACGACACATGCAGTGCTGGATGGAAGACTGTTCCGGTCTCGAATAGTTCTAACAAAAAAGAATAACGCAAGACATCACCGTTACAAGAAAACTCTCTTATTTTCAAGCAGTGGTCCAGTCGCTTCGATGTATAATTTGGTGCTTGAATATATTTTTCGCGGTTTATGCCTGTTCAAGAATTAAAATATATTTGAAAAATATTAATCTCAAATGTCCGCTGCGGTTCTTTAGTTCATTTTTTGTGGTAACACCACACCGCCGCAGAAGTAAGCCCTGGTTCAACAGAAAGGTGCGTGTTGCAGCCAACAAAAAAAACAAGCCTATGTAGTTCTCAAAACAAATCCATCACAGATATATAAAGATAAGCTTCTGCAGTTGACAAAAGAAATGAGTACAGTGGTGAATGAAGCGAAGGGTGTATTTTTTAGTCCTTTCCACTCGCGCATTCAAAAATGCCCAAAAAAGTTACGGCAGTTTTTTAAACGAAACGGAAAGAATGATCTGCCTATCCCACTGCTTCAACATGATGGGGCTGAAGTAAGTGATAATCTCCATAAAGCAAGCTGTTTGAGCGCATTCTTTAGTTCTGCGTTTTCTACATATATTGGTTCCAATGACACTGCATGGTTGGGAGCATTCTGCACTGAGGCAATGGATGACGTTCTTTTTGACCAGCGTGGAATTGTGATACTGCTAAAAGGACTGAAAGCGTCAAAATTCACCGAACCTGATGGGTTATGAAATGCGTTGCTCTCAACTAGTGCAAGTCGTCTGACGAAATCACTTGAAGACAGTGATTTGTCCAATGATTGGAAAATGGCGTATGTTTTGCCGATTCAAAGGAGGAGGAGGAGGAGGAGGAGGAGGAGGAGGAGGAGGAGGAGGAGGAGGAGGAGGAGGAGGAGGGAAAACTTTATTTATATTTGATATTAAAATGTGGTATTAGTGGTCGCGGGCTGTCTTCTTCATCTTCCGATGAGTTATTGCAGCCCGTCTTAACAGGGTTGGGGCCCCTGGTCCAGGGCTCCACTGAGGTATGCCGCCAGGTAGGCTCTCCGCACCAATCCGCGCTGGACGGCCGGGTCCCCCTCCTACTGTTCCGCACTCGGGTTTTTGTTTATTGCAGCTAGATCCTTGTTTTTCTCACACGCCCACGTTATGTGCATTAACGTGGGTTTTTCTCCACACCACGGACATTTGCTGCTGTATTGCGTGGGGTAGATTTTACTTAAGGTATTTAAATTGGGGAAAGTCCCCGTTTGCAGCAGCCTCCAGCCTACTGCATCTTGTTGGTGTAGGCTGTTATGGGGTGGCGGATATTTGAGTCGCGTTCCCCTGTGATAGTTTAGAATGTCTGAGTAGCTCAGGGGTACCGGGTCTGCTGCTGGGTTGTCGAGGTCAGTTTGAGTGGAGGCTCGGTTTGTGTGCTCTCGGGCAATCCTATCTGCCTCTACGTTCCCGGCGATCCCGGTGTGTCCTGGTACCCACAAGATTACGTGTTGCAGTTGTTGTTCCTCGGTTTGCGGCATTTTGGCCGATTTAAGGATATGTAGAGCTTTCCGTCCTATTTTTCCATTCATGTAATTTCGGCATGCTGCTTGCGAGTCTGTTAATATTGTTAGAGACCTTCAGATACGGTAGCCCTCCGCCGCCGCCAGGGCGATGGCAGCCTCTTCGGCTTCCTCGGCCGCACAGTCCTTGAATGATGCGCTGGCTATTTCCGTGTGTGCAGAGTTTATTGCCGTTGCTACCATTCTGTTTCTGATTTCTCGAGAATCTCTCGGGTACGCAGCCGCGTCTGTGTACAGTGTGTTTTCTTTTTCGGCTAGGATTTGTTGAACGTATTTTGCTCTAGCTTCCCTGCGTCCTTTATGCAGGTTTGGATCCACATTTTTCGGTATCGGAGCTATCCTGAGTGTGTTGCGATATTCGTCAGGTATCTGCTCTGTTCTTGTTTCTTGCAGCGCACCTTTGTAGCCACACCTATTTAAATCGGGGCCACGTGATCTAAATTCAAATTATCGCACAGTGTCTCTCACAAAAGCAGTCTGCAATGTTTTGGAGCATGTATTTTTTTACGAATATTGCATACTGTCTTAATAAGTTTCTCTCATTAATAATTACTAACATGGGTTGCGTAATGCATTATCATGTGTCACACAAATAACTGAACTCACCCATGATACATTGCTAGTTCTCTAGATAAAGGAATTTCTGTTGACTGCGTGTTTCTTGACTTCATGAAAGCGTTTGACATTGTAGCACATACTTTATTACTAGTAAAATTATCATTGTATAATATTAACAGTTATAGCATGGCCCAAAGAATATCTTCATTTAAGAAAACTAAAGGTGGTGGTTAGTGGTGAAATATCGGACGAAGTTGCTGTAACCTCAAGTGTCCAATAAGGGTCAGTTCTGGGACTACTTTTGTTTGTCATTTTTATAAATGACATTTTTGCTGGTATATCGTCTACACTGAGGCTGTTCACAGATGACTGTGTTTTGTACCGAACGGTTGCCGATCCTGCTGACCGTGATGCTTTACAATGTGACCTCGGCAGAATTTCTAAATAGTGTGATAAATGGGGCATGACAAATATTCTCCGGAAAGTGTCCATAAGTGTTTTACTAAAAAAACGTCACCTTGTAATTTTTTTACAGCATTAAGTCAGTGAATTTGTTGTCCGCCGCCAAATACAAATATATCGGTGTGTATTTAAACATTTATCTTTGTTAGCACAGGCACATTAATTACATAACTGCAAAAACAGGTCGAAGTTTGAGTTTCTTACGCAGGGGTTTCAAGTGTTCTCCTTCACAAACTAAAGCACTGGCTCTACACAACTAACGTAAGGCCTACACTGGAGTATGCGTGCACCGATGGGACCCTAAAATTAAAAATTATATTGATAAATTAGAAAAGGTCCAAAACCTGGCTGTCCGTTTTGTTTTAAATACAGCAGAATATTCAGTGTGTCACAAGCGCAGAAGTCGTTAGGATGGGTTTGACTGCCGAGGCGCAGATACATACCTAGGCTGAAATGCTTCCATAATATATGCCATTCTTTATTTCCGCCAGACTATATATCTGCAAGAAGGGACCACACTTTAAAGTAAAGGTAATTAAACGCAGAACTTGTTCACTGAAAATGTCATTTTTTTCCAAAAACAATAAATGAATGGAATAAGTTGCCACAAAAAATCGTTTCAGTAAAATCTAATGAACCGTTTGCCGCGCTTTGTCCGTTTGCCGCGTGTTTGTTTGTCATATTATGCTGCAATGTATTTTTGTGAGTACTTTTTCTCTTCTTTCCCTGCCACTATGTCGTATGATTATGTTGTAACTCCCTCTCCTCCTCTGCAATGCCAAAGAAGCACTGCGGGCAATGTGCTAAATAAAATAAATAAAGGTTAAGTTTCCCTCTGTCATGCTAAGTTGCCGCCTATAGTTCCCAAGAACAAATCTAAATGCCCTGTTCTGAATTATTTTTTAATTTCCTAGTAAGCTCAGATGTATGGGGGTCTCAACAAGCACATCTATATTCGAGTATTGATCGCACATTACTGAAACACCGCTGTGTTTTTAAGTTACTTGATAAATGACAAAATATTGCTTTGTAAGAACAAAAAAACTGATGCTGCCTTATTTGTAATATAGTTAACATGTTTATTCTACCATAAATCAGAAGTTAAAGATGAGCCTATATACTTAAACTCGTTGGTTATGCTTAAAAAAATAACATTAATTCTGTACCTACTCGCACAATTAGCGCGTTTTCTTGCGAAGGTGACGTGAACCGTTTTGTTTATACTTATAAAGGCATGTCCCATCGCACACAGCAGTGTGCTAGTGTCAAGATCGGCTTGTTGGATTTGTGATTAGAAATCCCATCTAGTACTCTATACACAACACAATTATTGTCAAGCATCCTGAATGAAGACTGTATACCTGTTGAAATATCAGACCTCCCCCCCCCCCCCCGATTTAAATGGTGCATACTGTGAAAAAAAAACCGTTTAGAGCAACAGAGCCTGTAAGGTAATGACAAATATTTGACTATCCATTCAATAATTTCATAATCCCAGCTATAATCTTTTAATCTGGCGAGGAGGGGACGATGCGCGACTATATCAAATGCTTTGCGGCCGCGCCGGTCGAATTTCGATGGAACCGAAATTCTTGAGGCCCGCGTACTGTGTGATGTCAGCGCACGTTAAAGAACCGCAGGTGGTCGAACTTATGCGGAGCCCTTCACTGCGGCGTCCCTCGAAGTAAGAACATGGTGCTCCTACTGCGTCGTCTGCACTAAATACGTCAAACTGCGCTGCTTAAAACGCATTCAGAAAGCTCTTAAACGGCAGCTCTGAAAGGAAATAACTACGCGCAATAAATTATTGCTGGCGATACCCGCCCGTCAATTTGAAAGCCCGCTGCGGTGGATCAGTGTTGCTTTAGAGTTGGCTGTTCAGTCAGTCCAGTATCGTGGGATCAAATATCGGCCCCTCCAGCCGCCGTCCGATAGAGGTGAAATGCAAAATTCCCATGTGCTGTGCGATCTCAGTGGATGCCAGAGTATCGGAGCTTGTCAAAATTCTTGTGAAGCCTCTCCACTACGGTGTCCATCACAGGCCATGTGCGGATCAAGAACTTGAACTCTATTTACCAGCACTGACATCGATTTGAAAGATTGCCTTTCACTGAATGCAATTGCAGCGTGGGTCACATTCTTCAAAGCTGTTCTTGTGAAAGTCTTTTCTGCTATGTAACATTTTTAATGCACCTGGCTGAAAATAAGTACAAGTAGACAAGCGCCGCCGAACTCGAAACATACAAATGAAGTATCTTCTTTGTCAGTGAAGCCCCAGCCGCTTCAATTGCCTTTTGTTTATCTTGCAGGACAGCAGGAATGAAGCCGACGTTGAATTAAAAATGCGCGACCACATTGCTTTAAGGACTTCTTTCAGCGTAAGTCGCTTATTTCTAGTTCTCTCCATCAGAAAGTCGCTCCACTGCTGTGCTTCAGGCTTCAAATTATATATCTTTGCAGAAGGCACATGAAAACGTTGATAGTCCCTTCAGTCAGTTCTTTCGCACTGTATCTAGTGCTATCAATGAGTGTTCTACTGCATCTACGTCCATCAAAAAAACTTCAACTCCGTATAGTCCATCGATGACTTCTGGCCTTTTAAACAATTCGAGAAAAAGAGATAACCTCTGCGAAAAATCCAAAAAGCAACCATTTTACAGGCGACTTTTAGCGCGTTATAAGAAAATGTGACGTTCCTTGTGTGTGCTACGAGGGTCCGCGTTCGACGGCGCGGCGTAGACGGAGCCCCCAGTGTCGGCGAAAGCACAACCGGACCCCCTTTCATGTTTCTACTGTATATGGCTGCAAGCAACTTGAGTGGGATTGCTTTCGGGCCTGCCGCCGTGGACCGCACGGAGACGACCCCGGTGACAGCGGCATCATCAATTACCGAGCCATACTCGTTGAGAGTGATCGACCAGAACGAAGGGGTTTAAGCACAACCGGACCCCCTTTCCATAGTGTCGGCACGATACGAACGCCGCCGCCGCCGCCGCCGCCGCGGGGAGACGGGCGTTATCTTCCCCAATTGCCGTCGCCGTTCCAGGGGGCCTCGTTTCGGCGGGCCTGGCCCCGTGGCAAGACGGCGGGCATCATCAATCAACCCTCCCGAGCACATCCCAGGACAAGGGACCACTTTCCCGGCCTTTTAGTGACCTCGCGTTCCGGCCTTGAGGGGCGAGTGTCATTTGATGGAGAACGGAGGCCGGTGACCCGCGGGAACAGTCAGCGGGCCAGAGCGCGCCTTACCACAGCCGACGCTATGCGCTACCTCGACGACAACCTTCTTTCCCTCGGACTCAACAAGTGAGGGGGGCGAGACCATAAGTGCGGTGGTGTGTTTGTGCACCCAAGTGAAAGCCCTAGCCCCCCCCCCCCCACTCCTGCGTGGGCGTCCTCACCCTAGGGAGTGTGGGGATAAGAGGATATAAAAATCGACGAGGAGTACCGAAGGAGGTACGCTCAGGACGACATCGTTCGCCAAGGGGGCCTTCAGCGCCGAAGCCCGACGGCGTGCAGCTTCTGCCAGCAACCGTTCGAGCTCAACTCCGGAGCCCCTCCATCGTCCCCATGAAGTCGTCGGCACGTAAGCTCGGACGCCCCAGCCTCTGATGTATAATCTTAATCATGTGTAATTATTGAATATATCTGTTTGTTTAAACTGAGCCATACGGTGTCTCTTTGCCTCTCCGTCCCGTGCGGACCTGCGCATTATGGGGGGTCATCACAAAAATAATCTAATGTAATAAGCTTGCTCCTCAAAACAGCTAAGAGAAACTACTGTGAAAGAGAAGTAAATCGCTCTGAAATAGCGTTTATGACAAATTGAAAGTTATTAATGCTTTCCTAAACCGAAACAGCTGAAAAGCCCCCATATCAACAATTTTTTTTCAGGCTGCAAAACATATAATAAACCCAAAAAAATTGGTGAAGAATTTAGTGATGTTTGCTTTAGCTTCAGGAAAATAAAATTATACAACATTACAACAATCTCGTGATCGTATATTCCTTTTACTTGTCTCACCTGATCAAATCTGCAAAATAACTCGCAATCGCAATGACTAAAGTCGATTTCTGGACAATATGCAGTCCTCTTATATTGAGATAATTGCTCATGTTATTTGTGATGTCTCCGCCTATATTGTTGACCTATTCTTCAAAAACCGTTGTTTTCTCTGCTTCGTTAAAAAAGGCTAACCTAATTTCTATCTTCCAAAAGGGAGATAAACATAATATTTCTAATTACCGCCCAATAGCTATTTTGTAATTTTTCAGCAAAATTATCGAAAAATCTATTCTTGTACGACTGAAAAGCTACCTAACAAAATTCGGCATTCTCTCATCTAACCAGTTTGGTTTCAAAATGAAACTTTCTACTAATTTAGCTGAGATTGCCCTCACCGATAAAATTAAATCCTATATTGATGCGGGTAACTTTGCCGACGCATTACTGACCGATCACTCCAAAGCTTTTGATTCCCTCAACCATACTATTCTGCTCAATAAGGTTGATGCTATCGGCATAACTGGCTTGCACTTACGCTAATCAGAAGCTATTTAATCTATAAGAAAGAAGCCGTATTCATCTCAGGGGCTTACCCAAATATCCGTGTACTAGCGCTGGAGTTCCACAAGGTTCACTTCGTGTTCCTCCTCTATTTTTATGATACGTTCATAACACTCCAAGGTGCCTTCATAATTCCTACTGTTCTTGTATGCGGACGAAACAACCATCTTAACTTCGGATTCATACATAAACAAGCCTGTAGATAACTTAATACTGATGAAGAGAACGTATTCAACTGACGCCGGAATAATCTGCGGTCATTAACGCATTCAAATCTAGTTTTATAGTTTTCAGCTCAACTTATAAAATACTTGCCGCTGATCATGTGTCCTTTCTAGGCGTGGAACTTGAAAAACATCTCTTATTTCGGGCCCACATCACATTCATTTCCCCAAAAATGGCTTATGGCATTAGAGTACTAATTAAAGTTCGGCCATATTTTGGTGTTCCCGCTGTGATTTCCCTCCATTACTCGTTCATCGACACCCACATTCAGTACTGAATTTCTTCTTGAGGAGACACATACCATTCGCACTTATCTTCCCGGCAAATTATCCAAAATAAAGCTATACGCAATATCACTTACAATCACCGCTTCGAAAAACTCCTCTATCTTTTACAAGCACACAATATTTTATCTCTGCCGAAAATAGTCGACTGCAATTTATGTACTCTTGTGTATAAACCTGTCGGAGAACTACTTGCACATTCTCTAACCTCCAGAGACCACGTTCCGCGTCGCCATTACACATGTTTGGCTAACAGCAATAACTTCTTACCGCATAAGCCAAACACAGATTGCGGAAAACAAACAGTTCAATTCTCTGCTACCACATTTTGGAATTCATTGCCAGTTACTACTAAACAATTATTAAATATTAGTGCATTTAAATCCGCTCTTCGTCAGTTTTTGCAATCACCTCAATTGTCTTTCTCAAGGTACATGGTTACAGTATTACCATATACAACAATTTATTACTTATTCATCGTGTTGTTCATTATGTGATAAGATGTTAATCGTTTTCATTCAAACAAAAGTGCTTATATTATTTTATCATGTTTTACTCTCCGCTCCCTAGTGATGGTAATTACTGCATAACTTTTACTACTGCTGAATGTATTTTTTTTAATTGACCGGAGGTCCCACAACAGTTTCTGAATTTTGGAACTCCTCTTGTAATCCATTGTTTTTGTAACCTGTAACCTGCAACATGCAATAAACGAAACCTCAGACATCATGTTGAAAACTAAACGTTTTCACATATTTGCCTGCCTGGTTGGGTTTGAAGACTTATAATAGCCAGCACATCTCCAATCAAAAACTTTAATTTGAAACCCAACGTTTCGAAGCCGGCTTGGCTACTTTTTGTTAGGGGTGACTGAGGGCAGTAGCTAGCGTCTTTTAAGTATGGAGGGGAGGAGGGGTCAAAGGAACGGAAGCTGTGATGCGAAAGGCGTGGGGGAGAAGAGGAAGGGGGTTAAGGCTGTTATTTATGTAGTCGCACTGTGGGGAGGCAGTCAATGGCGACTCTTTTTCGTTGAGCTGAAGAGCAAACTCCCTCGGCTTATACTAGGGGCATGTTTCCTTTTGTGCGGTTATGTTGTTCGGGATGATTTGGACCTACCAGGATTCCAGAAGAAGCCTTTTGTGGTAATTTGTTTCGGTTCCGAGGATGCTGGTTTCGTTGAAGTTGATTCTGTCGTCTGAGTCTTCGCGAGTATATGCCCAGTGACTGCGCTCTGCAACTCAATGAAAGAAAGTCGCCATTGACCGCCTCACTGCAGTGTGACAACGTGACTCACAGCCTTAACCCCCTCTTCCTCCTCCTCCCCTTTCGCACCACAGCTTTCGTTCCTTTGACCCCGTCCTCCCCTCCATACTTAAAGACGCTAGCTGCTGCCCCCAGTCACCCCTGATGAAGGAGCCGATGCGGCTTCGAAACGTTGGGTTTGAAATTAAAGTTTTTTTTGGTAGGAGATGTGCAGCTTAATACAAGACTTCATGTTGAACGGAATTGAACACTTCTGATGCCGCAGAGTATTCTTGACCTCAAAACAGGTTACAGAGAAGCCAGCTAAAAGTGTGGCACGCACATTTTGGATTGGGAGATCCGGAGAGCTTTGTGGAGAGCTGCACAAGGCATCTTTATCCCGCACATGTGGTACATGTTCATGACAGAAGGACGCCAAAACAAGCCATGCATTTCAGTTTAAGCGATCAATAATCCAGAGATCTCTTGCTCGGGAATCCTATAATTTCAATCAGGTCTAGTGCTCGGCACGCCGGATTTTAAGGCCCCAATCACACCAAACGTCGTCAGGCACATCCTCCCCATTCGCTCTTCTGGTGGTTTGAGAGAAGGCCGCAGGAATGCCATGCCCGTGTCGAATACAGACATATCACCCACTTCAGTCGAATGTCGAATTTGTCGCCGTACTGGAGCACGTTACCGGCGTTCCCGCAAAAGCGTCGCCTCCACCAAAGGGAACAGGGTGGCAATCTGAGGTGGGGTTAGCAACGCTCCTTTCGACCCGGCGAGCTAGGTCGTCGTTGTTCGCTTTGTTCTCTGTCCCCATAGTGGTGATTAGTCCCGCGAGGAGTCACGTTGACTTTCTCCATCCTGAATAGTGCAGAATGCATGCACACTTTTTTCCAGTGAATAATTGAAAAAAAGCGTGGCAGCCCTCACGGCAAGGCAGGCTTCGGCGCCGTGCGGTCGTACTTATGTAGATTCGTCCGCGTTGACCTTACAGAGTATGAACCCTTCAATTTTTCACATTGTCACAAGGTCTGCAGTCTTTATCAATGCGGTTGCCCAGGGTAATACACTGGCGCTTGCTGCTAACACTAAGGATCATTAATCAAGTGAAACGAAAAGTAGGTAATAATTTAAAGGCGAAGTTACTCAATTCTTTGCATTCTAAAATGCATGGAGAGGAACGCAGAATTAAGCACTGATCGGCTGTTTTCGGTACGAAGTGAAAGTTTCCTCAGGATTTCTATTGTGAACACATACATGCCCACGATCGAGCAGCGCGAGGATGTGAACCTGATGCTAAATTTTTTTTCTGATGTAGGATTATGTTAAACTGCATTCGAGGGCTTCCAAGCAAGAGGCTTTGGAAATGCATGAGCACCTCTGTAGCAATTGAAACCAGCTGGCTATCCGCAAATATTTTTGAATATTGTAAACACTTATTAACGATATAGAAAATTTTCCGGGGAGCTACAGAAAAAAGTATAAAAAGTTTCATAGTTATGAAACTCCTCATACATTGCGTATAAAATTTTAATTTTTGATAAATATGGGTTCAAATGGCAACTACATACAGCAGTCACGTCATCATCATCATTATTTTTTCTTAAAGGTCTCTTTTCCTTTAAAAGAGCGGAGGGAGGATGACAGCTGTGTAAAGAAGTAATGATATTGGTCTCTGTCATATTACAGAGCGCTTTACTGCAATGTTTTGAAAACTAACCAACACGCATTGCAAATTATCAGGTCACTTTTCATGTCTCTGCACACTAATTGATTTTGAGAAACAACAGCGCTCCGAGAAATTTTCCAGGTCGTTAACTGTATATGGTGCCAACCACTACAGATTTCATGCCGTTGAGACTGAAGTGCGTCTAACGCTTATATAGGTCTTTCATCGCCGCAGAGGTGCATTTAAAGCGTGCCGTCCGAACATGAATGAAAGAGAACCCGGTTCATACATCGCCCAAAAATTTTGATATGAGGTCAAACCATCGCCACGACTTCGCAGCATCAAATATTCTAAATTATTTAAATCAACAGCTGCATACTTCGGGACACCGCATACCTGCATATTGCAATGATCGAACTAACATTGTACCTACACACAACTGACTATCTTTCTCTTTTTTTTCGAAGAGTTTTGCTTGCGACACAGTCAGGAAGAGCCCCACAAGGTACGAACCAATTGTATCCAAGAGAAAGGGCTACCTCCTGTTGTAGGTTTTTAAGGCGTTCGCACATATGCGTTTGCAGTGGCGTGATGAAATGATCCCTGTTTTGCACACCCTTCCCATCAACTAGATCCTACGTATGGATTACACGAGCCGCTGAATGTAGCTTTTTAGCTCGACCTGTTTTCATTCATAGCATTTTTCAGTATTGTGCTCACCTTCGTGGCTTTCGAAAACATCTTAGAGGTGCACTCTTTTCGCCAGTCATTGTTATCGGTGGTTCATTTGTCTGTGTTGCCTTTATTAAAAGCCCAAGGTGTCCGCAAAATTTCTGTCAGTACTTGAAGTAACAGCTCACATTCCTCGGCAGCAAAAGGTCACAGTACTGATTTGAAGAGATGCAGAGTGCGATCCAAAAGTTACGCACATGTATACAACGCTTTACCATCTTGCGACAAAGCGAAACTTATGTAGTTAGCATAAGAGGCACTGACTATACCTGGGTCCCCTTTTGATGCCTTTATCGACTATGTGCATACTTACTGCCCCTTCCTTAATTTCTATATTACTGTACATTCACTACTACCACCACTAAGATTTGCCGACATTGGCGAAGTAATAACACAAACAAAAGTGCACGCGTGGCTGAGCCTTTCAGCTTTAATTAACTTTTCATCTCAGTGTTTTTCTAAGCTGTTTAGCTTCACGCTCTTACCAAAAAACACTCATCTTTAAACAACATGTCTGGCTCATGACAAACTTTGTTGCTTATGTTATTTAAGCTTCGTGCGCATAACCTGGGTCCTTATTTCCTTCATTTTTTTTATTCTGCATTGGGCGCAATCTACTAAACAGACTTGCGAGATATGGCCGAAGGCATTTAGTTTGTGAGTAACTGTCAATGGAACGCAGCGCTGGTGTCACACACAAGAAAAACTCCTGTTCATTTTTTGCACGATACTGTGACTAGGTGCTTGTAGCCATCGTTTTGTTTAATTATTACGCCGGGGCCAACTACATGGTAATCGCTGTGTATCTACCCCAGGTGGGAACGACCGTTTGCGTAATGCGCATACACAATGTGCGATTAAGGTGTACAAAACAGCCCGTGCATGGAACTATCAAAATGTGATAATTCTGCTTATAGCTGTGTTATTTCCTTTTTCCAAACATACATCCAGCAGCTTTAACATGACACTGCTGACAAAGGACGCTGCAAGTTAACAATGTATCAGTGTGACGGCACTCTATATGCGGTTCGTCATATTCAAAGGCTGCATATATGCGTGCAGGGCCGCGCAGAACACGTGCTAATGAGTGCCAGAAATTTCCCTGTTAGAAACCTGCCTGACATAGGCGCTAAATCATGCATCTAGATCATGCGTTTCCTTTATTTTTCTTTAATCAATCTGTCTGCGATCCATTTCAAGGGCCCTTTTTGCCCAGCCAGCAGGCAGTCACGAGTTATTATTGATTATATATTGTTTTGTACCATGCTTATTGTCGTCAAGAATATTTCATTTAATCATGGCGTTCTTGTACGAAACCTGATATGCTGTGCGAAGTATGTCCTCATAGCACTTTTTTTTTCTCTCAGGCCTTTAAACGCGTTATAGACGAATGCAAAGTGAAACCTTCAAGATTTGACGAGGAAGCAAGCAAGCAGGCGTTTTTCGTGTCATACGCAGAAGTAAGTATAGAGTGTGCAAAGATTAGTCGCTCGGTGTCGAACTAAGCTTCCCATAAATTCTAGTTAAACATAGTAAAACATCCGATACGCGGTCAAGGGCGTTAAAAATGTCCTTTAACGCATACTAAATGGTATCTGGTGCAGACTATTGTATGCGGTACATTAAAGATCTCTTCGCATTCACATAAACGTAGGCTCATATAGTGCAGACAGCAGAGAAGCTTCACCTTTACCTCTGTTAGGTGTTTATTTAAAACAAAGCGCTGACTTGAACCGAAACTAATATAATCATGAGTAACAAACAGCACAAATGTGGTTGGTGCTTTCCGCGTTGAAGAGACAAAAAGGCTTTTCCCATAGCAACTGAAATTTTATTATTCGCCCAAGAACATGCAGCTATATTGTCCCAAATATTACGCGCCACACAATCGGGGCCGAAGAACTACTCCAGGCTGCCGGGTGGCCTTCCAGTAATTTTACATAAGGCTCTTCTACACCTTGAGTCCACAATGCATGCATGACAGCTGGAGCTTCGACTGAGTCAAATACCTTCTCGTAATCAATGAAGGCTATATATAGGAGTTGGTTATATTCTGCGCATTAATATATCACCTGATTGTTAGTTTGAATACAGCCTATAGTCGAGTACCCTTTACAAAAGCATGCCTGACCATTTGTTTGATTGAAGTCTAAGGTTTTCCTGACTCTATCTGCGATTACCTTAGTGAATACCTTCTAGGCAACGGACAGTAAGCTAATCGGCATGCAATTTTTCAAGACCTTGACGTCTGCTTTCTTATAGATTAACATGATGTTAGCGTTCTTCCAAGCTTCCGATACGCTCGAAATTATAAGGCATTGCGTATACCGGGTGGCTAGTTTTTCTAGCACAATCTCCCCTCCGTCGTTTTATAGCAGAGATCCAATAAGAAAGGGTGTCAGGCAGGGAGACATGATCTCGCCACTGCTATTCACCGCCTATCTACAGGAGGCATTCAGAAGTATGGATTGGGAACAGTTGGGGATATTAGTTAATGGCGAATGTCATAGTAATCTGCGATTCGCTGATGACATTGCCTTGCTCAGTAACTCTGAAGATGGGCTATAAAGTAGGATCAATGAGATAGACTGGCACAGCACAACGGTGGGTCTAAACATTATTATGGAGAAAGTAATATTCAACCGTCTCGGAAGGAAACATTATTTTACAGTTGGTAGTAAGGTGCTGGAAGTGGTAAGAAAATATTTCTACCTATGACGGGTAGGGACCGCTTATCTGGATCATGAGATGGAAATAACTAAAAGAATAAGAATGGGGTGAAACGCATTTGGCAGGTCGTCGCAGATATGTAATAGCAGTTTACCAATATCCCTCAAAGGAAAAGTATACACAGCTGCATCATACCGTACTTACATGTGGGACAGAAACGTGGAGGTTAACGAAAAGGGTCTAACTTAAGTACAGCGCAGCGAGCAATAGAAAGAAAAATTATAGTTGTAACGTTAAGAGAGCGGAAGAGGGCACAGTGGGCCCTAGTTGAAATTCTAGTCGAAATCAAGAGGAAGAAATGGGAATGGGCAGGGCATGTAATGGGAAGTCCTGCAAGATAACCGCTGGTCCTTAAGGGTAACGGAGTGAATTCCAAGAGAAGGCAGGCGTAGCAGGGGGCGGCAGAAGGTTAGGTGGGCGGATGAGATTAGGAAGTTTGCAGGCATATGGTGGGCGCAGCTGTCAAAGGACGGGCTAATTGGAGAGACATGGGAGAGGCCTTTGCCCTGTAGTGGGTGTAATCAAGCTGATGGTGATAATGACATGTAAAAGCAGAGCACTCTGAATACGAGAATAAACGTCGAAAATAAACAGTTAGACAGTAGGCGGAACAACGATAAGCGGAGCAAGCATACACATAGAACATAACGAACTGAAAACAAGATAACTGGGTACTACAAGACAAAATGTCAGGGATCAGCCTCAGGATTTTTTCCGAATGGTGCAATACTTAAGTCATGATCTGTTATTAAAACGACGTCGGGCGGAAGGCAATTCCATTCTGCCGATGTACCAGGAGGATACCAATGGTTCAGAGCATCGGTTTTACAACAGGTGACGTTTACGTTACATGGATAGCCGAGGCGCAACGAGCGATGAGAAGGCTGCGAAATTAATGCATATTTTAACTGGCTATGATGATAAATTTTGTGAAAAAGGCTAAAGCGCGACACTTTCCTACGGATGTCAAGAGATGACAGTGAGAGACTTAGGTTCTTTGAAGTAATGCTGCAAGTAAGAGTGTAATTGAAAAGAATGAAACGGGCCAACTTATTCTGAATCATCTAGAGTGAAGATGTCAAGTTCGCAAAACCGGGATCAAAAAACTGCAGAAGCTTATTCTAATTTATAACGTACTAAACTATCATAAGGTAGCATGAGGGTTCATAAGCATAAAATGGTCGTCACACAGCTCCGCCCTCAGCGTTCGACCACGCTCCTACGCGGCACTCGCGGTATTACAGGACGTGCTACGTCCGCCGCTATGGACGAGGGTTGGCGTTGGTGAACACGCTCAGGGTTCGCTTACACTACACATAAATACCCCTGAAAGCCGCAGATTGGACAGCCGTCGCCGTAGCTCAGTTGGTAGAGCACCGGACGTGATATTCGGGGGTACTGGGTTCGGATCCCACCGGCGGCATGCAGTTGTTTTTTCTTCTGCTTTTATTAATCTCCTGTTGAAGAAAACTACAAATTCAGAAAAAAAGACATTCCCTATGCTCCCTGGTTTCGGTGGCTGTTGGCTTCCGTCATGTATGCCATAACGAGCTCCTCATTTCTCTTCCGCTGTATGCTTAAAGTCTTATACAAAGTCAGTTTAGCAGAAACAGGTGCCTTAGAACAGTTGCGGCACAGGTAGTCAATCATGTGATAACTGTCATTAATCATGCAATCAATATGTTGTTTCCACCTAAGATCATTAGCATATGCATTTTTATCTATTTATGTGAAGTTACGGGTTCCAAATGAAGAATATTTAATGGATAGCAAGCAGGGATGATAATAATCCGTGACGCTCGCATAGCTACATTTTTTGCGTTAAAATCCGTAGCCCATATGTTACACCATTCATCTATGTCGCTGAAGTCAGTTTGTAATGCGAAACATCGACAGGGCTAACTACTTTGCGATAAATAACGCAGTCGTCCGCGAACAAGTGCATAGGGGAAATCAGAGAGTTAGGGAAGTCGTTAACATAAACTAAGAAAATAATTGGGCCCAAAACGAACCTCTGTGGAACACCTGACGTGACCGAAGTTGACGGTGAATTATTTTTTTTAACAAACATGAATTGTGATCCTATCTTCAGATCAAATTCTATCCAGTGGAGGAGATTTGCGTCAGTATTAAGGTATTTCAGATTAAATTGTTTGGGTATGTTTAATTTCTTTCAAACGTTTTAAAGAAATCTAAGAGGATACAATCGTCGAAAGAGCGGTAGTCAATAACGGTTAGCATGGAGCGAGTGAAGCATAGTAACTTCGTCTCGCAAGAGTACGACTTCCTGCAACCATGTTGTGCTAAATTTAAAAAAAAATAAAGCTTCGACTGAGGAAAGCTAGCCGTGTTTTAGCAGATGGCATGATCTAGAATTTTGCATGGCATGCTAGTAAGAGAAAGAAGTCGATGATTAAGGGTTGATTGCTTATTACCGGATTAATGAAGTGGAGTCACCATCGTCTGTTTCCAATGCTCATGATGAGCACCAATGTCTAATTCTTGTTCTAATAAGTTTCACGAAAAAATATAAAAAAAGATCTTAATTTCTTTGAGCAATCTTCCGTATATACTGTCAACACCACAGGAACACGCAGGTTTCTGTGCGTCAGCAACCTTAACAATCCCGGCCGCATCTATTGCTAATGGCTGCATATTGTCGAAGTCGAAGGACGGGTACACTGAATAGAATAAGAGTTTTGTCAATTGTTAGTCGGAAAACAAAACAATTGCCTGAGGTGCTTCTGATGACATGCGAAATGGTTTTCGTTCAACGGACGCTCCTTCTGTGGTTCCTTAGTGGTCATGGTGTTCGACTGCTGAGCACAAGGCATCGGGATTGAATCCGGCAGCTGTTAACGCATTTCCATGAAAGTGTAATACAAATAACGGCCGCGTGTTGTACCGTGTGCGCATGTGCCAGTGCACGTTGAAAAGTTCCAGGTGGTCGCAATTAATCCGAGCTGCGTCTCTTCGTGCGTCTCTTTCTGTCTCCTTTAACTTCCTGGTTCATTCCTTTCCTCACTGCACATTTCTGCTGTGCATCGAAAGTATCGCAAAAGCGCCCGTGCGCTGTGCGATGTCAGTGCAAGTTAAAGAACCCCAGGTAGTCGAAATCATTCCAGAGACCCCAATACGGCACCTCTTTCTCTCTTTCTTCTTTCACTTCCTCCTTTATCCCTTCCCTTACGGTGCCGTTCAGGTACCCGCCGAGATAAGCGAGGCAGATAGTGCGTCATTTCCTTTCCTGAAAACGAATTTTCATTTTTCGAACGTATGACATTCATTTTACTTGTTATTTGTTCAAAAAGGTTTGTATTTACGTTTTGTAATGACTCGATTACTTGATTTTTAAAGCAGTCGACGTTGTAAAGAGCTAGACAAGCATTAGACCCCTTCTCGCCCGTTGATAACAGTTAGCGAACCAAACAGAGCAGGATTCATCTTTCTGTAACGAAATATACAGCGACCGGTGTTAATGAGTGTCCATGCTGTAAAGCCAAAATTGAACGCGTGGGACAGATCGAACTCGCCAGTCTCGTTTCTCCATATGATGCATGAAGCACAGAGCGTCTTTCAAAGTGCCTTACAGCGTTTGTTTACGCGCTAGGTTCTACACGCACCCTGTCGCTTAGTCATCTTCTAGCAGTTGATGTGTGACACTGCGTAGCGCACTGTCGGGCAGTCTGCACAATTCCAACTCCAGTTCGTCAATTCGTAGAAGGCGGTGGAAAGCTGCAGTGCATAAAAGGGCGCCTCGATGCCAGCATGTTCTTGTGCGGCGTTGCCAAAATTCTCAACCCCTCACCCCTCAGTTCACCTTCCGTGCACTTCTTACACCCCCGCCCCGCCTCTAAGTCTTTCATTCTTAGAACGTCAAAAATGCGGCCTCGAGGAATGATGAACTTCGTCTTTTGCGCTGGTTTCCTTCTTCAATCATGTACCGACTCGCGCAGCTCTCCACTCTACTAAACTAATATGTGTCGCTAAAAAAGGGCGACAGTGTCGCCTACAATTCTACCCAGTTATCATATGCGAGTTAAACCATAGTTGTTCCAGAATGAGAGCCGTTTGAAATCGACTTTCTATCATTGGGCTCATGTCTTTTATGATGCTGAATAGATTCTGGCATGCTGATTGTCAGGTCCCACAGTGTATGTCTAGAGAGCGTTTCTACATGCAGACGACCTTTTAGAAATGTTTTGCGCCGACACTGAGCTGTTAAATTTTTTTTCTTAAGCCCGAGTGGAAAGCATTGGAAGCCGTCATGATATTTTGTTATGTTAAGATATTATGTTTGGTCTTGAAACACTAGCTGCCTCAGGGGTCATTTTTCTCAACCCTCGCAAGCCCATAAAATGGCCCCCATACCCTTTTTATAAAGATTATTCGTGTCTCACGATGACAACAGAAATGCACTGATGCCTAAAGCATGCGCTAAGATTCATACCTCACTATTAAAGGCAGCTGCAAGTTACCATCAACCGACAGACTGCAAAAATACCCATGTGTGTTTGTTTGTGTTTGGCAGACCGGCAGGCAACCGTAATGCGAATGCATGTTCAAAAGTTAGAAGTCGAGCAATTAGTTTGACATTGTAAGTTTTGTTTTCGACAAATGCTCCTTTGCCAACTACGTTGTGTTCCTATTACTGATGGTAACATGTTTTTCTCAGCGGCACTGTGAAGATGACACCAATAAGGAAGACGAACACAGGTAAGGACACGTCTGTAATAGTAGCCAGTATGCGTTTGTTAGATTGTTCTGTATCTGTTTCAGCCAGCAATCATGAAGCCTTCTGTGTTGTGTTGGGACCTTACGCTACCCATCTTTATCCTCATACGACGTTTAGTGGACCGCTTAAGTAATTATCTACTCGAACATCTCAATCAAACCAACTTTTTCGGGAGTTCCCAATGTCTTCGAGTCGCATGTCAAAATTCTTTGCAATGCACAATGAAGAGCTCATTTGCTGATTAGGAAAGCCATCCCTGAGAAAGACTACATCAACGGTTTGCCTGTTCTGCATCACGTGGGCCAGATACCAGGTGTTTCATAGAAGACTCAAAATTTTCAAAAGTACACTTTTGTGGGTAAAGATATGGCTTTTGTGGCATAGTATTACCAGCGTTAGCAGACACCAGAAAATCGGTGAATCAGCTTAAGTAGTAAGATGGTTAACTAATTCTTAATAATTAACTTTCTAACTAGTAGAGTTAGGAGCCTAGTTGCAATTAGAGATTTGTAGCCGGTTGTTAGTAATAGCCATATAAGTTTTTTAGAATTTCGAAAACTCCGTTACCCTTGGCGCGGTGGCTCGACAAAACTTGGATTCCTTGAGTAGTTACATGCACTGCCGAGATTGCTTTGCCTGCATGTTTTTCGAATGCGCATGTATATTGACACGATGTAGCCAAATTTTGTTGAGCCACAGCTCTGAGGATAATCGTGTTTTCTAAATTCTAAAAACTGATATGGCTATTACTAACAACCGGCTACAAATTTCTAATTTCAACTATAGTCTAACTCTAATAGTTAAAAACTTAAATATTAAAAATGAGTTCACAGGCTCTCTACTCAAGACAATTCGCGTGCTTCCCAGTGTCCGCCAACACTGGTAATACAGTGCCGCAAAAGCCATATTTTACCCCTGAAAACACTACATGGAAAATTTTTGAAAGTCTCCTCTGAAACACCTTGTAGACGACACAAAGAAATCTTCTTGTTTAACTGGTATAATATGTCCTTAAACGTGCACTAAAGAGGAATCTGTACTCGTCATTTTATAGCGGCAACTCGATCTAAACGTTTCGAGCATTCTTAGAAACTTCGAATTATTCTCCTGTGCAGCCGATTTTCCTAATCTAAGTCGGGTTAAACATCCCAGCTCCCGCCTTTTTTTGAGCTCTACGCGGCGAGTAGGAGGAGTCAGCCAACGTGTGGAGTGCATTCCAGCCAGTCCCGTGGCAGCTTGCCGCTCTGCCATCGGCGGAGTGATACGTAAAATAAAGAGTCCAAGCGTATTTTTGTTTCCGTGGGCCTAATTTGCGGCTATGTTGTCTGCGACTAAAACTATTTACATAACCCTAAAAAAATAAAAGCGGAAGAGAAGCCGCCACGGGACTGGCTGAAAGGCAATGCACGCGTTGGTTGACTCCTCGTACCTGCCACGTTGAGTTCAAAGAAGGGCGGGAGCCGGGACGTTTAATCCGATTTAAATCAGGGAAATCTGCCGCACATGGCAATAAATCGAAATTTATAAGAATGCTCGGAATGTGCAGATCAAGTTCCGGCGGTAAAAAGACGAGTTCAGATTGCTCATTAATTAAGGCATTTTAAATACTTCGTATTTACATATCGTCCGGGAGCTGCTTCAGTGAGAGCAACCATAAGCGGGAAAATATAAAAAGACAAGTACTTTGCACCTACTCTGTCTCCTCGCCGACCGTGCACTGCGCAAGACACCGTGGCTGGAAAAACCTGAACCATTGAACAAGTGCGAGCTGACTTTCGCCTACTCTACCGGTGGCTCATCCCGCTCCCCACAAAAAATCCAATGACTTGATGTCCCTCTCAGGCAGAATTTCTGTTAGTGAGATAGCATTTGGTTTGTCGTCTCGCAAAAACCACAGGGTTTCTCCATAACAAAATTCCCTGATTGGTCGAGAGGCCATGACGTCATCAGTACCGCCAAATTTGAAACTATAAGGATTAGAATATTCGAATACCATCCATTGGATTATCATGCGGGATTATACTAACTCGACCCACTCTTACACATTAATCCACCACTAATCCAGCGTAATCTATTTTCTTGGGGGGGCCAACTTCCAAAAATTTCGGGGCTCCTTTGGTGTATTTACTGGTGGGCCAACATCCAAATGCTATCGCATTTTCTTTTAGAATGTGAATAAGAAGGCGTCAAGTTTTTTATGGGCATTTTCATAAAGGCTACACCCGACAACAGACGTGCAGCAGTATGCTGATTATTGTTGGCCCTCTCGATACACTGCGTTTAAAAAATGGCTGGTTGTTTAGCATTGCTCAGCACGAAATACTACCTTTGTACGTAAAGTTCTGAGACTGAGCTCATTAAAAAAAAACGCGTTTATTATTGAAATTATTTGTGCAGCACACCTTCGAAATGGTCTCTCTTGCAGTCTATAGACAGCTTGTAACGCTTCTTGAGGTCTTAGAAACAGTTGGAAAACGCTTTTTTTTTTTTGCAGGGCTGTAAGCTCATTTGTCCTCGCGTCTTGAATGGCCTACACGCTCCCCATCCAGCGACCTTTTAGGGCTTCCTTCACACTAGGAAACAGGAAAAAATAGCACGGGGAGAGGTCAGGCGAGTATGGCGGTTAGGGAAGTACAGTAATGATGTGCTTGGCGAGAAACTTTGTCACGCTGAGAGCAGTGTGCGGCTCTGCGTTATCGTGGACAAGACTGCAGTGTCCAGATGCCCATAAGTCAGGGTGACGGCGTAGCGGTGCATCACGCATCTGTTAGAACACGCGGATATAAAACTCCTAATTCACCGTCGACCCTTGTGGGATGAACTCGTGGTCTATGGCACATCTGGCATCAAAAAAAAAGTATCAGCATCGTCTTTGTTTTGGTCTTCTGTCACCACACCTTTCTCGACGCCGCAGAGCTTGTGGACCGCCATTCGGCGCTCTGCCTCTTTGTTTGAGGATGGTATTGAAAACATTATGTTCCTTCTTCAGCAATGATGCTGTCGATGACTGCAGCATCCTTGTCTGCCTCCGAGAGCAAATCAGCGCTCACTGATGCCCGCGTGTCCTTCTGGTCCTGTGTGAGGGAGTGCGGCACAAGTTCGGCATTCAGCTTTCGTTTCCCCAAGTTCTCACGCAACATTTGGTGATATATTGTCTTCCTAGTGTCGAGAGCATCTTATAGCATGCGGAGGATTTCCCTGATCCGAGCCACGCTGTTTTCATTCCGTGAGGTTGAAGGGCGCCCCTGCCTTGTGTCGTCTTCCACCGACGTTCTCCCTGAAACGAACCTCTTGTGCAACTCGAAAACTCGCGCCTGCGATAATGTCTCGTTGCCGTAAGTGTCACGAAGGAGCTCGTATGTCTGTGTGGCTGTCTTGCCAAGCTTCACGCAGAATTTTATGTTTACACGCTGCTCGAGTGGACCTCCATCTCTCTACATTGACTCACAGTAGAGTGCGCAAACGACTATTGACAAGGTATATTTTTCCATGTAGTGCCATCTAGCGGCTGCCACAGCGAATTGACACAAATTGCTCAGGTTAGCCCGAAAAGATGACGCGGCACATACGCGCCAACATTTGTTTTGGGGAATCATTTCTAGGGCAGAAAATAAATCAGTCTCGAAACTTTACGCACAAAGGTTGTATTACGCGAGAGCACAGTTTTTTGCAGGTGGACACCAACGCCACGTGCCTGAAAGCGTGATTGAGGTGTCCACTTGCTGTTGTCGTTGTTGTTACCCCCACACCATGGCACATGCCCACATAGGGGTATTGGAGCCCAGGGAGCTGGCTATGCGCATCCTCTACTTTATTCATCGCCAATGCCAGTTTACCCAATGTACGCCGGTGGCCTATGCTCCAGTGCCCAGTGTCTGCAGCAATGCTTTCAACGCCATCGCGTATTGCTCTAGTGCCAAGTTTCCGCCACAACGTTGTCCACGCCAGCGAAGCTCAAAGCGCGAATATTTGTTTTAATGCACTATTCTTTGATGAAGAAGATTGTGTGGAACGCACAGCGCGAGAGTTGTTGGACTTTAACACGAGGGGTATTTTTTTTTATTCAAGAACTCCGCCATGAGGCATAAATTGAGAAAGGGGGAATGGCATGCACGAGATAGAAAGTTAAAAGGAGGAACAAAGTGCAGCTTTGCTGGGGTAGTCGCAGAGGCATCCGGCGTAGTGATAGTCCATTGCCCACTTCTCATAATCACATCGGCTGCGGCAATAGCCTAGTGCTCTAGCGCGGTGGCCGGAGAAGATGCTGTTAGCGCCGCAGCGGATTCCCTGTCATGCATATTTATATGATTTATTTCTGTTTATTTTTATTTCACTTGGCGCATACCCACAAGCATGACAAGATCTCGCTCGGGGTTTATTAAGCGGAACAGTGCTCTCGCACTAATACCTTGCAATCTTCATCGGCTTACGGTTTGCAGCGCCATATTTTGTGAACGGAATATAGCGCAGCGGCTTATATACGCGGCGCACATCATTCAACTGGTAAGATAACGTTAGTCATACGCGTCATTTTTTTGGTCACGGCAAGCATCCTGCCAGTCACTGCCGCCGCCATGGCGCCAAGTGTGAGAGAATTGTTGTCAATGAGAAAAAGTGAGACAACTACTGCACCTCAGTTCCTCCCATCGCAACTTGCCTGCGATGCCAAGGAGCACGCCTGTAACGTTGCACCAGGGTCATGGCTGTACATTGCACGCTTTCCTTATTATTAACTCCGCCTCAAACTCGTACTGTCGCAGCTCTGTATATAAAGTGTTCGCGTATGACACAGTGACACAGGGTCATTCACGGACAGTTCATCTAAGTAGGTGCAGTTTTTACTCCTGCTATACTAGACGTGACCGAATTCAGCCACGCATTTATTCACTTAAAACTGTAAGACTTCAGGAAATCATGTGCAATCAGTTTTCTCTTATTACAGGAGAAAGAGCATTTGATAACCTTGTTTCTTGACCTTCTCAGCGATTGCAGATCATGTACAGGTGAAAACCGCAGGCCTGTACATAATGTGTTCGCTGGTTCGCTTCATCTGGTCCCATTTTTTATTAAATTGTTTCTAGCATATATTTTTCATGCATTGTGGTAGTTCGTTCAGTCTGTAAATTATTTCTAGCATATATTTTTCATGCATTGCGGTAGTTCGTTCAGTCTGTTTTCATTTGCCTAATAGTGTTATTTCGATTACATACGCTTTAGCTAGGTATCACAGGATTATGTTCTAATCGTCTCGAACGTAATTTCTTTTGCACCTATGTATGATTTATTGTGTTACCTGTCATTACTGCTTCATTCTTTGATTTTTCTTTATGGGAGGTCTCGATACAGTCGCCGACTCTGGGACCTCCTTCTGTATGCAAGTTTGGTAATTTCTAGCCCTAATCCTCCAAAGGAATTCTTTCTAGAAAATTTCGAATAGGGAAGCATAGTAGTAAAGCTTTTTCTAGATTTTTCGAAGCCTTTGGCAGCACGAATTATAAAATCCTCCTTCAGAAACTAGATTTTTGTGGAATTTGTGGTAGAGCACACAAATTGCATGCTATTTGCAATACCGTTCTCAGTTTGTCGTGAATAAAGGAAATCATTCCGCTTTAAAGTCGGTTAAACAGATGTCCCTCAGGCAAGCATTTTGGCACCTTTTTTACTATACTTCATGAGACTGTCTGCATTGAAGAATCAAATCATTGCATATTTTATGCCGATAGACCAGTTTATTATTTTCAAGCAAGTTGGGTGTCGATATGGCTACTGTAGCGAATAGCACATTATGCAAAGGAAATGCATGGGCTGAAATAAACTGCCTAAAACTGCGCATTAATTACAGAAAAGCTGTTATATTTCATCCCTCCAAAAATATGTCCACTTGCCCCCATTTCCTTAAACAACACTTAAATTGAACAAATAAAAACTTTTAAATCATTGGCAGTGCACTTCTAAGAAAAAATGACATGGGGTGATGACGTGAACTACGTTCTTAATAAACTGTCTAGGACAACCTGCATTATGTGTTGTCACTGCCATCATTTTCTTATCTCCATTAATATACTATTATACATTTCTCTATTTTCTTCTTTACTGAACTATGCTTTCCTTGTACGGTCACAATAGCTAAAACTATTAGCAAACTTACGGCCTTGCAAAAAAGTTGTACGCCTGGCCTGTACATTCCCACATCGTTTTCATACTGCAAAATTCTTTAAAAATCACCACTTCCTTCATATTATATTAATGTCTGACTACGAACTGTCCCAGTTATAAAAACTCAGATCGATAAAAATAATTATGCCAAAACTAGCCTACAAAAGTTACAGAAAAACTTCCCCGCGTATACCGTTAAGCTACCTATAACCCTGGACCGTCGCTAAGTGAAGAACCAATTACTGTACAGAAATGATAAACACACTAGTTCCTAGCTTACAGTTAAGAGCTCCGAAGTGTTTTTTTTTTTTTGTCAGCTAAGTTCTTCATATTCCTTGCGTTCAAAACTATAAAACACACTGACAACAGCAGTTAACGCACGGCCAATGGAATCTCTGACAGTAGAATTTCTACTGTCTACACTTCTAAGCAAGATATTTAAGAAAACAAACACTGGCGTATCCACAGTATCGTCAAAACAACTGCGTGTTGTGTGTATATATCACTACGCTATGATGTCTTTTTTTCGGCGTACTTGGTTTGTATTTCTTGCCTTTTCGCGAGTTGTAGTACTCAGAAATGAGTTTGTGCAGTTGTTTTCCGTGTGCTGGGGGAATTAATGGTGTAAGTTCTCCTCAAGCTATTCTCGCAGCTTTTAGCTGCACTCCTGGAAACAGTCTGTTTTTGAGGAATAAAGCCTGAAATAAATTTAAACCATTTAAAAGGCAAGAAAACTCAGTTATATGTTCCACTCAGTAGGTCAAACTTTAAACTAAATCGTCATATACGAAACCGGAGGCATTTACCATGACATATTTTGCGGTGTTGCACTGAAACCCTATCAGGAAAATGGGGATGGTTGGTCTATACATACTAGGCATTTAAAGTTATGAACACCTTAACAGTGTTGAAGCGTAGCAAGAAACTTATTCTCCGCACTGAAATGATAGCGTAAGAGATATTTATGCTATTCTGATACGCCTCCCACGCTGGGTACTACGTTCGTATTAGACGATTGAGCATAGCAAGCCAGTGGCCATTCCGAAAACGACCGCGCGAAGTACTAAAGTCAAGACGATGGCTGACTATACAAGATAGGGGCATATATTGGCACTATTGTTAGCATTCCAGGAGCTATAAGGGCCTCAATGGCATTCAAGAAATTGGCTCTATGTAAGGAGCAGCCTTCAGCGCGGCATGGCACAGGCCAGCCCTTCTTACTTTCTGCAATTCATTTAGGACTGCAAAAAAATAAGAAAAGCGCCACAGTATAGGCTTAAGAGAGCTTTGACGCAATTTTTTATTATGGTACTCATAGAAAGCAACGACTCAAGCATAAACAATTAAACCATCTGCTGTCTTGCCGTCTCCTTATTCTTTTTTTAGGGTTAACTACGCACTGAAAACTTACGAGGAATTTTGGACAGCATTTGGCTGCCGAGCAGGTGAGGAGATGAAAGGAAACGATACCTGCAGAATTGTGACGTGACTTCCTGGCGCACGCTCGCAGGTTAATATAGAAGGCCTGATGCGACCACACAATAGAGCATTAGACAGTTACAAATAAATGTGGACTTGTAGAATAAATAAAGCTTTTTTAACCCTTCATACCGTCTTGTTTACACAGCAGCGCTGTCACAGGACCGTTTCTTTCCCCTCTTTGAAATTTTGCCGCGCAAACCTCCACACACTGGGGTACTGGGCAGGAATGGGAATTCAAAGTTTTGTTCATTGACTAAATTTTAAATTAACGTTAAGTAGCTAATAATTTCAGCCTAGCATTATCAGTGTAATTAGGGCATTAAATTAAACCATGGTCTTCAGGACAACTACGATAAATATCACTAAAGCTTTGTAGGGGGCTAGTTGGTTGTACATGCTGAAACTGGGGAGTGCTATAATCAAGACAAGGGGACAACACCACATAAGAACACCACAAGACACGAGCGCAAACTTTCAACTGAGTTTATTTTCAACATGGCGCATATTTATACGCATCTAATCATGGGACACACAAACATAAAAGCGTTAGAACCAGCCAAGATATCAAAACAATCACCTACATTATGCGAGATATAAGCAATCCTCGCAAGTCATGCATTTCACAAATGACCAGACAAAAACAATTTTTCTTTTTTTGTTAAAACCACAAACGGGTCGCTAACAAACTCAGCGCATTCCTTTTCCGAAGCCATGCAAAATGCTTCCCACAATTCCCTTGTGGTCTTGTCCTTTGATTTAAGAAGAACCGTCGTCCTATCCAGTACAGGTTCTCAATTATGCTCAACGCAGTGTGCTACGAGGTTGCCAGGGGCACTGACCAGAGAGTTGTTGTAATTGTGCTCCCGCAACCTCTCATTTAAGCACCTTCCTGTCTGGCCGACATAGGCCTTGCTGCAAGACAGCGCTATTTTATACACCACGCCCTCAACACATGCCACAAACGAGTTCCTGTGCCTCACGCCACGAGACCATGCGTCGTGTTCTTCTTCTTGGCCGGAATTGATTTTTGCACACAAGCTTTTGAGTTTTTGAGGCGCGGAAAATACAACGGGAACTCCATACTTGTTTGCCACTTTTTGTAGCCTGTGCGACAAGGCATGCACATATGGCAAAAAAACAGGTCTCTTATCTTTTCCGTTCGCATTTGCAGGCTTCCCCTTAATGAATATCTTCAAAACTTCTTCCGCGACCGAGACCACAAACAGTTTTGGGTATACAGCAGCCTTCAGTCTTGAAGCCTGTAAGTTAGCGCTGTCAAGAATCTTGTGATGGCAAGACATTTTTACCGCATGCTTGAAACAAGCATCAGCTATGTTCCGCTCTATGAGCTTAGAGTGCGCGGAGTCGTAAGAAAGCAAGCCTTTTTCGCTCATTGTTCTGTAGTGCCAGCAAACGTGGGGGCCGATTTCAATGGCTAAGTCTAGAAATTGTAGGTGGTTGTCCGGGGACGGAGGGGAGGGGGAGGGGTTCATATGTGAAGGAGAGTCCCGGGTGAGCTATCTGGAATTCGATCAGCCTTCTTTCCACCAAAACATTCATTGCACATCCCACTTCCGCACATATCAGAAATTGATCAACGTACCTGTAGCCGCCTTGATGCCAAGCGGAAACAGTGTGTCACGTAGGGCACGGTCGCCTCTGGCTACAAAAATGTTGCACAGTACTGGCGCGATGTTAGAGCCAATGCATATCCCGTCCTTCTGCAAAATGACCTCACCAACAAACTTAGAATAAACTGCACAACTCCAACCAAAAATTTTATCTTTAAACCAACCTTTCGAAGCCGATTCGGCTCCTTCATCAGGGGTGACTGAGGGCAGTAGCTAAGCGTCTTTAAGTATGGAGGGGAGGAGGGGGGGGGGTGTCAAAGGAACGACAGCTTTGACGCGAAAGGCGCGGAGGAGCGGGAGGGGGGTTAAGGCTGTTAGTCACGCTGGCGCACTGCAGGGAGGCGGTGACGCGACTTTTTTTCGTTGAGTTGAAGAGCGAAGTCCCTGGGCATATACTGGGGACAGGTTTCCTTTTGGGCGGTTGGTATACCTGGGGTATATCAACCTTGGCTACCCCAAAGACTTTATTCAAAAAACCATTCGACGCCAAAAAGACAACATTCGTCACGAAATCAACGAACACAGAGCAACGCTACCACCAAAATACGTCCCTTTACCTTATGTCGAAGATGTCAGCGAAACCATCGCCCGAATCCTGAAGAAATCGGGTCTCCAGGTTGCGCACAAGCCCACAAACACTGTTGCGCTTTGCCTACCTGTTTCCAAAGGCCGGCCGCCGAGAGAAAGAGCCCAACGCATTGTCTACAAAATTCCATGCGCCGAATGCGACGCACGCTACATCGGCGAAACCAAATATTTCAAAGAAAGAATTTGGCAACATAAAAACGACGTCCGCAAATTCTCAAGAGAACGCAATCCAGTAGCCGAGCATTACGAGGACTCCGACCATAGAATCAACTTCGAAGAAACCTGCATCCTCGGAACCGAAACAAATTACAACAAAAGGCTCCTTCTGGAATCCTGGCATATCCAAACCACCCCGAACAATATCAACCGCTCAAAAGGAAGCCTGCCCCCAATATATGCCCAAGGACTTCGCTCTTCAACTCAACGAAAAAGAGTCGCGTCACCACCCCCCTGCAGTGCGCCAGCGTGACTAACAGCCTAAACCCCCTCCCCCTCCTCCGCGCCTTTCGCGTCACAGCTGCCGTTCCTTTGACCCCCCCCCCCTCCTCCCCTCCATACTTAAAGACGCTTAGCTACTGCCCTCAGTCACCCCTGATGAAGGAGCCGAGTCGGCTTCGAAACGTTGGGTTAAAGTTAAAATTTTTGGTTGGAGTTGTGCAGTTTATTATAAGTCTTCAAACCCAACCAGACAAGCCAATCTGTCAAAATGTTTACTTTTCAATCTATCCGCGCAGACTTCGGAATAGAAGCTATGCAGCTCGCCAAGAAGTACTTCAAGAGCATGCAAGGCATCTCGGTGTTCAAGACACACCTTGAATTCGCCAAGAAATGCAAGGAAACCAAGGTTGTGCCCCACAGCCTACGACTACGACGCCTGGCCCCCACACCGGAAGGACGAAGCATCATCAACAAGGCAGAACAGCACCTAGTGACGGCACGGATACATGAGTGCCGTAGCGTGATTAGGAAGAAAGAAATCGACGCCTTGTTCGCCCGCCGACAACTCGAGCACAAGACGCCCAACTTAGTGACGTCTATCGAGGCATTTGCCAAAGAAACCGCATCATCAGAAGCCGACAAACACCGCACCAAGCAGTCAGAGAAGTTGTCAAAACTTCAACGCCAGCCCGAACAACCCCCACCGGACCATTCTGACCTGGTCGCCAACTTCTCCTCCAGGAAGCTCACAACCGCCGAAACGTCAGTCCTAGCCAAGGGACACAAATTCAACCTCCAGGTGAACAGACCCCCCCCCCCTTCCAGCAATCGTATCTGCGCTTGAAGTCGTTATCTGGCAACTGGAACCTGGTGTACGAGAAGAGGTCAGGTTCAAAACAATCAGAGCAAGCACACTGAAAAGAATCAAACCAAACACCGGATTAAAGGCAAGCCCTGCAAGACCTCAAGACAGACACCAACATAGTGATCTTCCCAGCGGACAAGGGCAACACAACAGTCGTTCTGGACAGACGGGACAACGAAGAGAAAATATCCACCTTACTCAGCAGTCAAGATTATGAAAAATTGAAGGACCCCACCACCACTACTCAAGCAAGGCTAAACAAAACATTGAAAGAAGTATTCCAAAAACACCCCACCTTCCGAAACCTCTACCTTCAGTTATTGAGCACCAACGGGTCGGCTCGAGCATTCTACGGCCTGCCCAAAGTCCACAAACCGGGGATCCCTTTACGCCCGATTGTCGACTTCCGGTGTTCCCCTCTTCGCTCGTTGTCAGAATACCTTCACAAACTCATATCCCCAATCGCAGGAAAAACAGCGACCCATATCCGTCATTCCAGTCACTTCATCGAACTGGTGTCCCAAGCCACCCTTCAGGCCGACATATGCCTTGTCTCCTTTGACGTGGTGTCCCTTTTCACAAACATCCCCCTGAAGCTTGCGGTGACCGCTACCCGTGACGCCCTACAACTCGACGACACACTCAGCGCACGAACCCCGCTGAGTGTAAATGATGTGTGCCGCCTCCTGGAGTTGTGCCTATCAAACACATACTTCTCGTCAAACGGGGAATTTTGCCAATAAGTGAAAGGAACACCAATGGGAGCATCCATCTCTGTCCTCATGGCCAATTTAACCATCGAACACATCGAACAACGAGCCCTCAACTCATTCCACCCGGAACCAAAGATCTTCCTCAGGTATGTCGACGACTGCTTCGCCGTCATCAAAAGATCTGAGACTCAAAATTTCCTTCGTCATTTAAACTCCGTAGAACCTGACATTCAGTTTACGCTAGAGGTGGAACAAGAAAACTCCCTGCCGTTTTTGGACGTCCTCGTGTCCCGAAACCACAATACCAACCCACTCGGGCCGGTATCTCCACTTCTCTTCGAACCACCCGACAGTCCATAAAGCATCAGTGGTGAAGACGCTGTTCAGAAGAGTTGAGACATAGTGCAGCACAGAACTTGACAGAAGAAAAGAACAACGCACGATATTCAAAGAACTCATCAGGAACGGCTACCCAAAAGACTTTATTCAAAAAACCATTCGACGTCAAAAACACAACATTCGTCACGAAATCAATGTACACAGACCAACGCCACCACCAAAATACGTCCCTTTACCTTATGTCGGAGGTGTCAGCGGGACCATAGCCCGAATCCTGAAAATAAAGGGTCGCCAGGTTGCGCACAAGCCCACAAACACTGTTGCGCTTTGCCTACCTGTTCCCAAAGAACGGCCGCCGAGAGAAAGAGCCCAAGGCATTGTCTACAAAATTCCATGCGCCGACTGCGACGCACGCTACACCGGCGAAACCAAAAATTTCAAAGAACGAATTCGGCAAAATAAAAACGACGTCCGCAAATTCGCAAGAGAACGCAATCCAGTAGCCGAACATTCCGGGGACTCCGACCATACAATCAACTTCGAAGAAACCTGCATCCTCGGAACCGAAACAAATTACCACAAAAGGCTCCTTCTCGAATCCTGGCATATCCAAACCACCACGAACAATATCAACCGCACAAAAAGAAACCTGCCCCCAGTATATGCCCAGGGACTTCGCTCTCCAACTCAAAGAAAAAAAGTCGCGTCACCACCTCCCTGCAGTGCGCCAGCGTGACTAACAGCCTAACCCCCCCCCCCCCCCCCACCCTCTCCTCCGCGCCTTTCGTGTCACAGCTGTCGTTCCTTTGAGCCCCCCTCCTCCCCTCCATACTTAAAACAGCTTAGCTACTGCCCTCAGCCACCCCTGATGAAGGAGCCGAGTCGGCTTCGAAACGTTGGGTTAAAGTTAAAATTTTTGGTTGGAGTTGTGCAGTTTATTATAAGTCTTCAAACCCAACCAGACAAGGAAATCTGTCAAAATGTTTAGTTTTCACCACCAAACTGCACGTACAGGGAAGAGAGATACAACTCAAGTAGTGCAAGGAAGTCCGAAGTGCTAATTCCACTCGCATTCATAAACTTGACTGCTCCATAGGTGTCCAACGAATCTTCCACAGCGTGCAGCACGTGTCCCCGCAGAGTGGTGTAAAATAGGTCCTGGACATCCGCAGAGAAGCACGTCACTTTTGGGTCCACCTTGAAGAATCGTACCACCTCATCAGAATTCCGTATCAAGAAAGGGTCGTCCAATGGAAGCAAGTTCAAAAGCCTTTGAAGGTAACGGGACCCCTCGCGTTGCCATGTGCCCTGGTCTTCCACAATTGTACGGAAGGGTGCAGCCGTTTTATGGGTTTTGCCCGTGAAAAAGGGTTTCAGCAAAAGCTGCTTGCTGCCTTTAACTTCTTTTCCTAGTTTCTCAAGGCCTGCTTTTTCAGACAGTTTTGCAGCTTGGCTTCGTACCTTCTTCAGAATTTTATCATCATGCTTCTCCTCCTTGCGGAAGAGCTTCGAAATTGCCTCCACGGCTTTCGACTTGTACTCTGTTGCCTCTAGAACCACGAAGCAACCCGTCTTGTTCGATTGCAAAAGCCTCATGTCGTTCTCGGCTAAAAATTCCTTGGTTTTCTTGGGAGCCATAAGTGATTTCTTTTTCTGTCTTCTTGGGTGTGCTCTGCTTAGCGCAGAGCAGTGCATCCGCAACACTCACGGCTTTTTCTTCCGAGGGTGCGCTGTTCGCAATCGTGTGCAACATGCTCAAAACATCCAAACGGCCCACATTTAGATGGGTGGCAAAATGTTGGTACCTTGCTCAGAGTTTGCATAACGTACGGTGGAAGAGTGCACCCGGTTGCGTTGATCAACTGCTGCTTGTCGCGGTGCCCCTTTTTTTCTTTTCTGGGTAAGTTCATGAACGAAGCTCTCCAACGGTGCTCGCCCCGCGATTCCGCGTGGTCAGAAAAGTACTTTGACATGTACTTGCATTGCTCCGGTTCCAGTGTCTCGGCGCAGGTGACCTTAATGTGGTCTCGGTAGATCCGCAGTTGTCGCCAGGTCTCTTCGCGTAGGAGCTTGCAAATCCTCCTAGAAGTCGTCTCGGAGGGAGTCATGAACCCGCACACCGAGAAAATTGCTGAGGCGCTTAATCCGTGCCAGAGTGTGTAGGTCAGCGTTCTTGTACGGCATCTTGGTTCAGCTATTAAGCCAGTGAAAAAAATGTATACGAGGAAGCAGGGACAATTTAGGAATGTTGAGGCCCGATGTGCAAGAAATAAACGTCAGTAAAGCTTTGTAGGGGGCTAGTTGTTTGTACGTACTGAAACTGGGGAGCGCTATAAAAAAGACAATGGGACAACACTACATAAGAACACCACAAGACACGAGCGCAAACTTTCAATTGAGTTTATTTTCGACATGGCGCATATTTATACGCATCTAATGATTGGACAGACGAACATAAAATCGTTAGAGCCAGCCAAGATATCAAGACAATCGCCTACACCATGCGAGTATAAGCTATCGTCGCAAGTCATGCATTTCACAAATTACCGGCTAAAAACAATTTTTTTTTATTAAAACCACAAACGGGTCGCTAACCAACCCAGCACCTTCCTTTTCCGAAACCATGTAAAATGCTTCCCAGAATTCCCTTGTGGTCTTGTCCTTTGATTTAAGAACCGTCGTTCTATCCAGTAGAGGTTCGCACTGTGCTTAGCGCAGTGTGCTGCGAGGTTGCCAAGGGCACTGACCAGAGAGGTGTTTTAATTGTGCTCCCGCAACCTCTCATTTAAGCACCTTCCTGCCTTGCCGACATAGGCCTTGCTGCAAGACAGCGGTATTTTATACACCACGCCCTCAACACATGCCACAAACGAGTTCCTGAGCCTCAGGCCACAAGACCATGCGTCGTGCTCTTCTTCTTAGCTGGAATTGATTTTAGCACACAAGTATTTGAGTTTCTGAGGCGCGGAAAATACAACGAGAACTGCATACTTTTTTGCCACTTTTTTTAGCCTGTGCGGCAAGGCATCCACATATGGCAAAACAACAGGTCTCTTATCTTTTTAGTTCGCATTTGCAGGCTTCCCCTAAGTGAATGTCTTCAAAACATTTTCCGCGACCGACACCAGCAACAGTTTTGGGTATCCAGCAGCCTTCAGACTTGCAGCCTGCAAGTTAACGCTGTCAAGCGTCTTGTGATGCTTGACAGCGTGTGATGTGCTTCACATCATGTGATGTGAGGCATGCGCTAAGAAAGTCTTGCCATCGCAGATGCTTGACAGCGTTAACTTACCGGCTGCAAGACTGAAGGCTGCTGGATACCCAAAACTGTTGCTGGTGTCGGTCGCGGAAAAGGTTTTGAAGACATTCATTAAGGGGAAGCCTGCAAATGCGAACGAAAGAGATAAGAGACCTGTTGTTTTGCCATATGTGCATGCCTTGTCGCACAGGCTCAATAAAAGTGGCAAAAACGTGTTCTGTTCCCGTTGTATTTCCGCGCTTCAGAAACTCAAAAGCTTGTGTGCAAAAATCAATTCCGGCCAAGAAGAAGAGCACGACGCATGGTCTTGTGGCGTGAGGCACAGGAAATCGTTTGTGGCATGTGTTGAGGGCGTGGTTTATAAAATACCGCTGTCTTGCAGCAATCCTATGTCGGCCAGACAGGAAGGTGCTTAAATGAGAGGCTGCGGGAGCACAATAACACCTCTCTGGTCAGTGCCCCTAGCAACCTCGCAACACACTGCGCTGAGCACCAGTGCGAACCTCTACTGGATAGAACGACGCTTCTTCTTAAATCAAAGGACAAGACCACAAGGGAGTTGTGCGAAGCATTTTGCATGGCTTCGGAAACGGAAGGTGCTGGTTTCGTTAGCGACCCGTTTGTAGTTTTAACAAAAAAAAATTGTTTTTAGCCGGTAATTTGTGAAATGCATGCCTTGCGAGGATAGCTTATATCTCGCATGGTGTAGGTGATTGTCTTGATATCTTGGCTGGCTCTAACGCTTTTATGTTTGTGTGTCCCAAGATTAGGTGCGTATAAATATGCGCCATGTCGAAAATGATAATAATAATAATTGGTTTTTGGGGAAAGGAAATGGCGCAGTATCGGTCTTATATATCGTTGGACACCTGCACCACGCCATAATGGAAGGGATAACGGAGGGAGTGAGAGAAGAAAGGAAGAAAGGTGCCGTAGTGGAGGTCACCGGAATACTTTCGACCACCTGGGGATCTTTAACATGCACTGACATCGCACAGCACACGGGCACCTTAGCGTTCTGCCTCCATAACAACGCAGCCGCCGCGGTCGGGTTCGAACCCGGAAACTCCGGATCAGTAGCCGAGCGCCCGAAAATAAACTCAGTTGAAAGTTTGCACTCGTGTCTTGTGGTGTTCTTATGTGGTGTTTTCTCCATGTTTTGATTATAGCGCTCCCCAGTTTCAGTATTCACAACCAACTAGCCCCCTACAAAGCTTTACTGACGTTTGTTTCTGTACATCGGGCCTCAACATTCCTAAATTGTCCCTGCTTCCTCGTATACATTTTTTTCACTGTCTTAATAGCTGAACCAAGATGCCATGCAAGAACGCTGACCTACACACTCTGCCACGGATTAAGCGCCTCAGTAATTTTCTCGGTGTGCGGGTTCATGACTCCCTCCGAGACGACTTCTAGGAGGATTTGCAAGCTCCGACGCGAAGAGACCTGATGACAAGTGCGGATCTACCGAGACCACATTAAGGTCACCTGCGCAGAGATACTGGAACCGGAGCAATGCAAGTACATGTCAAAGTACTTCTCTGACCACGCGGAATCGATGGGTGAGCACCTTTGGGAAGCTTCGTTCATGAACTTACCCAGAAAATAAAAAAGGGCACCGAGACAAGCAGCAGTTGATCAACGCAACGGGTGCACTCTTCAACTGTACGTTACGCAAAGTCTGAGCAAGGGACCAAAATTTTGCCACCCATCTAAATGTGGGCCGTTTGGATGTGTAGGCTTAACGCCTCAGGAGCGAAGGAAACGAGACCACTGCTACGAGCCGACACCAGAACAGAACTGCCAGCCGTGGCTGCACGAGCCACGACCAGGTGCCGTCTTTATTCTCTTCGCAGGGTGGCGCGCGCCAGCCGGGTTGTCGGCGCCGCCCAAGAGAGGGTGCTACAGGGCCCCCCGCCTAGACTGGAAGTCGAAACGGACGGAGGGCCGGCGATGGCACTCGAGCACTAGGTCAGGCGGCGCTGGGAGTCGTTCCAGGGCGGTCTCCATGTAAGCCGGTTTAAGGCGGTCTAGACTGACGGTCTCTTCGCGGCCGTTTTGGAGGATTGTGGCGGTTTTCGGGGTGCGGCGGAGAACGCGGAAAGGTCCGTCGTAAGCCGGTGTGAGTGGAGCTCGGACAGCGTCGCGGCGCACAAAAACGTGGGTCGAAGTGGCCAGGACGGGGTGTACGAAAATTGTATGGTGGCGGGACGGACGTAGGGTAGTAGGCCGGAGTTCTTTAACGCAGTCCAGCAGGCGTTGGAGGAATTCTTGGGGCTGGGCTGGAAGCTGCTGGGATGTAAAGAAGTCGCCTGGAAGACGCAAAGCACTTCCATACACGAGCTCTGCGGCTGAGCACTGTAAGTGTTCTCGGAAGACGGCCCTTAGACGAAGCAGCACAAGGGGCAAGGAGTCGACCCAGGAGGCGCAATTGAGGCGGGCAGCGAGGGCGGCCTTCAATTGGCGGTGAAGGCGTTCCACCATGCCGTTAGCACACGGGTGATATGCAGTGTTACGGCAATGCCTGGCGCCGAGAATATTATTGAGGGAAGCAAACAGGGAGGACTCAAACTGGCGTCCACGGTCGGTTGTCACAGTGCCAGGACAACCAAATCGAGATACCCACGCAGAAATGAAGGCGCGCGAAACAGTCTCTGCGGTGATGTCAGGAATGGGGACTGCCTCCGGCCAGCGAGTGAAGCGGTCGACTGTGGTCAAGATATAGCGGTAGCCTCGAGAGATGGGTAGAGGGCCCACGATGTCAAGATGAACATGGTCGAAACGACGGCCAGGGGGTAGAAAGACTTGGGAAGGTGTCTTGTATGTCGACAGATCTTGGTCGACTGACAGGGTAGGCACCGGCGCGTCCAAGCCCGCACATCAGCGTTGATTCTGGGCCAAACATAGCGCTGGGTGAGAAGGCGCTGAGTAGCCCGAATGCCTGGATGGCATATGTCATGGAGAGAATGGAAGATACGGCGACGTAGTGAAGCCGGAACAAAGGGGCGAGGAAAGTCCGTTGAAACATCGCACCACAAGGGCTCAAGCGAGCAAGGATGGGGCAGAAGCCGTAATCGGAGGGAACGAGGGTTCGCTCGAAAAGCGGCGAGCTCATCGTCATTCTGCTGGGCAGAAGAGAATGCGGCCCAGTCGACGGTGGAAGATGGAGCGTCTACCGCGACTATACGAGAGAGGGCGACAGCGGCGGTGTTGGCTGCACCTTTCACATGCCGGATGTCGGTAGTAAACTCCGAGATATAAGCGAGCTGACGGAGTTCACGTGACACGTACTTCGATGAGTTGGTCCGGAACACATATGCCAGCGGTTTATGATCGGTTAGCACGTGAAACTTGCATCCTTCTACAAAATGCCGAAAGTGCTGGATAGCGGAGTAGATGGCTAGGAGCTCTCGACCGAAGACGCTGTAGCGGGTCTCAGCAGGAAGTAGCTTCCGAGAGTAAAAAGACAATGGTCTCCACTCGGAGTTAATGTACTGCTGTAAGACGGCTCCGATGGCCACGCTGGAGGCATCCACCATCAATCTCGTAGGGGCGTCGGTGCGCGGATGGACTAGAAGCACGGCGTTAGCGGCTGCTTGCTTCGCGGCAGTAAAGGCGGCCTGGGCTTCTGATTACCAAGAGATTGCGGAGGACGGGCCAGCGGTTGACCGGAGGAGGTCGGTGAGCGGGCGAAGTAGCTCTGCACAGTGCGGTATAAAGCGGTGGGAGAAATTCACCAGCCACAGGAATTGTCGCAGGAGGCGCAGGGTTGTGGGCCGGGGAAAATTCTCGATGGTCTGGACGTGGGACGCGAGAGGGCGGATACCCACTGAGGATATGTGATGACCCAAAACCTCGAGCTCAGAAGCACCGAAAACACACTTCGAGGCATTCACAACCAGGCCGTAGTGCTGTAGACGCTTGAACAAAGCACGTAGGTCTTGCTCATGATCATGAGGTGTAGGGCTGGCGATGAGGACATCGTCAAAGTACGCGAATACACTCGGTAGGCCCCGCGTGACCTCAGCAATGAACCGCTGGAAGGTTTTAGCCAAATTGCGTAGTCCAAAAGGCATCCGGACGAACTCAAACAAAACAAAGGGCGTCGTGATGGCGGTCTTAGGTATGTCAACGGGTTCAATGGGAATTTGGTGATACGTAACCAGGTCAACCTTGCTAAAAATGGCGCAGCCGGCAAGGCGCGATGTAAAGTCCTGGATGTGGGGCGGCGGATAGCTGTCGTGGACAGTGTTGGCATTCAACGCCCGATAGTCGCCGCAGGGACGCCAGTCACCGGGATCACGCTTGGGCACTAGATGCAGCGGAGACGCCCACGCGCTGGACGACGGGCGTATAATTCCGAGCTCCAGCATGTGGTCAAACTCACGTTTGGCGATAGCTAGACGGTCTTCAAACAAGTGGCGCGGTCGAGCAGCTTCGGGTGGACCCCGGATGACGATGTGGTGTGTCAAAGTATGTTTAGGCGCCTGAGTGAGGTTGCATGGCTTAGTGAGCTCCGGGAAATCCGCCAACACTTTTTCGAACTGAGAGGAAGGTATCAGCGTGCGAATGCCCATGGAAGCAAGGTCGGACGAGACTCCCGAGATGGAGAGATGAGTCAGACCGTCGGTAAGGCGACGATGCCGACGCTGACGTCTAAGTCGAAGTAGGAGAGGAAGTCTGAGCCGATGATCGGGCGAACCACGTCTGCGATGACGAAGACCTATCGAAAAGTGCGGCGTAGGCCATAGTCGAGGGTGAGAGATCGTAGCCCATACGTGGGTATAGACGAGGCGTTGGCAGCACGGAGCGACAGTCCTGATGGCTTGGAACGATCTGCCTTAGTCGGTGGAACCACGCTGATTTCCGCGCCCGTGTCGATAACAAACCGGGTGCCGGAGAACTTGTCAGTGACCATGAACAGGCGGCTCGAATGACTGGGGGAACCACACGCCGCCGTTAGTGATTCCGGCGGGCGTTTCCCGGCCACGAACAGGGCGGTGTACACTTCGTGGCCCGGTGGCGAAAACGCCTGTGATACCAGCATATAGATGTAGGGCTGGGACTCCAAGCTTGACGTGAGCGCGAAAGAGCGCGATGATCAAGACGAGACGACGGGTCTCCAGAGGTCGGCTCCGGAGTGCGGTGACTGAGGCGGCAAGCTCCTCGAGACGGGCCTCAAGGCGCGAAATCGCTGGGTCTCTTGGCGGCAAAACAGCAGTGACGGACGGGGAGGTGGCCTTATGAACGTTATCTGCGAGCTCAGCCAGGCGGTCGAGGGTGACGTCACCGGCCGCCGCAATGACGAGGCGGATGGGCTGGGGAAGGCGTTGGAGGAAAAGCTCTCGAAGCAACGCTGAGTGGTTGGCGATGTCGCGCTCCCCGAGAAGCTGTTGCATGCGGCGCAGAAGCTGGAAGGGGCGCCGGTCGCCAAGGTCTTCCCCGGTTAAGGAGCTGCTGGAGGCGGGTGCGGTCCGACGGCATAAAGCTCTCCAGCACCTTGGTTTTCAAGTGCTGATATGGTGTAGCACCCATGGGGGCGGAGAGAACGTCGGAGAGCTCACCGGCAATGTCAGGAGGCAGGCTTGAGGCAACATGGTAGTAGCGCGTCGTCTCCGACGTGATGCGGGCTAGGCAAAATTGCACCTCAACCTGGTGGAACCAAACTTGCGGGTTCTGGGGCCAGAAAGGTGGAAGGCGAACCTGCAGCGACGAGACGTCCTGCGGACGCGAATCCTGCTGCGTGGATGTTGCGGGATCGGTCATTGCTCGTCCTAGGTCACCAATGTAGGCTTAACGCCTCAGGAGCGAAGGAAGCGAGACCACTGCTACGAGCCGACACCAGAACAAAACTGTCAGGAGTGGCTGCACGAGCCACGACCAGGTGCCGTCTTTATTCTCTTCGCAGGGTGGCGCGCGCTAGCCGGGTTGTCGGCGCCGCCCAAGAGAGGGTGCTACAGATGTTTTGATCATGGTGCACACGATTGCGGACAGCGCACCCTCGGAAGAAAAAGCCACGAGTGCTGCGGATGCACTGCTCTGCGCTAAGCAGAGCACACCCAAGAAGACAGAAAAAGAAATCACGCATGGCTCCCAAGAAAACCAAGGAATTTTTGGCCGAGAACGACATGAGGCTTTTGCAATCGAACAAGACGGGTTGCTTCGTGGTTCTAGAGGCAACAGAGTACAAGTCGAAAGCCGTGGAGGCAATTTCGAAGCTCTTCCGCAAGGAGGAGAAGCATGATGATAAAATTCTGAAGAAGGTACGAAGCCAAGCTGCAAAACTGTCTGAAAAAGCAGGCCTTGAGAAACTAGGAAAAGAAGTTAAAGGCAGCAAGCAGCTTTTGCTGAAACCCTTTTTCACTGGCAAAACCCATAAAACGGCTGCACCCTTCCGTACAATTGTGGAAGACCAGGGCACATGGCAGCGCGAGGTACGATACCTCCAAAGGCTTTGGAACTTGCTTCCATTGGACGACCCTTTCTTGATATGAATTCTGATGAGGTGGTGCGATTCTTCAAGGAGGACCCAAAAGTGACGTGCTTCTCTGCCGATGTCCAGGACCTATTTTACACCATTCTGCGCGGACACGTGCTGCGGGCTGTGGAAGATTCTTTGGACACCTACGGAACAGTCAACTTTATGAATGCGAATGGAAATAGCACTTCCGACTTCTTTGCACTACTTGAGTTGTATCCCTCTTCCCTGTACGTGCAGTTTGGTGGTGAGGTCTTTTTGCAGAAGGACGAGATATGCATTGACTCTAACATCGCGGCAGTGCTGTGCAACTTTTTTGTAGCCAGAGGCGACCGTGCCCTACGTGACACACTGTTTCCGCTTGTCATCAAGGCGTGCTACAGGTACGTTGATGATTTTCTGATATGAGCCGAAGTGGGATGTGCAATGAATGATTTGGTGGAAAAAACGCTGATCGAATTCCAGCTAGCTCATCCAGGACTCTCGTTCACATATGAAACCCCCTCGCACAACAGCCTACAATTTCTAGACTTAGTCATTGAAATCGGCCCCCACGTTTGCTGACAGTACAGAACAAGGAGCGAAAAGGGCTTGCTTGTTTACGACTCCGCGCACTCTAAGCTCATAGAGCGGAACATAGCTGACGCTTGTTTCAAGTATGCGCTAAAAAAGTATTGCCATCACAAGATGCTTGACAGCGTTAACTTACAGGCTGCAAGACTGAAGGCTGCTGGATACCCAAAACTGTTGCTGGTCTCGGTCGTGGAAAAAGTTTTTGAAGACATTCATTAAGGGGAAGCCTGCAAATGCGAGCGAAAAAGATAAGAGACCTGTTGTTTTGCCATATGTGCATGCCTTGTCGCATAGGCTAAAAAAGTGGCAAAAAAGTCGTTTGTGGCATGTGTTGAGGGCGTGGTGTATAATATACCACTGTCTTGCAGCAGGGCCTATGTCGGCCGGACAGGAAGGTGCTTAAATGAGAGGTGCGGGAGCACAATTCCAACTCTCTGGTCAGTGCCCCTGGAAACCTCGCAGCACACTGCGCTGAGCACAAGTGCGAAACTCTACTGGATAGAACGACGGTTCTTAAACCAAAGGACAAGACCACAAGAGAATTGTGAGAAGCATTTTGAATGGCTTCGGAAAAGGAAGGTGCTGGTTTCGTTAGCAACCCGTCTGTGATTTAAACAAAAAACGAAAAAATGTTTTTTGCCGGTCATTTGTGAAATGCATTACTTGCGAGATTGGCTTATATCTCGCATGGTGTAGGTGATTGTTTTGATATCTTGGCTGGCTCTAACGCTTTTATGTTTGTGTGTCCCATGATTAGATGCGTATAAATATGCGCCATGTCGAAAATAAACGAAGTTGAAAGTTTGCGCTCGTGTCTTCTGGTGTTCTTATGTGGTGTTGTCCCCTTGTCTTGATTATAGCGCTCCCCAGTTACAGTACGATAAATATGGTCGCACAAATACAAGGAGTATTTGTCACCTTAAAGAATTCCTGCCTCTCTGCCTCGCTACTCCCGCCTTGTGGCCACAACGAAGGTAGCATACATTCATAAAATTGTCATTGAGGAAGGGAAGATGCAGTAACTTGGAAGATAAATTATGTGGATTTTTTTAGGAATGAAATTTGCGCCATAACGCTCAGTTATCGAGCGAGAGTGGAGGACACTTCAACCGGAGGATGGTTACAGTAGAATGAGGAGGGAATGGTGGGAGCATAGGAACCACGGCAGCCATCCGGAGGCTGGTTAATCTCGAAAGAGGATGAGTGTTCCCGTGGAAGGAGGGTATGCCGAAAGCATAGCAAGGCGTAACTCGAAGGTGATCACCACGAGCTCCGTCTGAAAGGTGGTTACCATGGAAGGAGGAGAGTATGGCGAGCGTGAAGGAATCCTAATAAGTGATGAAAGTTAGAATCCTTAGCCGTAGGATGGTTACCGTAGAAGAAGGCGGGTATTGTGAGAGCCTAAGAAGGCACCACCGGACGGTGATCACCACGGGAATCGTCTGGAAGGAGGTTACGGAGGAAGGAGGATGATGTAGTGAGAGTGGAGGAATCCCCAAGTGGTAGATGACTACCGTACAAACAGGAGGTCGCAGCCGGTCTGTGATTACCACGGGAATAGTCTCGAAGGTGGTCTGGAAGTTTGCTATAGGTTAATAAATGTAAAGAGTAGAAAAAGCGGTCTGAAAGACCGGAAGGAACAAAGGAAAGCCACGACGGGAGGAGTAAAAAGACCCGACATACGCGTCTGACGGAGAAAGTTGCGGCCGGAGCAGAGCAACGAGAGCGCGAGAAAGAAACTGGAAAATGACGGTCAAATCACGGGATAGCGAAGAGAGCGCGAGGAGGAAAGCAGAGTAATAGTTGCGGCTATAACATGAGGAGAAAGCAGAGGAGCACAGCCCAGCTTGCGAGAGCGGTATCGCGCTGCTCAGTCTGCGGCGGCTGCTGCGAAGAACCGCCAGCAGCGGCGGCACCGATTCTAGGTGTGCGCTTGGCCGCAGCCTAGGGAAAGTGCCGCCGCCATACGTCACTGCATACTCCGTCATCTGAATACGTAAACAGCTGTTGTCAAATTTAGGAGTACGGGGTAGAGTTACGGTCGGCCATTTTTGTACAGTAGTTGTGTTATAATATATGGATAGCTTCAATTCTACAAAAGCAATGTTGCCTCTAAAATAGCTAAGTACAACCTAATAAAACATTTATTTTAATTATCAGCGATATTTTGCACTATGCAGCATTTGTAATGGCTGCCAAGCCTATAGCAGTCTGACGGCAGATGTGTAATTGCAATTATACAGCAACCTCATGGAAAATCGGTGCAGAAAAAAAATACCTTATTGCCTGTTGCATTCGCAATATGTGATATCGAAAGGAGGGTGACCAGTGGTGAATGAGAGTAGCCATAGCGGCTGAGCTGGTGCTCGAAAGCTTGCCTATGCCGCGAAATTTTAGATTCTTGCTCTAAGGCAGAACGGTACCCCGTAAGGTGTGGGTGAGGATGCTTCCACGTTTCTCAGTTTGTGTTGGGAAAAAAAACTTGAAACTTCTCTGTGTTTGTTAAGAATAAGCTGGCGTTAAGCACACCAAGTTTTATTAAAAATTCCGGAGCTGATTTTAAGATAAAAAATTAACAACATTTCTAAAGGAAAGCACTGAGAAAGGTGCATTTGCAAAAAACTCTTGTCACCAGAGCAACAAAAATTCATAGCAATCTTCTATATTATATGTAATAGTGACAGAGCTAGAATAATTGCTCATTCCCGGATCTTTCGCGAAAAAAAACTTTAACCTTGACATTCAGTTTATCACAACTTATTCAGTGATATAAGCATATAATTTAAAAAACACTTTTGAGGTCACCCTCATTTCTCTAGTTCAGTAGATCCATTGGGCATACATTTAAGTATCCCGAGAGTTTCATTTCATTTATTCTTAAGGCTGATAAAAAATGTTCCTAACAGGCACCAAAACAGCTTTTTAGGACATTGCGTTCGATTTGCTTTTTTGCTTTTTCATTACACTAAAACACATCTGGGCCATATTCTTTGCCTCCATCCTGCTCACTTGTTTCGGAAAACTCTTTTCGCTTGCTTGCCAGGGCTTTTCTTTTTGGTTTAGATTGTGCCGAGGCCAGCAAGTCTCCTTTACGGCGATCTTTCCGGCGCTTGCACTCGTGGGATAAGACGACCCAAACAAAACGATTACCGCAAAACTTAAAGTATCGAGTCCAGTTTCTTGAGATGCGAGGCGTTGTCCTCGTCGTTGGTCGGCAGAAAGAAGTAGAATAGCCCCAACCTTACCAGGCGGAAGCATTGGATATATACTGTGTATACGATGGTACAACGAATGCTTCTTGGAACGCTTGCTAAAAAAGCGCAGGAAGCTCGGCTTGAAGCGCTCGAAACGTCGCCTGCCGGCAAAAACGAAAACTAAGCAAAACAAGAAATTTACCTAAAGCAATATTTCAGAAAAAAAAAAGTTTATAAAAGTTTTACATGCAAAGCAAACAAACTATGAGCTACGCCTCCTTTATAAAGGGGTAGGTATGTTTGGCGTCACATTAAACCGCTCCTGTTGCTCATTTCAGCCCGTAATTTCAAGGAAACATAGTTGACATTTTGTACTAATTTTTATAGAAAAATTAAATAAAAATTGCGGATATTGCCTACCATCCCCACTACACACGGCGGCTTCCTGGGCTACCCTTTTTACACTTTTTGTAAACACCCACCCAGAAAGACCCTACTGGCGACACACATGCCCCGTGCAGGTTGGTCACCTACGTGCTCTGGGTGCCAATTACCTAGCTCCACCATGGGGGATAAAACAAGTGGGGATTCTATCACATGTGGTCCTTCAACTTGCACAGTGCACGGGCGCCATGCATTTCACCTCCACCGAAATGCGACCAGCTTCTCTGGTCTCTCTTCGGCGCACCGCGCGTGCGCTATGAAAAAGGGGCTTCTGCTCGTTTTCCCGTACCTGAAGCAACGCGCGCCAGTCACCGATGCTATATTCTGTATAAATCCAAGAATTAAAAAGCTAAAAAACTGAGAACTCCCACTTTCTGACAGTGGTGTTGTTTCCAGTGCCTCCATCAGCCGGGCACGCCACGCGCGCGCAAGCGTCCCGCAAGCAACCATCACGTTCGTATAAAGCCTCGATACTCCGCTAACGAAAGAACCGATGCTGCCGTCGCGGAGGGAAATTCCAGCTAAGTTCCCTCTTCGCTGGTACGCACGTCCGTAAAGCGCCACCGGAAGGTTCGAAACGCCTCCCGGATGTTCCGCGTAGAGGTGACATCAGAGCAGGCAAACATGCATGCAGCGGGGCTTGAACACGGGGAACATGCGCTCTGAAAGCTGGCTAGAAACGCGCTGCCCGAAACTGGCTTTGTGGAAAGAAAAGGCGCAGCAATTAGTTTTAGTATAGCTGTAGTGATGGAGACCTAAGGTAAATTACGTTAGCGTGCCACAAGCATCTTATCCCCACTGAGAGTTTAGTACAGCGTTGCGAAAAAAGTTGAGGCCAAAGTAATACTGTAGTAGTAGTGGTTTATTATTGCACAAAAAATACAAAATGGCAGAAAGAGAAGTTGCCAGCCGCTGCAATAGACCGATTTCACAAGCAGTTGCGCTACGCTACCGCGCGATGTACCCTGGGAGCTGTGGCAATCCGGCCGGTGAGCGCGCCGGAGCAGCGCGTTGTCTATGCGCGGCCAGCAGTGCTGTTTCCATCGCCGCGAGGTTCTTCGCTTGACGCATTCATTAGACGAATGCTTTCTTATGGTCACCGCCATAAGCTGTGATAGGTGTATCGAGCAGGCGGCAGGGCATTTCGTGTAGCCAGGAAAACAGGAATGTCAACTCGAGGAGTGTGAAGACCCTAGTCAGAAAGGCAGCTTGGAGAGGTTCAGTGCCTCAAGTTTAGCTTCTTGCCCGTGTAAATCAGTGTAACTTGGCGTAGTGTAAATTTTCATTATCTAATCGTGGCACTACATGAGCGCCTTTCAGTTGCGCTCAGTTGTTGTGCTGAAGGAGCTAAATTGTAGAAAGGGTAGCATTCGCTTCCACCCTTGGGCTACTTCGTTGACTCTGTCTTACCAGCATTCGGCCCGCTCTAAGGCTGCAGGGGAAGAAATGAGCGAAGCTTTGGTGCCGTTTTCAGTCTTCCACAAGAGGAGAGCCCTTCCTGCAGGTATTGCATGCTCATTACTCATGCTGCCGCTCTTGCGAAAATGTTTTTTTATGTAATCACAACGGCAGCCACGGGCGACAAGCGTATCATATTGGACATTTAGACAAAGGTTGGATAAACTGAAACATTCCTCATATTTTCTTGCACATTTCCCTTTGATCATGCGCAAATATGCTGGCCTTTTTGCAGCGTGCGTTCTATGGCAATATCCTCTCCATCTTACTCCATACTTCCCATTACAGAAAAAAAAATATATTTCCTCGCTTGAGACAGCACCATTGCGGGACAATCAAGTATGGTCAGCCCTACTAATTGGTGTAGCGGCTTTACAGCTAACATAGAAGTATAAATAAAAAAGGAAATACCTCTGCAATAGGCAGCTCTGAAATGAGCTTAAATCGTACTATCGCTCTCCTCTTGCTTTCCCTCTCCCTGCCCTCTCCTTGTCTTTTTATTCCCGCTAGCAGCACCTAAGGTGCTTCAGGTTTCGATGGAAGAGGCCGTGGCTAGCAACATCTTTTCCTCCCATTGTTGTTTTATTTATTAATAAACAGCCACTAACTACAAGGTACATTACTAGTCACTATTCATTCGAAACGCAGTGCACTGAATTCCTCCAGTCTCATCTGCCTCTCTGATTTTATGCAGAGCATACCCGCTTATCTCAAACACCTTTCAAGAAAACGGAATAACTTGCTCGTACCGCCTAGGTTTATTGCTGTAAGTCGCAAAATAGAGAGGCTGACATCTCATTATTTTTATATTTTTGTTCATGTACGCCATGCGTATTATAAAAGCTCGATTAGAGACTACAGGTGCACAGGAAGTTTTATGTAGCCTAAAAAACGACACATGACCCTTTAGCGCCTCATTACCAAACGCAGCTGAAATGCATGCGATAACGCCCCGCATAAACTTCTTGTCGCAGAGAAATGCAGACCGGTTATTGCGGGATCATGTGAGTAATAGCGAATAAAACAAAAGTAAGGCACAAATGCTATCCACTCTAATTTCGAGTTGTCACAAGTACAACTTCCCGTATTCATGCAAAATCATACCCGTTGTTCTGCTTCAATGTGAGGTTCTTTTTGTACGAAATATGACAGATAATTCAGTAAAGCGTTTCATTAAAACTCGGCATATACAGTATAATTATGGTTTTTTCTATAAGAAAACGCAGAAAACCAAAACGCGTGTCATAAAGGACCACAAACGAAGAAAAAAACTAGCTGTGGTTCAGCGCGGCTGGACCCCGTAAGACTTGCGAAAGCTCCGTTAAGGAGGGGAAGAACTGCTTGGTTGTCGGCCTGGAATGCTACTCCAGGTGAGGGTGAAAGAAGAGAAGAGTAGACAAGAGGATAGAGAAAAAAAAGGAAAAGAGAAAAAGAAAGGGTGAATGGTGAAATCAATCACACTTACGCACTCAAAAACACACACGCACATGCACACACAAAATTGTCAAAGAATGTCCACCAAACCCGTGTCTCTTAGAAACACTAAAAATGTTTTTGTCTCGCGCGCTCCCGAAGCCGCGTCCCTCCAGGGTACAAGGACATGCTCGATGAGCACGGGGCTATCCTGTGGGAGTCCTAAAGCACTTAAAAGTGTCTTGCAATGATTGTTGAAGAGTTGGCAGCGGGAGATCAAATGAGGAAGATCCTCGGGCACACCACATGTGGGGCACAGAGGGATACTTGATGCACCGATTTTATGTAAATAGGATTTAGTGAAATCAACGTCCAGGCGAATTCGGTAGAGGCAATTTCTATCACGTCTAGCTATATTGCGGGGCATGCAGAAGTCACAAGTAGGGTCGATACGTAGAAGGGGTCTGTATTGATGCTGCGGATCACACCACAAAGAGCGTTGCGTCTGCCAGGGTTTTGTAGTTAGAAGCCTCCACACCATCACTGCGAGAAAACGGTACAGGTAGGAGCAAGGTGGTGTCACCATGTGCCAACCTCGCTGCACCGTCAGCGTGATCGTTGCCTGCAAGGCCACAGTGAGCGGGTAACCACTGCAGCACAACACGGTGTCCAAGCTCACAGGCCTCAGAGTGGAATCTGTTTGAGTCATTGACAATCGGTTCCTAAAGGCTTCCTGGTGACTTTATAGATCGTAATGCAGCCCGGGAGTCACTGAAAATAACCCACGCTGTTGGCGGTTGTTGGAGAATGTAAGTAAATGCTGCTCGCAGAGCAGCCAGCTTGGTAGCAGTAGTCGAGGTGTGGTGACAGAGTGCCGCCGAAATTGTGGTGCGCGTTAACGGAACCCAGACGCCAATCTCTGATGAGACGGATGTGACAGAGCCATCAACGTAGATGTGACGGTAGGCACTGTAGCATCCATAAATGTGTTCAAGGGCAAAATATTTGTTGTTTTTCTTTTGATGCCAGGAACCGTTGTTTTGATTTGCCATGCTGTGTACCTCCAAGGTGGGGAGGAGGTCGTGACAGGGCGCTGGTAGTGTTGTGGGGGAATGTCAGAAACTTCCTCTATGTAGTGCGCTGCGAGTGGATGGTGAGGTACACGAGCCACGAACCGCATCTGGGCAAGAAGGAACTCCTCGGTTAGCAGTACTGATGTAGATAGACGTCTGCTCTCTGCTAGAGTACCCACTGTGGAGGTGGCCTTGGGAAGACCGAGGCAGATTGTGAAGGCCTTAGCTTGCATAGCTTCAAGGAGTTTGATATTTGTTTGTTAGATACCGTGAAGAGCTGGGAGACTGTAGCGTAGGAGGCCTTCACACAGCGCACCATACAGTCGTAGTAATGAAGGTGTAGAGAAGCCTTTTCTGGTGGCGGAGAGCATATGAAAGATAGAGGCGTAAGAGCAGAGCTTGATTTCAAGCTGTTGTACATGTAAGGACCATGGCAGTGACCTATCAAATGTCACCCCTAGGAATCTACGGCTAGTAACGTACGGTATTTGGGTACCAGCAACTTTTAGCACGTAGCGTGAAAGAACATGCCTCGAAAGCGCAATTGCTGAGCTTTTATCTGGCGACATGACGAGACCGCGCTTACTTAAAAATGATTCTATGCAACCTATGGCCCTCTGTAATTGGGCATGCACAATGCGCCTGTTGCGTCCGGAAAACCATATACAGATGTCATCGGCGTAAAGGAAGATTTAAACTGTAGCAGGCAAACATTCCACGCCAAGTGAGATATAGAAAAGGGTGGGAGTTAAAATCCCGCCCCCCTCCCGAGTTACTCCGCGAGATATATGATGCTGAGCTGTGTCACCTTCACTCGTTGACATGAAACTCAAACTGGATCTTTCGTGCAGATAGTCACACAGACAGTTATACATACGTCCACCAATGCCAACTGATTGTAAGGCTGAATGAGTTGCTTCACGTGTGATGTTATCAAAGGTTCCCTTCACGTCAAGAAACACAACAATGATCGTAGACCGCTCCGTTTTGCTGCGTTTGACACAAATGGTAAGGGCAATAACGTTGTCAATGCTGCTGCGTCCTTTTTGGAAACCAGACATGGCCGATGGGGAAATTTCCCTGTTCGTCAGGTCCCCGGTACAGCGGGAGTGTACTATTTTCTCCATCAGTTTTCCGACGCAGCTTAGAAGCGCAAGCGGGACGGTAGGCGTTTTAAGCCAGTTGATGGTTTTCCAGACTTGAGGATAGGTATCACACACGCACGCTCCCAACACGTTTCAAGGCGGTTGGTCTCCCAGGAGGTTTTATAAACTGCGAGCAGCTGAATCTTGGCCTTACTTGTCAGGTGAGAAAGCACATGAAGGTGGTGAGCACATGAAGGTAAGCACAAGACAAACGCTTTTATACAGCGAATGGCGCGTCTCACGATTTCCGGCAGTTGCTAGAGTGCTGTCGGCTCCGCATACGCAGCTGTGGCGAGGCGCAGCGAGTCACGTGATTCTACAGTTGCGGAGCCAGCGAGCGCCGTCGGCTCAACGCGCGCAGCTGTGGCGAGGCGTGGCGAGTCACGTGGCGTGACCTCAGAGCCGAGCCTCCGCTCCTCCTGAAGTTCGGAAGTACGGGCCGAAATTCTTAGCCTCAAAACCAAGTCAGCGGCGGGCCCTGGCGCTGTGACCAACAAAATTTTAAGAAACCTGGACGATGACTTCATTGGGGTTTTAGCGGAGCACAAGCCTGGAGTCGGGGCCGCCTCCCAAATCAGTGGACGACGGCAAACGTAATCCTAAACCCCAGACTAGGTAAGCCCCCAAAATTGGAAAACTTGAAACTCATCTCCCTTACTTAGCGCATAGGAAAACTGATGGAGCGCGTCATACAGACTAGGCTGACACGATTCATGGAACAGAACGGCCTGAGGCCGCACGAGATAGTCGGATTCCGGCCAGGCTTGTGCATGCAGGATGTGATGCTCCGCTGGAGACTCGACGTCAGCGAATCGAAATCGAGAGATACCAAGGGTATTCTAGGTCTAGCCTTGACCAAGGCGATAACGTCAGGCATGATGCAATACTCGACGGATTCCAAGATCTTGGAGTCGACGCGAGGACGTGTAACTGTATAGCCTTTTTTGTCGGACTGCAGCATCCGCATAAACTCTCAGGACTTTGAATCCCCATGGTTAGGCTAGGAAGCAGGGGCATGCCGCAAGGCTTGGCACTCTCCCCCTTCCTCTTCAACTTGGCTATCAGGGGCATTTCATCAGAAGAATAGAGTTCTTCATATTGAGTATGTACGCGGACGACGTCAACCTCTGGGTCAACCATGGGAGCGACGCGAGCATAGAGGACAGGCGGCGGCGGACACTGTGGTGCCCTACGCGGCCGAATGGGGCCTCTCGTGCTCTCCGCAAAAGTCAGAATTATTCTTCTATAATCCGAGAGCGCTCCGGTGTAATCCCGACTGGAAGTTTGAAATTGAAATAGAAGGCAAGACGGTGAGACATGGAAACCAAATCAGGATTCTCGGACTCTTTATACAAGAAAACGGATACAACAATGGAACAATAAAGAAGCTTGAAGCCTGCGCCACGCAGGTGTTGTGTATATTTAGGAGAGTTGGGCTGAATGGTCCAGGCCTCCAAGGGCGCAGCCTACTAAAACTCGTGCAGGCATCACGTGATCAGCCGCACATGTTATGCCATTCCGTTTCTCGATATTAGAACGGAAGAGAGCAATAAATTGGACTTCCTCATCAGGCGCTGCATGAAGAGGGCTCTGGGCTTTCCTATCAGAACGTTGACTGAGCGAATGCCGATGATTTGAGTCCACAACACTTGGAATGAGCTAGCTGAGACGTTGTTGACCTCGCAGCTTGAACGGCTAATTAAAACTGGCACAGACCGAACCACCCTCGAATGGGTGGGCCTACAATCGGACAGGGGTGCGCGCGGCAAGACAGACACCCCACTTCATTGTCGCGAAAACATTGCAGTTTTACCTCTGCTGAGAAAATGCACCTGATTCACAACGCGGAGAGGAGGGAGAAGAGAGCGGAGGCTCTGACAAGGCGCACCGAGAATACGGAACCGACAAGGGTCGCCTACGTGGACGCGGCTAGCGTTCGGTCGGGGCCGGCGCTCGCCTCGGTGATCGCCCGTCGCAGCTGCCTCCATTAGACGCCGAATCATAGACACGGCCGAAGAAGTTGCTATAACGCTCGCTTGCGTCGGAAAGGAAGCCACGTCAATAATTAGCGACAGCAAAACAGCTGTTGAAACTTCGGGGAGGGCACAATATCCCCCGAGGTGGCCAGGATCCTGTGGCACGGCAAGCTCAACCGAAAAATTAGCATAATTTGGACCCAGCACACGCGTCCTCCTCTGGCAACGAGGCGGCCCATGAGTTAGCCCGAGCTCTCTACTTCTGGGTGACCGTGGAGAGCCGCCCAACTGCAGGGTCATGGATGAGCGGCTGCAGACGTATGCAGAAATGGTTCAACATTAATGATTAGGAAGCAGACTGGCGCCACCACTGGACTGTAGCTGGACAAACAGAAAGGCTGTCGATTGGCGACGTCTGCAGGCCGGAAATTCTGTAAACCCGGCTTGGGTCTACAATTACCCAAACCGAATATTGAGACGCTGACAAATGTCGGACTTATGGGGCGAGAGGAACCCTCGACTACGTAAGTTGCGAATTCCCTGGCTACCCGGGTGTCAGGGAAAATATCACGAGTAGAGATGCCTCGGAGGCCCTGCTGCGAAGCGACGTCAACGCTGAACAGCTACGATATATGAGACAGATACTGTGCCATTTCCTTTCCCCAAAAAAACCAATTATTATTATTATTATGAACAGCTACGCGCAATCTGCCTAGCGGCCGAAGCAGCGAAGACGCAGTATCTTTCGGAGGCCCCGGCCCCCGTCCCCTGATCCTGCGTGCCGGGGGCGGGCAGTAGGAGACCTCCTACATTGGTGAAACAATATAGTTTTCAATCAGTCAATCAACCCGATCCTCCTGTTTTGAAGATCAAACTTCATAGCCACATGACCTTCGGCTCTATAAGGGAGGTCTAAAAACGTTTCGTGACATGGCCGACTTCCTGCATTAACGCTGAGAAACTTATCCGAGAGTCAAGCGGACAGAAAAACAAGAATCGTGTTGAAAATGCTTGTATCTGCATACGTAAGAATGTTTTTCTGGTAAATCATGTGAAAGTGAGCGACAAGCGTGCTTTGATCGCCACCCGCACCACTTCAAGCCCAAAGGTTCGAGTGGCAAGTGCGCTGTGGTCACCCCCTCCTCTCGTCGCAGCAGCTGCTCCCCCTTTCAGAGTTGCACCTGCTTCTGGTTCGTTTAACAGAATGTGATAAATGCCGCAAAGGAAAGCTACTACGAGCGAATGCAATGCCATTCAAACGGCGAGAGAAAGCGGGCTGCCGCGCAGGTGGCATAAGCGCAGGCGAAATAGAAAAAAAAGAAAATTGGTTTTTGAGGAAAGTAAATAGCGCAGTAATTGTCTCACATTAATTTATTTTTACAGGTTCCTACAGCGCCCTCCTGGGCATTATTACAGAGTATATAATTATATAGTATAATTGGTTTTTTTGGGGGAAAGGAAATGGCGCAGTATCTGTCTCATATATCGTTGGACACCTGAACCGCGCCGTAAGGGAAGGGATATGGGAGGGAGTGAAAGAAGAAAGGAAGGAATAGGCTCCGTAGTGGAGGGCTCCGGAATAATTTCGACCACCTGGGGATCTTTAACGTGCACTGACATCGCAGAGCACACGGGCGCCTTGGCGTTTTGCCTCCATAAAAACGCAGCCGCCGAGGTCGGGTTCGAACCCGGGAACTCCGGATCAGTAGTCGAGCGCCCTAACCACTAAGCCACCGCGGCGGGGTTATTACAGAGGAAATGCATCAAACCTGATGGAATATCGACATTCAGTGTATGATAAAAAATACATACATTATGCACATGAAACATCAAACTTGAGGACTTCAATGATAACACCACAATGGGCAGTAGACAACATACTATGTAGATAGATAATAAAACTGGGAAAGAATGCAGCAATTCAGTTATGCAAGATCAAAAAGTGTGGTCATGTAATAATGTGAAAAAGGCCGGAGAAGGCCCAGTGACGATTGAGTCCGGCAAACAGTTCCAGTCGTGTATCGTAAGGGGGGAAAAAGAAAATTTGGAAACATTTAGTCAGCAGGTATGCTGTCTTATTTTCATATTGTTGTCCACGTGGGCGGACACGTCAGCGGGCTCCTTTAGGTAAGGTGCACTATTGATTCCAGTTTTATTTTTATAATGCTAAAAAGCGATGGTACTCGTAAATACTTTACGCCTATCAGAGAGCAAAAGGCACCATAATCGTTTCACAATATTAGATGAGCGCTCGTGAAGTCATAGTTCCCCGTCATAAATCGAGTTCCACGCTTCTGCATTCACTCCAGTATATATATATATTATTTTCCGTTTCCAAGTCACATACTACGCACGCATACTCTAAGATCGTGCCAACATTTGCAGTATACTAGGTTAGTGTTAACTCCAGCGGAGCCTGCCTGAAGTAGCGTTTATCAAAGTTTATTTCCCATCTAGCACTACAGATGGAGGAATCGTAGAAAAAAACTGCCCTTGGGCAGCTTGACGAGTCTACACTAAAGACGAAATACACTAAAGAAGTAAAAAAAAATCATAGCTGGGGGAGCGGGATCCGAACCCGCGGCTGCGCTAAAAAATCAGTTCAGTTCCGCTGGCCGCAGCTTCACGGCTGTCGCGGACCTACGTGGTCACAACGTGCAATGATCCTCCGCGCGCGCATTGGCTTCGTGTGGCCCGGGGAACGACGGGTGCGTCACGGAATCGTGACGAGTGATGTGTGTGACGGATGCGGTGCAGTGGAAACACTAGAACACCTGCTACTTCACTGTACCGCGTTCGCCGATGCTCGTCGCGATATGCTCGCGGCCTATAGGGCGCAGGGCATACTACCCGACTCCATCAAGACGCTATTGTGGCCGCAGGGCAGTGCGCGCACTCGTGAGCGAACTTTGGTGAGCCTCTGTGCATTCCTCGAACACACGGGCTTGACATCCCGTCTGTTCTCCGTCAGGTAAGTTACACGCAGTGACCGAACGCTCCGCGAGTTCTACCTTGAACGATTAATAACTGGACGCCCAACTCCAGTTGTAGCCAACACAATGCTGTGCGCGTGTGGGATTTAATTCCTCTAAAATGAACTACTCACGCGCACAACCTGGACACATTTCTTATTGTGTAAATAGTTTGTACATATTACTTCTCCCCCTATCCTCTCTTCCTGTCCCCTCACCTCTTTCATTTCATTTCTCCATTCTGACTGCTAGCCTTTATTTCCGCTGCCCCAGCTGAGGTGCTTCAGTATCGATGACAGATGCCGGGGCTAGCAAAAATCTTTTCCTTCCTTTTTACTATTATTTTAATAAACAACCTCTACCACCACCACCACCACCACCTCAGCTTCAGACCACCACGCCATCACCACAGCCTTTTTTAATCATGGTATCTATTACATTGGATACGTATTCTATTTCCATTAACTAAATTATTTACAAAGCTTTTATGAAACCCCACGAAACACCGCAAAAATACAGGGCAGCAAAGCACTAGACGCGAGGTAAGGCTGTGCACGTCAAGAAGAAGGAGTGCCCCTCCGGTTTAAAGTCGGTCGGTTTATACACTTCTCTCAGATGAACAGTCAGTTCGGAGCAATCCTAACATCCTGCCTGCACGAGCTGCCAAGCTCTCCAGCTGTGCTTGAAGTGTGGTCGTCTTCGTCACGTACACGCGTTCACGCGTGTTAGACTGCCAGTCTCTCACGCTGTAGTTTGACAGAGTGCTCTTCATCATCTTCCATCCTTTCGCGCAGAAGCGCCATCAGATGAGCATGCCGTGAACCGAACGAAATGGCGGGAGATTAGAAGCAATGAAATTCAGAAGACCCAGTGCTATCGCAATGTCATCGGGTAAGGGTAAGTAAGCGACCTACAAACTTTTCTTGATCTCAGTCTATGCTGTACTTAGCGCTTACTGTAATTGCCGTGCTAAACGCTACTGCATAGTTTTCTAAATTTTCTTGCGTACATTAGTTTTTGTACACAGGCACAACAACGCGCTGACTCATTTTAGTAGTGCATATAGACAACAATGAAATATTGTAAGTGGAGGGCACATGTATGCATGCAGTGCGTGCCCGAAGTAAAGGCACAGTGATATTTTAAGGTTCAACTCGTAACTGCCTCGGTTTTGTCCCACGTATTAGCTCAAACAGCACGCACACACGTACACTCGAAAACACAACAATATAAGCATCTAGCCTCTCGTCCAATAGTGCCTTGAGGGCTTGTCTTATATGCTTATTACTCAGTAATATCCCCAAAAGTTGCCGACTACAAAAAATAATTCGAGTTTTAAAGGAACATGGACACCTAACTTCTGGGTGCTCACTTTCTTGTTTGTAATCATGCGTGAGGCATTATTATACATGGATTACCACGTGGTATTGTCCTACCAGAACTAAATAATTTATAATCTAATTTCTTTTGCGTTCTATTTCGGTCTCAGTTTCAACAGCCGAATGAGGACTGTGACGTCAACGTGCGCTTACAGGTCACGTGAGACATGAAAAATCTGCAATTGCTTCTCCCACATTCGTTGCCATTCCAGCTCTTGAGGAAGGCTGGCTTCAGCGCTGCAGTAAATTAAAACGATGACGCAGCCATTATATGAACGTTTTCATGCCTCACGTGACACAAAAGCACACTCTGATGTCAATGCCATCATTCGGCTGTTTAAACCTGAACAGCATGACAGAGAAAAATTTGATTATAAATTATTTAGCCGTCGTATGCGAATATGACATGGTGATTGACGCGTAGCAGTGTCTTCCGCATCATGGTAGAGAAGAAAGCATGCCACCAAAATTTGGGGTCTATACTCCTTTAATAGGACTGTTAGTGAGGATGAGGGTGACGGGGGACCGACGATGTGTGGTTGAGGGAGGGCAAGCAAATGTTTCGAAGTGAGAGTGAAGGTGAGATAGAGCCGGATAACTTTTCGAAATGGGGGCGGGGAGGGGCATGGATTCAAAAGTGAGGGTGAGGGAGGAAAAGTAAAAATGAGGGTATTTGGCCATCTCTGATCTAGACAGAGCGAGGGCACGGCTCCGGCGTAGCTGCGGTTGAGTGACGTCATGGTTGTCACGTGACTAGGCAGAGGCGAAGGGTCAGTTTCGGCGGCAGAGTGACGTCATAGCTGTCACGTGGTTTTTCCTCGGTTCAAGGTCTAACTAGGGCACACGGTTCACACGGTGAAGAAGTTACGAAAGCGAGTAGAAAAAGCCTGCTTTCGCTTTTAGAACCAACCATCGAAAATCTAATATATTGTTACGACGACGTGCCAGTGGAAGACGAAGTGGCCTTTCGCGTGAAAAGACGAACGAAGAAGAGGAGGTTAATGCAGCTCCCTGTTGGTGTTGGTGCTCCCTGCTGGGAACTCTTGATTCTAGCCCCTAACGCTTGCAAATAAATTTAAATAGTTTTTTCCCCGTTAAAGTCCTTGGTGGAGGTGCTGGGTGAACGCAACTACGTAGCGGACGACACCTACCACGGCCGACAATGACAGAAGCATCCCCCCAAGATTCGGCAGCATCGGTGTCCTCCGTAGTCTTCACTCACCCTCGTGATGCTTGACCGTTCTCTGGGAACACCGACTTCGACACTTGAGATCGCAGGTATGAACGGTGCAGCGCTAACAACCGCTCGGACCAAACTTTCATGCTTGCGAACATAGTTTTCCACCTTAAGGGCACGGCGTTCAATTGGTATGACACCAACGAAGAGACACTGATCATTTGGGCTGACTGTAAGCAGAAGCTCATCGACCAAAAGCCGACGGATCACCCAGCGTATCGCGCGCCTGTCCAACACGGCTGAGTCTCCCTCCTGCCAAGATCTTTGTTCTCGGAACCAGCCGACCTCAGCTGATAACGTGACCAGTATTGTGCGCCGTGAGCTTGAAGCAATTGGTCCGGCTCTCTTAGCAACTCCTATGGCCGACCAGCCGTTGACCCTTCCGCTTAATCAAGCCGTCGTGCGACAGGAAATTGCTAAATTCGGTTTCAACTCAGTCGCCGCTATTCAACCTCCCCAAGTACCCGAAGTCCCTAATCTTTATCCTGTCCGGCATGTTTACGCCACTCCTCGACCGCGCAATCCATCCGAGTGGCGTGCGCCTGACGACAGGCCCATATGATTTATTTGTTCCCGTGTAGGTCACATCGCCCGTCATTGCCATAGTCGATGGTACTCCTCCCAGAGGACCCGTTCCTCGACTCCCCCTTATCGGCCCAACGCTGCCCGCTCAAGCTCTTTCTTGCGACTGTTGGACCCATCAAGCCCCACCACCGACGTCTCACCGCCCCGCTTCAGCCGCTCACCATCCCCACAGCGCCGCCAGTCCCGTTCGCCGCAACGACCACGCGCCACCTCTCCTGGCCCCTACGGACGATCACAGGCGGAAAACTAGCTTCTGCAGCGTCTAGAGGTGACGCTGCAGTGAAGACCCGGCCCCAAAGTCCTCCTTTAGTTCTTCGGGATCCGCGGAATTTACTGACCATTAAAGTCGATGGAGTTGCCGTCTCTGTTCTGGTTGACACGGGCGCCCACATATCTGTGATGAGTTCCGGCCTACGACGCCGCCTCCGCAAAGTACTGACACCAGCTCCTACAGCCGTTGTTCGAGTTGCCGATGGCACAACGTCCCCAGTCCTCGGCCTGTGTGCTGCTCGTGTGACGATTTCTGATCGGCAAACCACCGTGCTCTTTGCCGTTCTCAACCACTGCCCTCATGAAATCATACTCGGCCTTGATTTCCTTAGTGAGCACGCAGCCCTGATTGACTGTGCTACAAGTGTTGTTCAGTTGGACCTACCGTTCCTCTTAGAAACACCTGCCCCAGTTGTGCACCGTCTCTGTACTGCTGAGTTCACCCGCTTACCACCTGCAGCCGCTACTTACGTTTTGTTTAAATCTGTTCCACCTCTTCCTAACGGCCAGTATGTCATCACTCCTAACCTTGATTTGCCCGTCACAAAGAATGCTGCCCTTGCACACACAGTTGTCACAGTATCGGCAAATAGCGCATGCCTACCTGTTTTCAACTTCAGTACGCACGTCCAGACGCTTCCTCAAGGCATGGGCCTCGCCACGCTGACCCCGACCGACGAATACGTGATTTCCGCAGTCACAAACTGTGTATCGCCCTCTTCGGGCGATCATTTCAAAGCTATTTCGAGACCTGGCCATTATGCCAATATGATCGCTTCCGCTCTCTCCGCAGACCAAGCTCAGGCGCTTACCCATTTACTGGCATCCTTTCAGGACATATTTGATTTCAATGACCGCCCCTTAGCGCGTACGAATATTGTGCAGCTTCGTATCAACACCGGTGACGCCGCTCATCTGCACCACCGGCCTTACAGGGTGTCCAGTTCCGACCGCCATGATACAAAAGGAAGTCGAAAAGATGCTCGCTAAGGACATCATCGAACCGTCTTCCATTCCTTTGGCCTCTCCCGTCGTCCAATTGTTAAAAAGAAGGCTGCAGTTGGCGTTTTTGCGTTGATTACGGTCACCTGAACCTCATCACAAGATGAGACATGCACCCACTCCCAAGGATCGATGACGCTCTCGACTGCCTCCACGGATCTCAATACTTCCATAGATCTTCGTTCCGGTTATTGTAAAATCGCAGTTGGTGAGCAGGATCGCGAAAAAACAGCTTTTGTCACGCCTGACGGTTTATACGCGTTCAAAGTCATGCCGTTCGGACATCGTAATGCACCAGCTACCTTCGAAAGGATGATGAACTCGCTCCATCGCGGATTTAAGTTGACTACGTGTATGATCTACGTCGACGATGATGTTGTCTTCTCGCCCACCTTTGCCTCGCTCCTTGAACGTCTCAGCAGTACCCTGACTGTATTTCGTACGGCTCAACTCGTCCGAATGCCAATTGACCGCCGGCAACTCACCGTTCTTGGACATCTCGTCGACGCCTCCGGTGTACGTCCTGATCCCGCAAAAATTGAAGCAGTGCAACACTTTCCTCGTCCACAGTCCCAGAAAGACGTGCGCAGTCTTTTTTATTATTTTTTCTTGGGGGGGGGGGGGGGGGGTTGTGTTTCTTCTTTCGCCGTTTTATTCATGATTTTGCCCTTATCGCTCGTCGCCTCACTGACCTACTGAAGACCGACACCGACCTTACCTGGGACTTGATCAACAAAATGCGTTTTCCACGCTTGTCCGCCTGCTGACGTCATCACCGAATCTGGCACATTGTGATCCCGCAGCCCTTACTGAACTCCGCACAGACGCCTGCGGCTACGGGATTGTAGCAGTACTCGCACAACACTCCCGGGGCCCAGACCGCGTCGTTGCGTATGCTAGCCGTCTGCTATCACCTGTATAGCGAAATTGCTCCATTACCGAACGGGAGTGCCTCGCCCTGGTTTAGGCTGTAGCTAAATTCCGGCCATACTTGTTCAGGTGTGTTTTTTTTCTGTTGTCACGGACCACCATGCCCTTTGCTGGCTCTCCTCGCTGAAAGACCCTTCCGAGCGTCTTGGCCGCTGGGCGCTACGCCTTCGGGAGTATTCGTACACTGTTGTGTAAAATTCTGGACGTCTTCATCACGACGCTGATTGTCTTTCTCGGTACCCTGTCGAGCCACTTGATCTCAATGGCACTGACGATATCCTTTCCCTCTTTGGAATTTCTGATCTACACAACATCGCCAAGGAGCAGAGCAAGGACCCATATTTGCAAATCATCATCGAGGGCCTCAGCTCTGGATGCTCGAAGCGCTCCCTGCAGCACTTCGATATTAAAAATAACATCCTCTGTCGCCGAAACTTCCGTCCTGACGGCACCTCCCTTCTGGTCATTCCCCAGCAGCTGCGCTCTTCTGTAATCTGCAGCTGGACACCTTGGTGAGGCAAGAACCTACGACCGGATACGGGGCCGCTTCTTTTGGCCTGGCTTATACCGTACAGTCCAGCGTTACGTCACCACTTGCGACCTCTATCAACGCAGGAAGAAGCCTTCGGCACCACCTCCTGGTCTTCTGCACCCTATAGACGTGCCTGTGGAGCCGTTCCACCGTGTAGGCTCGACCTTCTTGGACCATTCCCGACCTCGGAATCCGGAAATAGGTGCGTCGCAGTAGCCACCGACTATGCCAATCAATACGCTATCACCCGTGCATTGCCTACGAGCTGCGCGACCGATGTCGCTGACTTCCTTTTGCACTATCTTATTCTGCAGCATTGTGCCCGTCGTCAGTTACTCACAGACCGCGGACGCTATTTCATGTCTCGAATTGTTGACGACATCCTGCGCTCATACTCAACCAAGCACAACATTGCCACGGCATACCACCCGCCGACGAACGGGGTAACCGAGCGTTTGAACCGAACATTAACGGACAAGCTGTCATGTACGTCTCCCCCGACCACAAAGACTGGGATCTCGCCTTGCCCTATGTGACGTTCGCTTGCAACACCTCCAGGCACGACACAACTGGTTACTCTCCGTTCTATCTCTTATATTGGAGACACGCCGTCCTGCCTTTGGGCACACTTGTCCCATCCGCTGACCGTCCCGTCACCGCCTGCGCCCGTGACGCCATTGTCCAAGCTGCAGACGCTCGCCAAATCGCCCGTAGTCGGCTCCAAACGTCTCAGCAAGCACAGAAGTCTCTATACGACAATCGCCATCGGCACGTCAACAACGAGCTGCACCAGAGCTGCGGCAGACGGAAATAAAGGGGCAGGGGCAGAGGATGGCAAGGAGAAGAGGAAAATGAACATTGGTTTTGAGGAAATTAAATGACGCAGTAAGTGTCTCACGTATCTCGGTGGACACCCGAACCACGCCGTAAGGGAAATGATAAAGGAGGGAGTTAAAGAAGAAAGGAAGAAAGAGGTGCCGTAGTGGATGTCTTCGGATAACTATTTAGACCGCCTGGGGATCTTTATCATGCACTGACATCGCACAGCACACGGGCGCCTTTTGCGTTTCGCCTCCATCGAAACGCGACCGCCGCGGTCGGATTCGAACTCGGGTACTCCGGCTCAGTAGACGAGCGCCTTAACCGCTGAACCACCGAGGCGGGTCTAGTGCCCGGGCACTGTCAGAATTATAACCGCGCTATATAACACAGCGCGCTAACGGTATTTCTCAAATAGAGCACTGGGCATCCGCGACCTGGACCCGTTATTCCGCTAAGCACGCAATCACGTGGGGTATGTGCATGGACAAGTGTCAAAGAGAGACAGATAGAGAAACAACTTTATTTTTCGGCAAATCAAATTATAGGTCTACTGGGTCAATTCAGCCCCTCCAGGTTGCCGGCAGTCGTAGTCTGACGGTGACCTCTAGCGCTCTCATTGTCGCGCTGGACTGAACGCCGGGATCCGAACAGACGAGAACAGCTTCCCAATGTTCAGGAGAGGGAGCTATAACTAGATCTGCCGGACGCGGGTCCTGCGAGCAGTCCCAGATTATGTGGTCCATAGTGGCAGGCTGGCCGCCCAATTGGCAGAACGGGTATACCAGATCGGGGAATACGTTATGGTATGCCCATGGGTTCGGCTGCGACAGCGTCTGCAACCGTCGTCACGTGGTAGCCTGTTCTCTGCCGAGAAAATCGTGTGGAGGAGGCAGGCGCACTCGTAAGTCACTGCAGCATAGGCGCCGAGTTTCAAATCTTCCGGGGGGGGGGGGGGAGGTTCAGTTAGCACTCCATCTCTTTTTCATTCGCCCTCCCCCTTCCTCCGGGCATGCTCCTTGGCACGAGATTATTTATTTATTTATTTATTTTACTCTCAGGATACAGAGTACACCACAGCGACGTGACCACATTGTAGGGCGCACTACGTCTGTCTGTCATAACGCGCCACAGCAGGAACGCTCACGCATAGCTTTTACAGCACAAGTGTCCTCTCTGCCTCCCGCCAAGACGCGGGTCGTCATTGGTCATGTGCGACGGAACCGTCTGGAACCTTCCAGGGGCTCCTTCGCCGGTGTGTCACCGCCGCCTCCCAGCGATGAAGAGATGATGAAGCCAAGTGCGCGCAAGACACACACTCTCAACGCGTTTACAAGTAATACTTCAAGATTCTCTAACAGTCTATGCTGCGGCGCGTGCGCGCTTCCTTCGCGCCGTGCAGGCCTAACAAAAATGTGCGCCGATTTCATGACACGAGCCTCGCCCGCGGTAAAGAAAACAAGAGCATTTGCGTGGCGAGGCTGAAGGACACCAATATCTTAAAAAAGAGTGAGGATAAGATAGCCCGTGAACTCGTCGAGGCTTTCTTATTAGATCAAAGGTTAGTGATTGTGTAAAGTACCCTTTCAATCACCATGTATAAAAATGAAAGTGTGTTCTCAAAAATAATGAAGTGAGACATTTGTGTGCTGCTGTTTCTTCCTGAAACGCATTCCCTTGTGCGCATTGGTGGGTTCTCCTTACCCTCTTGATGTACCTTCTTATATTCACTCGCTCATGCTGAGAGTAAACACTTGCAAGTTGCGCCTGTCCAGTCTTTCTTGCTGTGTGTTATCTGATTTAGCGGCAGTGTTTTCTGTTTATATCAAAAAACCACTAGAAGAAAAACGGCGAAATACGTAGCCAGAGATTTTGTAAACACCAAGAGCTAATCAGGAATGCCACTACAGTAGAAGAAAACAAACAGATAGCCGGACTAAGATAAAACCCACAGGCGTACAACACACAGAGGCAAACTCAGACAGGATTATCTTGAATTAAGCCACTGAATTTCTTTTTGCCGAAGAGCGAGCGACGTACCACTGATGCGCGTGTCCTCACCAAATTTGTAAATCAATGAAACCTCAAGAATTTCTACTGCCAACGTATATTTTGAACGACCGACCACTTGGCTTGCCACAACAGAGGATGACAACCGCACTCCCTGCAATGCTTTGGCATTTGCCTGCCACTGGAAACCTGGAGGGAATTAGAATGTTCTCTTAATCAGTCGCTTAGGCACGGCAGGTTTGCCCTATGTATGAAAGACCGCAGCTCAGTAGGATTTTGTAAACAACGTTCACTGTGCACTCAACGAACTTGGTGGTGTGCTTGACGTTGCAAACGGGCTTTTTAGCCGAACTTCTGCTGGCCAGAGCGCAAAGATGACAACTTGTGGGGTGCAGTGAAGGCCACATCTACCCCGGACTTTCCTGCAATTCTTTTTAAATTGTGAGAGATGCCGTGGACGTGGGACAGCACTTCGACTTTCTTGATTTGCTTATTTTTCTGCCTGTCATCGGCGTTAGTGCATGCATGTTCTTGTCATAACTTCAACTCTAGACGGCTCATTTTATTGCGCGTTTTCTACTGTCAAACGATGCGTTAGATATTAGAATACATGGATTACCGGGTGGCATTTGCGTACAACCGCTGAATAATTTATAACTGAACATGTTCTCTCACGGCGTTTCCGTTTCATCGACAGAACGACGTCTGTGACGTCAAGTTGATGCTTTGGTCATGTGATCCACTAGAAAAACTACAATATATTCGCTGATATATAGCTTTTAATTCCCTACGCCATTGAATTCAGCCTTCTCCAAAGCCTGAGATGACAAAAAATGACCTCTCAGCGATTATATTACCGTTTTTCAAGTGGACCACGCGACCAAGACATCAACTTGACGTCACAGTCGTAGTTCGGTCGATGAAACCCAAACCGAAACAGCGCCAAGAAGAAATTCAATTATAAGTTATTTAGAGGTCTTACAAGAATACCACAAGGTGCTCCATGTATAGGAATGTCTCACGCATCGTTTGAAAGAATTCAGAGAACACGCAAGCAAATCTTGGTGTCTATATTCCTTTATCAGGCCTTCAGCTACAGCAGTGATTATCGGCAAAAGGTAACGGGCTTTCGTGAGTCTTTCAACCTGGAGGCCAAAACTTGAACCCATTCTGTGGCAACCATTCTGTGGCAACACGGCTTTAAAAGCGCGGCTCTAAGTGACAGCAAAGCAATGTCCTGTTTCACGAGTTTCGAATGTGATGATTTGAAATGGCAAGGGACGAACGCGGCATATAGGTCCAACAATGTGGCTAGTCAGGTTAAAAAACAGTCCTAAGTCTAAAAACTGTAGCGAGTGATGCCGAGTAAGCTCCAAGACATTGTCAGCGATTAAGGGAATATTATCTTCGGTTCGTTGTAACACAACCAAGAAGCCAACATACCTAAAAACTTTAACGACGCGTTCATCGATGAGTTTCTGATTTAGAGCGCAGTCAAGTTTCACCAAAAAGATTTCGCACAAATAGGGCGCCACACAAGAACCAATACAAATACCGCGTCTTTGAACATAAAATTTGTCATTAAAATTAGTATGGTGGAATTTAAGTAAAAAATTAGTAGCTCTTAAAATGCTTCCACAGAAAGGCCACAAGCATTCTGAAATGCTACATTTCCCTAAGTACCAATGCTCTCCCGAACAGCAACGAAGAGTTCATCATGCGGTACAGAATAAAATAAATCTTCAATATCCACCGATAAGGCGCTGTTTGCTCCGTGCAGGTCTTCACGAAGCATTTTGTCGCGTTGCTCACTTTGAACGGATCTTCAGAATGTAGCTTGCTGAGTTGATACTGCAGAAACTTGCCGACCTCAGCCTGCCTCGTGTCGCGCCGATATTTAATCGCTGCCACAGCATCGGTTCATTTTTTTTTACCATTTCCAGAGGGGCACGATGCAGCTGCCGAGGCGTGCGGACATATCTCACGCGAGCTCCACAAATTTTCGATGTTTTCGGCTGATTTAAGTCTGCGTCTTTAGAAACTTCAACCGGAGTCAGCCCCGGAAGCCACTAGGACCACCGGGATATCAAATTCACGCAAGTGAACCGATTTTGAGCGACTTTCGCGATCTTCAGATCGTCGCCCCGACGACGACGCTAAACCTAACGTCGATTCCGACTGCTGCCCACCCGCAAAGCGCCGGCCAGACACGTCGCCGACCTATAGGGCCGGAGACCGCGCTAGAATATTGCTATGAGTTACCGTATAGTAGGAAAGACGCTTCCGCCGGAGGAATTTTCCGTCAAATCCGGCTGGTTCGAGATAGGTAAAGCTAAAAGCGAAGCTCGCTCGCGCGGCAGCCACGAGGCAGGGGGAAGCCAAGATGGCGAACCTAACAGAGGAGACAAGATGGCGATCACGTGGCACTGCATTTGGTGGAAATGCAGCACATTCGACTCAGCCCCGGACTACATGAAGTCGTAGTTAGACCGAGCGAAAGATCGACTTAGGACTCTCTCGGCCTGCAAAAATGAGACGGTCTCGGACATCGTGAGGACGGCTGCGGGGACTGCGCTGGCTGACGCAAGATACAATATCAGCTTCATGAATCGGAAGTAAAATGCCATTTTGGTTGGCACCGACAGCAACGAGAAGGTGCAGAAATATCTGAACATTGCGCATCTCACATTAGACGTGGACAAATTCAAAGCGTTTATCTGGCGACCCCGGATGGATGCGGCAAGGGAGTCATTCACGGAGTTCCGGTGACTCGTACAATTCAACGCATTCGTGACAACTTAATCAGCAAGTACAAATCCAAAATTTGGAGGCTAGAACATTAGGGAAGGAAACAAGATCGATTCTGTTGCTATTTGAAGATGAGAAGGCACCATATTGGATCAACTACGCGAGCGTCCCCTTCGATGGATGGATGGATGGATGGACGGACGGACGGACGGATGGATGGATGGATGGATGGATGGATGGATGGACGGACGGACGGACGGACGGACGGACGGACGGACGGACGGACGGACGGATGGATGGATGGATGGATGGATGGATGGATGGATGGATGGATGGATGGATGGATGGATGGATGGATGGACGGACGGACGGACGGACGGACGGACGGACGGACGGACGGACGGATGGATGGATGGATGGATGGATGGATGGATGGATGGATGGATGGATGGATGGATGGATGGATGGATGGATATGGTGTCACCACTTCGCGCACTTTTGCGTGCGCTCCCAGACACAATTAGAGCGTGTGGGGGTAGCGGTCTCGGTCACAAAGAAGATGCCCTCGACTCAGCGTGGCATGCTCAGGCGGAGACCAGCGACCAAGTGACAAGGAGGTTGGTCGTTTGGTGCCCAACTTTCACCGATCGCAAGCCAGAGAACGGGTCGGAGCCAAAGGTTCATAAAAAAAAACAATGCTTATAGCGCAAATAGACGATACAGAGGATTTCACAATCACTCGTGCGAGCAAATACAAATTGATTTACAAATACAATGCATCTCATGCAAAGTAACAATCGAGATTACAATTCAAAACAATATTTGCATCTAAAGTGCACTAACACAGAGACAGACAAGCAACAGAACACAATTTGTTCACCGGGCACTGCGACAGTCCGGCTACCAGAGGAGCTCGACGGGGCCGTCCCGCAGGTTGGCGCACGTTGCCTCGCTGGTAGGGCTGGGCGAGTGGTGTTCTCCCGGGAGCCGAGCGGGCGCGCTTCTCGGAAGCTTAAACGGCGGCTCGGGCTAACAGACAGCGGTTGAAGCCCCTCATTTACAGGCGCAGTCCGCGTCTGTTTGTTCTTCGCGCCAAGGCAGGCGCGCACATGCAGTTTCCACTGCACAAGCTTCTTCTCTTTCTCGCGCCGGGCGCGCGACCTCATTGGTCGAGCCCGGAGACAGCCTTCGCGAAAATTCTGGGTCCTTCTTGCGATGCGAAGACGCCGGCGTGAGAGCGAAGGTGAGAGGGTATCACTTTAGCGCGGTCAAGGTCACGCCCTCTTCGTCGACGATGAGTAGAAACTACTCAGACATTCTAGAGAAATCGAAACCGCGCGTGGCCGTGTTTCCTTTGGGGCCGCGTCGGCGAGCGGAGTGGAAAGGGCAGCAGCACAAGCAAAGTTACGCGCTCTCCGGGGTTTCTTCCCCGCTGTTTTTTGTTTTATTTTACCGCGCCGTTTTTTTTTTCGAATATCGCCGAATTTTGTGACAGATGGATGGATGGATGGATGGATGGATGGATGGATGGATGGATGGATGGATGGATGGATGGGCGGGCGGCCTCCCGGGAGGGTGGATGGATGCATGGAAGCAAGGAAGGAGGGAAGGAAGGAGCGTCCCCTTTGAAACGGGGTGATGGCAGTTGCCACCATGCTCAGCTTTTCTTCTTTATTTTTGTTTTACTGTGCTGTAAGTGTAAACCTTGTGAACTATTGATGGAACCGCGCCGTGGGATCATTTGCGGCGCTTTCCATAGAATCCCGAAAGACGCCTTAAGGATGAATCTATCACACAGTCTTCGGGACGAAAATGTAGCGAACACAGGTGCGTGTACAACGATACTGCCTTTCACCTTTCGTAGCGACATAGCACGCAACCAAGTGGTCCGCCGTGGCTCATCTCCCGGCACTTTATGGTACACCATCCCACAGGCTCTGCTACTGCCCTGCGGTAATTCGGCACGGCTCTTAGGGCAACCAACGACGTCGCAATACCCGATCTTTTGCAGTACAGCAGCCTCCATCTGCCTTGCTAGTACGGCGCTGAGGTGTTGATCAAAAAGAAATCAACGACGCAGTACGTCCATGAACATTGGCTGTGCGCGCGGCGCGCACGGAGGCACGAATTAGCGTGCACTACACCGGCACAGTGTAAACAGCGGTACAGGCCAACAAATTGTTGCCGAGGCATAGCTTTGCGCGGGCAGCACGGTTAGGTTAGGCGCCGGCGGCTCATTTCCCCCTTCCGCCGTGATTATCCGTTGCAAATTAAATATATCCCCAGTGCGGGGAGTCGCGAGGGGCGGTTATAAGGTCGGCGCGTCGCGTGCATCGGAGGCTGTCCGAGGCTTTGGGGCCAATGGATTGTGATTTGTTGAACGGCGACGCTGCACGGTGCAGCAGGCGGCGTCGAGCAGGTTTCCCACGGTTGCAAGGGCAAGATTTTTTTGCCACACAAAAACGGATGGGTGCTCAAGGGCACTCGCATTTAAAGCTGGCAGCTTGAAATTAAAGCTGACGCACGACGCTTCAAAGGGTTAAGCGCTTAACACTGGACACCTTTAGCATACCAATGACAGTGTTGCCTTTACCGGTACCGGAGTACCGGGAGTCCACTCGCAGCTAATGCGCGAGCGCAAATCGTCTTGACGGCGCCAGATGGTGCCAGGTACCCGGCAGGCTTTAGGCAGCAGCGCGAGCGCCTGCAACATTGGGATGAACCAGCGCGGGCTCAACGTCGATGGGCGGGCTCCCGGTACTCCGGTAACGGAAACACGGTACACGGTATGCTAAAGGTGCCTGTTAAAGCAGTGTACACGAGACCGTGTGCCCTGCGCGCTTCCAAGGGTACAGAGTGCACTGGATCCGGCTCTGGCGACCACTTGCGTGCTGTTAGGTGTGGGGCTCCAACTCCATAGCAAGAAACCGGTGTTGTTGGATTACGCGTCGATCCCACCGCTGCCACCAGTTGTTAGATGCGGGCCCCTGGTTCGCCTGGGCCGTCTCTCGCCAAGGTCGATGTCCACGGGTTCCGGAACGGGAAACTGTTGTTATGGGGTGACGAAGAGATGAGAGGGTCTTCGAGGTGGAGAAGAGACTGAAAAGGGTTTATTTACATTTTTACATAGTGCAATAGAGAATCGGAGCTGGCGATCACACGCCAGATCGCTGCTTAAATACGGTCCCCTGTCCCCAGGTCCTTAGTTGGGGAATTTAGTTCATTGAAAATGCGTCCAATCACTGTAACGTCGATCACGTGTCCAGTCTTTAGGGTCCACCTTCCAGGACGCCCCCAACAACACACTCTTGCCACTTCTGGCAACTTATGGTCCGCGCTGTCCAGGAAGCAGTTATGAATAGCCCGAAGCGGGCCCGAAGCGGGCCCCAAGCAGCGTCGAAGGTCAGACACCTGCACTTCACAGCGGTAGCGTGGGAACGAAAGAATGCCATTGCACTTTGCAGAAGGTTCCACGTATAAGGAAAAGCACTTAGGGTAAGACGAGGTTGTTTTCGAAGCACGAGGATTCCGGCGTCGTTGGCTTAGTCAAACACGGCCGCATTTGCCACGGCTCATTTGCAGCCCCGCGCCGCTCGCCGCATGCCCCATCGTTCCTTCCGGGAGAAGGACATCGTTATGTCCCGGGTGGGTCCGGAGTTGAGAACAAACGACAACCACGATCCCCAAAAGCCGCTCTCAGGCAGCGGACAGCCGTTTCACCCCATAAATAGCAGGGGGGGGTGGGGGGGGGGGGGTGGGGGGGGGGGAGGGGGGGGGGGGGGGGAAGGTTCCTTGTAGACGCCGCCACCTGCATTCGTGGCGCCGCAACCCCGTCGACGGCCCTTTGAAGCCTCTGTCGATCGATGACTCCCAGTGGCTTGAATATTCTTGGCATGCTGGCGTCTCCAAATGTAACAGTGCACCTTAAGATGTGTACTCTGAATGGATTAAATTATCCGAGAGCTCAAATAGAACAGCTCCGCCCAACTGCCGATGTTAGTGAATAGAGCCGCAAACAAACGACGTGGAGGTGCGCGGAGTCTTGGTCTCCGCAGGTTCCAAACCTTTTTCTTAACAGCCCCGTATCCTGTCTCCCATCCCTAATAAATGATTTTCGTTAAGTAGTTCGAAGTTGACTGGCACATCCTGGAACGTTTCGCCGGCAAGCGTACGAACACACAAGTGCTCTTTATACTGCTGTCTCGTACGATCACCGACTATCGTGCCATTACAGTTTTTCATCAACCGTGGCGATCATCTGACCAGCCTCAACAGGCTCCTTCAAAGGTTAACTAGCACTTGAAGCGGCGCTTGGAGTCCCTCTGCTCTTCGGCGCTCGTAAATCGAGGCGCGTCAAAAACAAAACAAAACCACGGGGCACGCAAAGCGCATAGACGCGAAGCTCCATAACATACGGAAACTCCCCTGTCGGCCTGTGGTGCCGTCAAGCATCAGTTTTTTGCTTCCAACATTCAGGTTATACTTTGTCTATCTTCCTTGTGTGATAAAAGTGCACTATCGGTTTCAAAACAAACCTTACTTCAATATTGAACCGCACAACCTTCCTTTGTCAGCCTCAGAGATTCCTGGTTCCATGGAGCAAGGAAGGAAGGAAGGCAGGAAGGAAGGAATGAAGGAAGGAATGAAGGAAGGAAGGCAGGAAGGAAGGAAGGAAGGAAGGAAGGAAGGAAGGAAGGAAGGAAGGAAGGAAGGAAGGAAGGAAGGAAAGAAAACGTTTATTGAGCTCTAGAGAGTAGGTGAGCAATTTCGCGGAATCAGGTGTGTCGTCCGTCTTCTTACCAATGGTCGTCTGCCCCTAGTCCAGGGCTCCGCTGGATGCCGCTGCCAGCTGTGCTCGCCAGATCAGCCCAAGTTGGACGTCCTGACGGTCGCTGGAGAGCATTCCTTCCCATTGCTCCGCACTCGGGTTTGGTATTTTTGGTGCCACCTCTATTTTCTGGCAGGCCCACGTTATGTGATAGAGCGTGGGTGTTTCATGGCACCATGGGCATTTGTCTGTGTATTGTGTGGGTTGTATTTTGTTGAGTGTATTTAGATTCGGGTATGAGCCCGTCTGTAGGAGCCTTCAGGCGACGGCGTCTTCCCTGGAGAGAGATTTATGTGGTGGGGGGGGGTACCGTTTCCTGCAGCCCTTGTAGTGGTTTAAGATTGCAGAGTAATCTCTAGGGACAGGTTCGGCTTCCTCGAGGTCGCTTGTGGGAGCAGCTCGGTTAAAAGTGTACCCTCGAGCTACCCTGTCGACCGCTTGGTTGCCTTCCACTCCCGCGTGTCCCGGCGTCCATACTATCGTATCTTTTATTGGTTCTTCTGTGCTTTGTTTTGGTCGCTCCTCAGAGCGGAGTATGCGGAGCGCTCTGTGACCTATTCTGCCTAACATGAAGTTTCGGCATGCCGTTTGAGAGTCGGTTAAGGATCGTTAAGGATCGCTTAAGGTTATGGATTGTTAAGGATCGCATAGTCCGGTAGCCCTCCGCTGCCGCTAGAGCGACGGCCACTTCTTCAACCTCGACTATCATGCAGTCCCGTAGCGACGATCTGATGATTTCCCGCATGTCCGAGTTTATCACAGCCGCTACCGCGTTGGGGTTGTTTTGTCCCGTCCTTCTGGGGTATGAGGCAGCGTCCACATACATCGTTGTTGTCTGGCGGGCTAGTGATTTTTGGATGTACTCGGCTATCGCCTTTCTGCATTCTTCGTGTAGGTTGGGGTCCATGCTCTTTGGGATGGGGGTCACTTTAATTGTGCCCCGTATGCCGTCCGAGATAGTCGCGGTTCGCTGGATTTCTTGTATTTGTTCGTTGCATCCCAACTTCTGCAGAAGCTCCCTGCCAGACGGAGTCTGCTGTAGTCTCTGCAACTGGGCGACGTGTTGTGCCTCTCTCAGTTCTTCAAAGTTGTTTTGAAATCATAGTGCTAAAAGCTTCTCTGTGGATGCGCATTGCGGTAGATGGAGTGCTGTTTTGTATGCTTTGCGTATAATCGCATCAATCTGTTGGATTTCGCTTTTGATTGGGTTGTAGTATGTGAGACTAGGTGACTCGGCTGATCACCAGGCTCCTGACCAGCTTTAGCGTGTCTTCTTCTCACATGCCCGAGCGTTTATGGGAGACGCGCGTGATCATGCGAGCAACTTGTAGTGTGGAAGCTTTGAGTAGAGCAAGTGCATGTGTACACCGCTGGTTTGATTGTATCCACATGCCCAAGATTCTTATGAGTGTTTTCTCTGGTATGGGTTTTCCCTCTAGGTAGACGTTGAGCCTAAGCTCGTCGCTGTTCGGGACTGTGCGGTTATGTTTCCCTCTCCCGACTCTGAGCAGTTCTGATTTTTCGGTGGAGCATGCTAGCCCTCTCGCGTTTACGTAGTTCTCTACGCAGGTCGCGGCCTCCTGTAGTCTTTCTTCCTTTTCTTTTAGTGAGCCCGTATTTGTCCAGATGTTGATGTCGTCAGCATACATGGCATGATGTATTCCTTCCACTTCCTTATGTTGTTTTGCAAGGCTGATCATTGCAACGTTAAAAACCATAGGTGAGATGACCGAGCCCTGGCGAGTTCCCTTGTTAAGGGTGTGGAACTTCTCCGAGCGGAGTTCTACCAGCCCTATCGTCGCTGTTCTATCTGAGAGGAAAGCTTCGACGTAACCATGGAGGAAGGCAAATTCCTCCATAGTGGTGACGAGGGCGTCTCTTGTCCTATGACGTCATCACGCTTGTATTGCGAGATTGAAGACTAAACGATAGGGACTGAAGGAGGCAATCGCATGGCGGTGCCTCCAAAAAGGGAACTTCGTAAATCCGGTCTGGGCATATGATGCTCAGAAAGGTGAGAGACAAAACGATAAGTGCAAGCATTGTGGGGCCAGAGAGACCCTCGGCCACATAATCTGGGAATGCGCTAGCTCTCCAGGGGCTAAAGCAAATATAAATTGTAGAGAAAACTGGGAAGCCCTGCTGCGGAGCGGGGTCCCTGCTCCACAGCAACAAGCCATCCGCCTGGCGGAAGCCGCGAGGAGTCAGGACCTCATTGCCAGCTTCTAATCGCGGAGGTCCCGGCAGCCGTCACCCAGGTCTACGTTCTGGGGACGGGGAGTAGGAGGCCTCGTAATCTGGTGGAAAATAAAGTTGGTATCATCATCATCATCAGTTGCGATATTGGCCTGTGGCGGCGATATCTGTACTTTGGTCGTTGCTCTTTTCTATCTTACAAGAGCTTTGTTTTCAGCAAGAGTCGTTTTTGTTATCAGGAGCTGGTATTCTATGGATACAAGCCAACTTCAATTTCTCCTCAGTGTCCCTTTAAGAGAGCCGGAACGCAATTGAAGGAGAACGAATATATTGCAGTAGTCGCCATGCCTAGCGTGACCTACACGGATTTTTTTTACGTCATCCTCATCTCTCGGCTGTTGAATCCGAAGCGGAAACATGTGAGAGAAAGAATTCAGTTATAAATTATTTCGTGGTCACTGATGAACATCAGGTTGTCATCCATGCATGCTAATGTTAAACATCATTTGAAACGAGAAAACATACAACCAAAATTCGGTGTGCATAGTGGTTTAATTAGTAAATTTACCCGCCCTAAATTTAAAATCAGGAGCACGGGGTGCCTTTAATGCGGGCCTGCGTAGACGCAGCCGAACATGTGGCGGCTGGTTGCGTAGCCGCGTCAGGAGCGGCCTCCACCCTCGCTGCTCAGTTCTTCAGCGGCCGGTCTGTCCACGTCCCTCTCGTGGTCCGTGCGGCCTTTTCCGTGCTCGCGCAACTGCGCCGTCTCGGTCGCCGCCCGGTCCTTGTCCTCCAAGCCGTCGCACTCGAGCGTCAGGCGCGTCATCAGCAGCTCCGGATCCAGCGACTTGTCCTGTGCGGCAAGAACCACTTTCGCTCGAGGAGCAGAGGCCCTGGAGGGCACGCCCTGACGTTGGATAATGGCCGCCATCATGGCGGAGGCGTAAAGACCCGATTCATGGCCAGGTTTCGCGGGCGGCATCTGGCTCCTTGTGCTTTATGATCTATACCGTACCAAAAGCTTGAACAAACGCTAACATTATCTTAATTCATAAGAAAGGAGACGCCAAGGACATGAAAAATTACAGATCGATTAGCTTGATGTCCGCTGCCTACAAGCCAAATACTAAGGTAATCGCGCTAATAGAGTCAGGGCAACCTTAGACTTCAATCAGCCAAATGATCAGGCAGGCTTTCGTAATGTATATTCCACAATATATCATATTCACACTATCAATCAGGTGGTAGAGAAATGCGCAAAATATAGCCATCTCATATATATAGCCTTTATTGATTACGAGAAAGCATTTCACTCGGTGGAAACCTCGGCAGTCATGTAGGCATTGCGAACCAGGGTGTAAAAGAGCCTTATGTGAAAATACTGGAAGATGTCTATAGCAACTGCAAGGCTACCATAGGCCTCCATAAAGTCCGCAATAAAATTCCAATAAGGAAGGGCGAAAGGCAGGGAGACACGATCTCGCCTGTGCTTTTCGCCGCCTGTCTACAGGAGGTATTCCTAGGCCTGAATTTGGAACAGTTGGGAATAACAGTTAACGGATAATACCTAAAAAATCTGCGATTCGCAGATATCATTGCATTGCCGGTGAATTGCAAAGCATGATCAATGAGTTGGACAGGCAGAGCAGAACAGTGGATCTAAAAATTAACATGAAGGAAACCAAAGTAATGTTCAACACTCTAGCAAGGAACAGCAGTTCACAACTGGCAGCGAGGTGCTAGAAGTGGTAAAGGTCTACTTAGGGCAAATAGTGACCGCCGATCCGAATCACGAGAGGGAAATAACTAGAAGAATAAGAATGAGATAGAGCGCATATGGCAGGTTCTCTCAGGTCTTGAATGGCTGTTTACCAATATCCCTCAAAAGAAAAGTACTTTGTACTTTTAAGATACAACACTTGATACAACACTTTAATATACAACACTTGTATCTTACCGGTACTCACCTACGGCGCAGAACCGTCGAGGCTAACGAAAATGGTTGAGCTCAAGTTAAGGACAACGCAGCGAGCTACGGAAATAAAAATGGTGGGTGTAACGTTAAGTAAACCGGAGGTGGGCAGAGTGGGTGAGGGAAGAAACGTGGGTTAATGATATCCTGGTCCAAATCAAGAGGCAGAATGGGCTTGGGCAAGGCATGCAATGCGAAGGCAAGATAACCGCTGGTCCTTAAGGGTAACAGAGTGGATTCCAAGAGAAGGCAAGCGTAGCAGGTGGCGGCAGAAGTTTAGGTGGGCGGATGAGATTAAGGAGTTTGCGGGCATGCGGTGGGTGCAGCTGGCAAAGGACAGGGTTAACCGGAGAGACATGGGAGAGGCGTTTGCCCTGCAGTGAGTGCAGTCAGGCTGATGATGATGATGATCTGGCTCCTACGTAGCAACCTTGTATGCCCCACTACTATATGGTTTTGGTTTATGGGGGTGTAACGTCCCAAAGCGACTCGGGCTATGAGGGACGCCTCCCGAAATTTTGACCACCTGAGGTTCTTTAACGTGCACTGACATCGCACAGCACACGGGCCTCTAGAATTTCGCCTCCATCGAAATTCGTCCGCCGCGGCCGGGATGGAACCCGCGTCTTTGGAGCCAGCAGCCGAGCGCCATAACCACTCAGCCACCTCGGCGCCTTCCCCACTACTATATTGTCGCCGACAAACGTAGGGCGGCACGAAAAAAAGGGCTTTTGTTAGTCCGAAGGCCAGAAACCCAGCAGCGCGCGTTTGAACGGGAACGTCCTCTTCTTCGCTCCCACACGAGCCCAGTCATGCCGCTCGGCCGCATGGCGGCGCTCGCAGTGTGGCATTGCCCCTCTCCTTTCAAGAGGCATCGCCTCGATGCCTCCGGCAAGGGGGATAAAGAGTGTGGAGACACCGAAAGTGCGATGGCTTGTGGCGGCAGCACTGAATGTGAACTCCGGGAGGGGCTAACGGGCGTAATACGGTTTCATGCGGGACACGTGGACGACTTCAGACTTGGGCGGGCGAGAAGACCGGACAACTCCTTGCGGGTACACTTCATAGTTCACATCGCTGAGTTGACGTAGCACCTCGTAGGGACCGAAGTAGCGCCGCAGAAGCTTTTCAGAGCGACCGCGCACACGTATAGGGCTCCATACCCAGACGTGCTCGCCGGGTTGGTAAGTCACCTCCCTGTGGCGGAGGTTGTAACGCCGGGCGTCAGTTGTTTGCTGGTGGCGAATGCGTTGTCGAGCAAGGTGGCGAGCGGCTTCTGCATCGCGAACGAATTGGTCAGCGCCTGGGGCAGACGAGGGGGTACAATCCGGGAGCAGCATGGCGTCAAGCATGGTCAGGGCATCTCGGCCATACACCAAACGGAAGGGGGTGAAGCGCGTCGTTTCTTGGAGGGCGGTGTTGTACGCAAACGTGATGTAGGGAAGTATTTCGTCCCAGTTGCGATGGTCAGCGTCGACATACATAGACATCATATCTGTGATGGTCTTGTTCAGCCTCTCAGTAAGTCCATTCGTTTGAGGATGGTAAGCAGTAGTTTTTCTATGACTGGTGCCACTAAGACGGAGGACCTCGTGTGTAAGAGCCGACGTAAACGCGGTTCCCCGGTCAGTTAATACAACCACGGGGGCGCCGGGGCGAAGCACGATGTGGTGAACAAAGAACTGTGCAATTTCAGCCGCGGTGCCACGGGGAAGAGCCTTGGTTTCACAATAGCGGCTTAGGTAGTCCGTGGCAACAACAATATACCGGTTTCCCATGGAGGACACCGGGAATGGGCCCAGTAAGTCCATGCCGACTTGTTGGAATGGGATTTGCGGTGGATCAATTGGCTTCAGAAGGCCGGCCGGTTTTGTCGGTGGTACCTTCCGTCGTTGACACTCACGGCAGGTTCGAACGTAGCGTTGGACGACCGCAGCAAGCCGTGGCCAGTAGTACTTGTAGCGGAGGCGTCCCAATGTTCTAGAAAAACCGAGGTGGCCAGAAGAAATGTCGTCGTGGCATGCAGCGAGAACTTCCTGACGAAGTGCGGTTGGGACAACGAGGAGATACGCAGTTTCGGTCGGGCCGTAGTTTTTCTTGTAGAGGACTCCATCTATTAAGCAATACGACGAAAGTCCGCGAGAGAAGAGTCTGGGCGGAGACGGAGCGGTTCCTTCGAGGTACTCGATTAGAGGCAGCAGTTCGCAGTCGGCCCTCTGGTGGTGGGCAAGGTCGGATGTGGTGACAGCGCCGAGGAAAGCAGAATCGTCGTCGGACTCATCTGGTGGGCACGGAAGAGGAGCTCGGGAGAGACAGTCTGCATCGCTATGTTGAAGACCCGACTTATACACGATGGTGACGTCGAACTCTTGCAACCGAAGGCTCCACCGTGCAAGTCGCCCCGATGGATCTTTGAGGTTCGCAAGCCAGCACAAGGAGTGATGATCGCTAACGACTCGAAACGTGCGGCCGTACAGGTATGGGCGAAATTTTGTGATTGCCCACACAACAGCGAGACACTCCTTTTCCGTTGTGGAATAATTCACTTCGGAACGGGACAAAGTGCGACTTGCGTATGCGATCACGCGTTCCACACCGTCTTGCCACTGCACAATCACCGCACCGAGGCCCACATTGCTGGCATCTGTGTGCAGTTCCGTGTCGGCCTGCTCGTCGAAGTGGGCAAGAATAGGCGTAGATTGGAGGCGGGCCTTAAGCTCTATGAAAGCTTTTTCCTGATCTTGGTCCCAGAAAAAGGGTTCAGAGTCTTTTGTCAGGCGAGTCAGCGGCTCTGCGAGCTTGGAGAAGTTTTGAACGAACCTCCGATAATAGGCGCAAAGCCCCAGGAAACGCCGCAAGCTTCGTTTATCTGTTGGCTGGGGAAATGCAGCAACGGCGGCGGTCTTTTCTGGGTCGGGGCTAACGCCCTGAGCGCTCACAATGTGGCCAAGAAACTTGAGCTCCCGAAATGCGAAGTGGCACTTTTCAGGCTTGAGAGACAGACCCGCAGAACGAATTGCTTCGAAGACGGCACGCAAACGTTTCAGGTGCTCCTCGAACGTGTCGGAGAAAATCACGACGTCGTCGAGATAGACAAGGCAGGACTGCCACTTCAGGTCAGTTAATACGGTGTCCATCATACGTTGGAACGTCGCAGGGGCTGAACACAAGCCGAAAGGAAGCACCTTAAATTCGTACAGTCCGTCAGGAGTAACGAAGGCGGTCTTTTCTCGGTCACGTTCGTCGACCTCGATTTGCCAATAACCGCTACGAAGGTCGAGTGACGAAAAGTAGGTAGCATGGCGGAGGCGGTCTAATGAGTCATCAATGCGCGGCAGTGGATAGACATTTTTTTTGGTAACGTTATTGAGGCGTCTATAATCTACACAGAACCGTAGGCTGCCGTCCTTCTTTGCGACGAGGACAACAGGTGACGCCCAGGGGCTCGGCGATGGTTGTATGACGTCGTCGTGGAGCATTTCGGCAACTTGGCGGCGGATAGCATCGCGCTCCTTCGACGAAACACGATAAGGACGCTGACATAGCGGTCTCTGGTCACTGTCGACGATAATACGGTGCTTAGTTATTGGCGTCTGGCGAACCTTGGATGTTGATGCAAAACAGTCGCGGAAAGAGTCAATAAGGCTTTCCACGCGGCGTTTCTGATTGGTCAGAAGGTCAGGGTTCACGTCGCTCCTAATGGCTGTTGCAGTGTCCTGTTCGGCTATTTCGGGAGCCGTTGTTGATAAGGCACATTGGCCGGCATGTTCGCCAATTTCTTCAAAATGGGCAATCACCGTGTTTTTCGTCAAATGTTGGGGTTCACAACTAAAGTTTGTCACTAAGAGCGTGGTACGCGCGTGAACAAGGTCGACAAGGGCGCGAGCAACGCAAACTTGCCGAGACAGTAGCAGCGACATATTCGCTTCGGCAATGCCCCGAGTACCGGAGCTGGTATCACACTGGACTGTGACAAACTTGCTTGCTCTCGGCGGTATCGTTTTGTGGTCATCAGAGATGCGTAATGGTGCTCTGTGCGGCTCGGGGTCGGTATCAACGGCTCGCTGTGTCGAAAACGATACCAATTGCTCGTGCAGGTTGATGACCGCCCCATACTCTTTAAGGAAGTCCATGCCGAGAATCAGTTCTTTAGAGCACTCTCGTAGCACGGCGAAGGAGCCTGTGAAAGTTGCACCGCGGATCTTTATACGGCTGGTGCAGACGCCAACCGGCGTTACCACATGGCAACCAGCTGTGCGTATCTGCGGCCCATGCCAAGGTGTTAGAACCTTTCTGAGGGTTGCGGCTAGGTTACTACTCATGACAGAAAAGTCGGCTCCGGTATCGACGAGTGCAGATACGTCATAGCCATCGGCGGCAACAAGAATTTCGGCGGCGGAAACAATTGTTTGACAATTTGTCGGCGAGGTTTTTGGTGCCGTCGTCGATGGGGTCGTCGCTGAGGTTGTCGGTGAGGTCGGCGGTGGGATCGTCTTTAAGGTCGGCGGGTGGGGTCGTCGCATAAAATCGTCGGATGGAGGCTGTTCACTGTCTGCGGCAGCGGCGGTCCTACCCCCAGAGGACGCCGTCTTCAGTTTTCCCGGCGTGGGGACGTACCTCTGAACTGGCCAGAAGATGACGGGCGGCCGGGCGAAGAGAACCGCCTTGGGGATGGCGATCGGGACTGGCGTCGCTGCGAGGTCGAAGATTGCACGTTTTCAGCCAAGTACTGTTCGATATCCCGTGGTCTTTCACCGTAGCGTGGTCGAGGTGAGTCCGGTGAAAACCCCCTTAAACCCATCCTGCGGTAGGGGCAGTGGCAGAGGATATGGCCAGGCTCTCCGCAGTGGTAACAGAGCGGCCGATTGTTTGGCGTACGCCAAACGTGCGCTTTGCTCACGGGGGGCCTGAACTCCTGCCGCACGGAGGGTGCTGTTGCGATGCGATTGGCTCCTGCAGGTATTGCACAGGAGCGATGGGGGAAAAGGCTCGCATCGCTGGCCCGGGACTTCGTAGCGCCTCGCTGTACGTCATAACGGAGGGCGCCGGGTGTGGAGCTGGGGGTGGCTGCACAACTCGTCGGATTTCTTCGCGGACCACGTCCGTAATGGCAGCGACGCTGACCTGTGGAGCTTCAAAGCGAAGTTTCGCCAGTTCCTCGCGCACCAGGCTTCTTACAAGTTCCCGAAGGTCCTCGGCGGGCAGCGACGTAGGCGTGTACTGGGACTGAGAAGAGGCTGCTACAGTAGCCTGACGTCCGTAGTGGGCGCCCCGTTCCTGTAAAGAGCGCTCGATACCCATTGCCTCCTTGCTGAAGTCGGACACTATTCGTGGCGGGTCACGGACCAGTCCGGCAAACAGCTGCTCTTTTACGCCACGCATTAAGTGTCGTACCTTGTGGGCTTCGGGCATAGCAGGGTCGGCCCGGTTGAACAGTTGCGTCATGCCCTCGATGAACATCGCGACGCCCTCGTTCGGCTGCTGTGATCTCGAGCGCAGGGCGATTTCCGCTTTCTCTTTTCTTTCGCTGCTGGTAAATGTCGCTAGCAGCTCTCGACGAAAAGCCTCCCAGGTGGTAAAGGAAGCTTCGTGGTTCTCAAACCACGTTTTGGCCGAGTCCTGCAGCGCAAAGTAGACGTTGCGCAGCTTGCGCTCGCCGTCCCACTCATTGAAACTCGCCACTCGGTCAAAGCTGGCCAACCAGTCTTCGACGTCCTCGAACCTGTCCCCGTGGAACGGTGCCGGCGATCGAGGTGCGTGAAGGACAAATGGCGGGGTACTCCCGGAGTGCTGACTTGTCTGGCTAGCCGCGGTGGATGTCATGGCCCTTACCGGCGCTGTCAGTTGGCCGAACTCGGGTTGTAGGCCTCGCAGGCGGCGGCTCGCTTTGTGGACGGGTGTTGTGTCCAAGCGTCGCTGATCAGCATCAGAGTTGCCCCCGGGGTGAGCGTTCATGGAACGATACCCAGCGGCTCCACCAAAATGTCGCCGACAAACGTAGGGCGGCACGAAAAAAAGGGCTTTTGTTAGTCCGAAGGCCAGAAACCCAGCAGCGCGCGTTCGAACGGGAACGTCCTCTTCTTCGCTCCCACACGAGCCCAGTCATGCCGCTCGGCCGCATGGCGGCGCTCGCAGTGTGGCAATATATACTGCTAGGATGTTACTAGCAAAAAGTTCTAACTGAGGGGTGCTCTTGGGCCCAAAAGACGCAGCAAAAGGGTGCTGGGGAGGAGATAGCGCACCTCTCTTCTCTAATAGGTGTCCCGAGGGGCGCTGACATAAGTATCCTGCCCTACGCTTTGGGGTCCGGGTAATTGCATTCGCCGCACGACGTGATTGTCAAGCTCGTGTGGTCCCGAAGCGATGCGACCACCATCCTGTTGCTCGCCATGGTTGCCTGCAAAGGCGCGTCATACTAAAGTCTCATTATTAAGCTCGATATCGCGCTACATGATGCCTCTTGCGTACGCGCAGTGGCAGTGGTCGGGGCCAGGTGAGGTCAATGCCTCTGCGTAACCAGCGTTCGGGAATCTCGAATGCATGTCTCAGCTGCGCTAAATATCTCGGCTGGTGGGAACGGCGCTCCACGAATCCATCAATATTAGACGACTAGGTAACGGCGCTGCACCTGAAACGACGCCACTGTCACAGCATGTCGCAGTCTAAAACTACCGCTTTCAACTGCCAGCAAATCACGACGCTATCCAGGCAGTCCACAGAGTGAACGCTGCAAAGAGTGCGTCGTCAGATGGTCACGTGGCTCATGTGGGTACGAGTACACTCATGTCTTTGAAAGCACGCACTGTAAACATGACCGCGCTTATCACAAATAGAACAGATGGCCCCGTAAGGAGTATAGACTACCGAAGAAATTTAGGTAAGCTTCGAAGAAAAGCAAGACGAAGAAAAGAACCACGAACAATTTAAGGTGGTAAGGCGAGGCGACCGCCACCTTCCCTGAGTGAAAAACTTTCAATCGAAAGACCGCATTTGCCAAAATTTTCGTACGAAAAAAAGTTCCAAATATGCACTCTACAGACAAAACTACAGGCACTTCCCTTTGTGCTTCGTCCGAGAGCGTCCTCAAACAGAAAAAAATTCACGGGCTTTTTAGTTTCGGGATATCACAAATTACTGAGCGCTAGAACGGTCAGCCTTGGTTTCACATGGTTTATATTGACTTTTAGTGGTTGTGCTTGATTTGAACTATTTCTAGCGTATGATGTAAGTTTACGTGATGTGGCCTAATAGCAGACATTGAGTGCGGCAGAACTGGTGGTTCTCTACATTCATAGATCCCTGGGAGTCTTCATACCACTTCTGGAACAGCGGTGCAGCAGCTAAGCGGTTAGGCGATACGAAACTGCCCTGCGATGGCAGGTGCTGTTATCTGTGGGGCTTGAGCCACCCAGGTTGCTTTTCCCGAGGAACCTCTCGAAACTAATCACTAATTCAACTGCCACCTGCGACAGCGCACAGTTTGTTCACAATCCAGTGGCCAAATTGTGATAACCTCACAAAGTGACGTGACATAGGTAGACCACCTGCTTCCTAGGTTGCTTCTCTGGGGATTTTTATGGATTTTTCGCCCACGGTCCACGACGCCGATACCGGATTTTCTGCGACATGAGCTCCTTAACGCTGTCGCGTTAAAAAGCGGTCCAGTACAGTCGCTTTTGTTTACTCCTATGTATTCAAGGGAATCATTCTGGTTAAATAGATATCAGTTACCGGAATAATCGCATTTATAATCCCTCTCAAACTAGACATACGGCTATAAAGAAAAGCCAATACCGATTTTTAACATAGCCGAGACGTATAATAGACGCATAACAGTGTAAAGGGCGCCAGCAAAACATTTGCAGTGTTAGGTGAGTGGCCTGCCAGGGCATTGTGCGTGGCACCACCCGATGCTTGGACGACGCTTAACCTACCCTTAAGAGTAGAATGCGTTAGCACTATGATCCCTCAATGCAAGTACTCCTTCTCTTACAGAGATCGGGGATAATGCTGATACCATTACTGGCGCAGTGATGCAGCGGTTAAGCGATGCTCCACTGCTCCGGCAGTTACATGCTTAAAGCACAGCCACACTGTCGGCATGTGCGACTCAGGTTGCTCTTCGCAAGTTCACGTGAAGCTCATTTTTCACAGATAGTTCTTCGGGAGGTTGTGTCTATCTCGACCAAAGAACTGCTCCGGAGTGCTACGATCACCAGGTGTAAATTGCATTGAATTTATTTGGATTTATTTGAATGTCACGTGTCATGCTGACCAGGTGGCTCACAACCTGGTGGGCAGGTTGCCGCCTGCCCATCGTGGCGAGTGGGCCACCGGCTTTTTCGTGGTATGGACGGACGGACGCCGGCACATCTCGTCAACGGGACCTCTGATGCTACCGCATTAATAATCACTCGTTATTATCCCTCTGAAAACAGTCAGCCAAAGGGTCATAGTCCTGCCCTGAGGGCATTACGCGATAGCGTAATTGGTTCATTCCCATATATGAAGAAGGTTATTCTCTACTTTACATTCAGAGATTCCTGGGAGTCCTCATACCACTCCTGGCGCAGATGTGCAGCGGTTGAGCAATGGGCAACTGCCCTGCGATGGCAGGTGCTCCCAGCGATGGGCCTTGTGCATCCCGGGTTGGTCTTCCCGAGCGACCAATCATTAATATGACTGCCATCTACAGCGATGGGCAGTTTACTCACTATCCGGTGGCCAGGCTGTGATGACACCAGAAGGTCCCGTGGCCTAGATGGCCCACCTGCCTCCTAGGATGCTCTATGGGAAGGACAGAGGCTTTGATAACCACTGACGAATTCCATGTACATAGGCATTAATTTATTAACACTATCGCGCATATCCTTCAAGACGTGCATAAGTGTCCCCATCCAATTTTTTGGGCCCTGCGTCTACCTCTAACCAATTACCAAATCATAGGGTCGAGTTCGAACCCGAGTACTCCGGCTACTGACCAGGGGTACCCGGGTTCGAACCCGACCGCGGCGGCCGCGCTTCGTTGTAGGCGAAATGCAAAGGCGCCCGTGTGCTGTGCGATGTCAGTGCACGTCGAAGATCCCCAGGTGGTCGAAATTATTCCGGAGCCCTCCACTACACGGCACCTAGCTCTTTCTTCCTTTCTTCTCTCAGTCCCTCTTTTATACCTTCCCTTACAGCGCGACTCAGGTGACCGCCGAGATGTGACAGATACTGCGCCATTTACTTTCCCCAACAACCAATTTTCGTATTCATTTTGATACCGCACAAGGAGTTTCCTCGGAATATCGAAATGATTTCACTGTTTTCCGCCTGCTTTCTTTTTCTCTGAGTGCGTTCCGTCGCGATGAGTCTTTGGAACCCTAGGCGGAGAGTCCGTCGCCGGCGGCTTTTTTTTTATTGCCACGGGATACCCGCTGGCATGAAGAACAATTTACAGATATATACACACCGGCTGCTGAGTGGCGGCGGCGGCCGAGGCGCCCGTGCCCGAGGCAGCGCTGGGGGGCCGCGAGGAGCCCTCACCAAACTCGTAGTACTGGCCGTCGGGCGAAGAGGAGGTGGTGCAGTCGGTTCGCGACGGCCGGGGTGTTGGAGGCCGTCCCACGATGGGCTTCAACTTGACCATGTCCACTTCGGGGTCCAGTTCGGTGGCGATGACATGCCGCTTGCCATCGTCGAACGATACCGACCGCCACCGGCGGCCAGGGTAGGACTCGTGCGTGGCCATCGGCAACATCTGAGGAGACGAGCCGCCACCGCCTGAGGTCTGAAGGCGATTTTTCTCGTCACAGTACGCTGCGCTAGCTCATTGAATAAAGTAACATGTGAACGCTTCATTCCTATGCAAAAAATGGTTCTTGTCATCATGTGTATGCAGATACAACAGCTAGAAGACCATATTCTTCTCATAGATCTTCCAAAGGGCAAGGTTTTGCACTGACCCTCAGATCACCTGCAAATGGAGCAGGAAAATGCTAGATCGCGAAGTAACCAGCCATCTCAGACTCGGTAATAACACACACGCCGTCATCATGAGACTTACTCTAGCGTTTCTCGGCCACTAAAGACATTCAAGATCACGCATTCACCCAGTACCTAGACTGGAGCAACGACGAGACCATCAGCAGACCCTAACTACAGCCCTGTTACACTGCGGCGACAAAAAGCGACATCCCCGAATTTGTATAGCAGATTGCCATACACACCTCCATTTCCATGCGCAGAGCGGCGGCGGCGGCCGAGACGCCCTCCTCGGAGGCAGCGCTGGGTGGTCGCGAGGAGCCCTCGCCCAACTCGTCGTACTGGGCGTCTGGCGACGAGGAGGTGGTGCAGTCGGTTCGTGACGGCCGGGGTGTTGGAGGCCGTCCCAATATCGGCTTCAGGTTTAGCGGGTCCACATCAGGGTCCAGGTCGGTGGCGATTACGCGCCGCTTACCATCGTCGAAAGATACCGACCGGCACGTGCGGCCAGGGTGGGGCTCGTGCACGGCCATTGAGAAGGCATCTGCGGGTGCGCCAAGCGACAGGTGACGTACTTGAAAGCGCACAGATGGCAGCCATGTGCTCATAGCCGTCTCACGACGAAACACAGATGAAGCTGATTGCGCCACGGAACACCCTAACTGCCTTCACCTGACAACCCGCCAGGAATGTAGCCCGCTCCCTCGTAGGAAATTACGGTTGGCACCGGGAACACACTCGCAGGCTTCAGCGAAGATCTTACAACTCAGCTTGAATGCACTGCGAAACAACTGCGGGCAGCAGTGGGCCAAGACGACGTGGGTCTTGCTTTCTAACCCCACTCGACCCTCACACCGCACAAGCTGTCAGCGCAAAAGCGTGAATCGGCTGGTTCCAGAGGCTCTCCCGGGAAGCACTGTCGACGTCTAGTGCGAGTCCCTACCAGCGATCGTAACGCGTCTGCCAGTCGGCGCGCAGCTAGAAGAGCGCGGCGTGAATGCTGATGCTAGCGGTGCATCGCCACTCACGTTCTCCAGCCATGTGTCGACCAGGTGAGCCGTGTGGACGGGTAGCGAGGGTCTGCCTTTGGCCGTGGAATGCTCGGGGCTGCTGCCGATAGCCATCGGCCTCCCCGTGACCGGACCGCCGCTGCTCCGCGCGCTGATGTTCGCTACGGCGCGCCACGAGCACCCAATCACAGCCGAGCTCGCGCCCGCTCGAGTGATGGTGATCGCTGGAGCTTGTCACGGATAGCCAGGCCGCTGCCCGCTAGTATAGGTAATGCACCCTTATTTAACCCATTTCCGCCCTGGTGGCGTCCGTTGACACCAGAACAGATTTTTTTCTCGAGCCTCAGTAACGGTACAAAAATCTATTGATATTAATCGGGAAAACTCCGTTGCGGTCCCTGTTGCGATCGGCATCACACCTAAGCTGTGCGGTATAAGGAAGAAGAAAAGGCAGCAGGGAAGTAATGAATGAAGAAGTCGAGGTACCGCCAATATTTAAATTTCTTTCTCGCTAGACTTTCCTTTTTTTCAGCTGAGAATTTTAAATGTGGTTTATGGTGCATTGATTACAGGTGGGGGTTTAACGTCCCAAGGCAACTCGGGCTGTGACGGGCGCCGTAGTTTTAAATGTGCTGCGAACGGCCTTCCTAGCTCACAACTACCACGACCACCATAGTAAAATAAATAGAAAATTATGCTTTTACATGGAGGAATGCGAAAGCATGTTTATTTGAGAAAAGGAATCGTTTTTGAGGAAAGGAAAGGACGCAGTAGCTCTCTGATTTCGATATCTCGGTTGACACCTCAACAGCGCATAAAGCATGCAACTGAAGGTGCATAGGCCATCGGTCCGAACCTCTGACTGGCCGAAGCCACCGCCTAAAGTCAAGACCTTTCGGCCGTCGTCTAGGCGGGTAGCCCTCTGGCTACCCTCTTTCTGATGGACATTAAAGGTTTTCCTATCCTATCCTATATCCATGAGGAGGGCGCTGAACATAAATTCTAAAGAATTCTGGGAGACCCTGCTGCGTAGTTCGGACCCTGAGCTCCAGCACAACCTCATCTGACTGGCCGAAGACTGGTCAGAATCTAAACGGTGCCTCCTACCTCCCCGGTCTAGTACAGAAGGGGTTGAGGGAATACCGTTTGTCTGATATTAAAGTTCTTTCCTCCTCCTTCTGCCGCCGCGCATCTCTTTCCATCGTGCTTCTTGTCTCCTGTCTGCACGTGGCAGCGATTGTGACTCAGCTCGGGTGTGACGTCATCACTCTACATATGAGTGGTGACATCGGTACCAACAGTGACGGTCTCAGCGAAGAATTAAATTTTGCAAGTCGTCATGTGACGTGACTTTAGTGTGACGTCATTACCTTTACACGTAACTCATTTCTTTCAGGTCTTGTAAAGTGGCTTTTGTATGATGTCATCGCCTTGACACGTGACTTGCAATTTGTAAGGGATCTTGTCACGTTACCCACTAATTACTTTGCTTAATCAGCATGGTAATCAATGGTGACGTCATCATTTTATGTCGTTATTTTCAATTTTACCAATTACCACATTTTCCCTAATTACAATAATTTCTTAATTTATTTTACTGATTAGCGGTGTGGCATCATTCTTCATCAGGGCATATAACACCATCAATTTTTTACTTATCATTAAACATTTGCACATCCATTCAATTGGAGTGACGTAATAGTTTGGACAATTTTTCGGGCAAGATCTGCGCACACAGTTGAGCTCTATAATGCTTTCGCATTAATACTGAGAATGCCTTCGGGTGCGTTTGGTTGGAACTATCAAATCATGAAGGTCTGTTTGCCAATACCCCTCAAGACAACATTGTATACCAGCTGTATCTTACCGGTACTCGCTTATGAAGCAGAAGCGTGGAGGCTAAGGAAAAGCGTTCAACTTTAATTCAGGACACGCAGCACGTTATAGAAAGTAAAATGTGCAATGATCAGTTTAGTTACGGAATAGGAAGAAAACAGAATGAGTCGAGGAATACACGCACGCGGGTTAATGGCATATTCTAGTCGTAATCAAGAAAAGGAAATAGCCTTGGCAAGAGCATGTAATGCGAAAGTAGAGCCACCGGTCAGAGAGAGAGAGGGATATAGAGATCTTAATTAGTACAGGAGAGGTCTTACTGGTTGTTTACCTGGCATGCTACTCCAGGTGAGGGTGAAAGCTACAGCGTTAAAGTCCCCGTCCACCAGAAAATCCGCTGCCGGTGTTGTCGGCGTTGTGAGCGAAAAAGCACGGTCCTGACTCTAGCAGGTGGGGCCCTGAGTGCAACCTAGGAGGCAAGTGGGCCACCTAGACCACCTGAGCTTGCAGAGTCATCACAATATGGCCACCGAATAGTGAGCAAACTGCCCACCGTGACAGCTGGCACTTAAATAAATTGGTTAAAATAAATTAATTGGTCGCTCGGGAAGAGCAACCTGAACCGCACAAGGCCCACCTCTGGGAGCACCTGCCATTGCAAGGTAGTGGCGCATTCGCTTCAACCGCTGCACCATTGCACCAGGAGTGGTATGACAACTCCCAGAGATCTCTGAATGTAAAGCAGATAATGAGCTTCTGCACTGGGCGCGGGAACAGTGACCTCAACATGGCTACAACGCTTCGCTTTTTCACCGTGCAATCTGTGCTGTCATTCATTACGAGTAACAGCATCCTCGGCTGCGCCCTGTGCCTCCGCGTTTTTGTAGCGAGAGCTACACCGGGCTACCAGTCGAGCAATTCGCGGTGGCTGGGAGAGGCCAGTTGTGCGTATGCGCTGTTACTAAGGCAACCGGAGAGGAGCAGCAGGTGCACCGTGCGCTTCGTCGCTGCCTCGCCGCACGCCGCTCTATCACCCGAACCGCGCGTCGCATGCGCAGCATTGCGTACAAAAGGCGCAGATGCAGTGGGCGGCAGTATCACAACGTTTGACATGGATGCAGAGAAGGTGAGTCCAGCCGCTGCTAAACAGCGGTATAGACAAGGAAAGATTAATGTACTCTTCCGGTCCTGAGGTTGTCGCCTGGCACTTGGCTACTCAACAAAGAGAGAATGAGCGTAAGAAGGCGAAGAGTGCAGCGCAGACGACCGAACAGAGAGAGGAACGGCTTGCCAAACGGAGATGCCAGACTGCCGAGCATAATAGACGGCACATAGCCGCCGAGATGGAGCCCAATGTCTATCATTGCTAAACATACAGTGACCACAACAAGTTCAGCCAGGGAAACGTGCCTTTTGCTACGTATATCTTGGCATAGCCGAACTAAGCCACTGCTATTTTTTGCTTGGTCCGGCGGCTACAATTGCCGTATTTTAACGCACCGACAACTTCACCTGTGCGCCCAGCCAGGCTTTCCGCTCATGGAATCACCCGTCTATAGCCGTCCAGCGACATCGACGTTGGCATCATCAGCAGCATCGGATCCAACGCGCAGGATTTCACTTCAGTGGGCGCGAGAAAAGTGGCATCGGCATGACTCCAATGCTTCATGCCGTCACGTCATAGTTAAATTTACGGATTCAGACACGAAGAAAACGATACTATCACTGCGTAATCACTTTTAGTCGAAAAGACATCACCATGAGTAACGGTTTTTCCCCTGCTACACACCTGGCTCGAAAAAAACTTAGAATTCGGAAGCACTCACGATGGTCCTCGCTCTTTTAAACTACGATACAACAAACTGTGCTTCAATAACAAATGATTGATGTATAACGCAATCACAGACACTGTGGACGAGATCATGACAAGTGCCGAAACTAGAATACCGGAAGAAGTGCCAACTGACCCTGTCGGAGAGATCGAGGCACATATGATGAAGCTACTGTGTTAGATGCTGGTTCTGCATCTCCAGTTACATTGTATAGGGAATCGCGAGGGGCAGTGGACAGTTGTCACCTCCTGTATCAGTTGTTTTTACCAACGTCAGAAGTCATCTTAAGAAACTCCCTTATCGCCCGCCATTGACACATGTACAGCTCACATTGTTCCACTAACTGAAACCTGGCTCCCATCGCATGTGTCCGATAATGAAATCTTTCACACCGCTCATGTTTACTCAGTTTATCGTTGCGATAGAACGGCAAGACGTGGCGATGGGTTCTCCTTGCCATTTCAGCAGCAAAGAGAACAAGGAGAGCACGAGAGAGAAAATGGGGCAGAAGGATCAAAGCACGGCGATAGTGAAGAGAGCGCGAAGAGAGCGGAGGAAGAGGAGCTTGAGGAGGAAAGCAGAGGAAGAGTTACGACTATAGCATGAGGAGGAAAGCAGAGGAGGAGAGCCCAACGAATTATGATGACGATGAAAATATTCGGGGAAGACGAGGGTGGTGCCCTTAGTCCGGGACTCCATGGGCGTAAGCTGCTGTCCGTGCTCGTTCGATAAGATGATTTCGACGTCCTTTCGAGCTAGACATTGCCGCCTCCCACCTCTCACACGTTGGTTGAGTTATAATATCAATGACTTGGTTTTTTTTTTGGCAGGTCTATACCATATGGCACCGGTCTGCCTTCTCCCCTCAAAATCTGCATTTTGATTCGATCGAATCCAGGTTTATGGCGTGTAATACGCAAGGGCTGTGGAATGTCTCAATCTGTAGTCTATGGAGGTAAAATTTGTTAGCTCAGGTTTTTGGCAGCTGGGGGCTTTGTCTGCCGCTCTAATCTGAGGTGCTGTAGTATCTAGTTGTATGTTGTGAGTGGATCGAACTGGTCCCATTCCGAAGCACTTCTGTCGAGGCCCCGGGGGAGAAAAGCTAGGGCTGAGTTGTGTGCCAACCCGTTTCTCCCTACACCCTGGTGGCCAGGTATCCACATCAAGTCTTTTGACATCAGCGTAGGCTTGTCTGCTTTGGAGGATTAAGGACGCAAGCGGGGCAATCCTACTCTTAATGAAGTTTCGCTATGCTATTTTTGAGTGCGTAAGTGTTTAGAGGCAGGATGTGTGGCTGCGAGAGCTATTGCCACCACTTCTTCTGTTGTGTCGCGGGTCACTGCTCACTAGGTCCATCGACCGCCTGTCCTTTGGGTAGAACCGCCACTGTGCCTAGTACACCTTCGGGACCCGCGGCATCGACGTGGAAAACGCGTTCTTGCATGCCGTGGTGTTTCTGTATTCCCTTTGCCCTTGCTTGTCTTTGTGCCTGGTGGTACATCGAATGCATAATAATAATAATAACGATTTATTTCCATCATCGTACAGTGTTGGAGGGGATGGGAATAAAAGCGGTTATCGCTTGACAAGGCACCCACCCCCTGTACAGCAAGTGGGCAGTGGCATGCGACGGCACTTCTTTGAACACTTTGAACACTTGCGATGCATTCTTGCTACTAATTTAATTTTTGTTGCTCGCGGTGATGTATGTCTTTTAGTTACGTTTTGCCCTGTATATTTATAATTGTGTTTAATTTTTGCCTTGTATCACGCGTTGTTTTTAATTTATTCTTCCTATATGCTTAATCTATTGTTTTGCCCCCCTTACTCAATGCCCTTCTGGGCCCTGTAAGGTATTTTGAATAATAAATAAATAAAAACCAGTGTGTGCAGAAAACAAATACGGGTTAAATCAAAAAGAATAAAAGCAACAAAAATGATAAAACGCTTTTATAAAAATTATAACAAGAGCAACCAACACCTGAAAAAAAAATACATGTTTCTTAAAAGGGGAGTGGCCTTGAAGCATCCTCTGCAGGCGTTTGGGATGGCTTGTTTGTAAGGTTGAGTGGGCACTCAATATTGAGGTTACTGAGGACCCTCCTCCCTGTCTGTGTGGTTTCTAGTCAGAGGACTTGAGCTGTGAAGTGTGCCTCGATGAGGTCTTCGATGGCGTTCGGGAGCCCTAAGTGGAACATTCGCTCTGTTGACGTTGATAGCGGTAGTGTCATAGCTCTCATATGCTATCACGATTATGTATATCAGGCTTCATGAAGCGAAGGTACGGCGCCACATATATACGACGCAGCAGAGAACAAATGCCTCTATAAAGCGAATACCATGTTTCCTGGCTGTGATTCGGGCCACTTGTTCGCCCATGTCACGGAGTTTTTGTAGTGCGAGTCCATTATTTCCCCTGTTGCTGATGTGAAGCCCAAGAATTTTGAGTGCGTCCACCTCATTTATTGAAGTGTCGTTGATCTACATTTTTATGCTGCCTTGGTTCTTCTGTTGTCGCCATGTAAGAAGTTCTTTTTTTTTTTCAGGGGAACATGTGAGTCCACAGTCTTGTGCACAGAAATGAACACCCGTTGCCACTTTTTAGAAAGACTTCCATTGTGCTCCGTCTGCTGGGTGGAGCCGCCCCGGGCGACCGTAGGCTCAGCGGCGGTGGCGCCAAGTTGTAGATCCTCGGTGCGCGCTTCGCCGCAGCCAAGGGCAAGCGCCGCTATCGCTCGCCGCTGATCGCCTATGACACCAATACGCCACCAGCTGTGGGCAAATTTAGCGATATCCAATATCGTAATCGTCGGCCAATTTCTGTACAGTTGTCGGGTTACAGGACACGCCTGCCTGGCTGCAATTCTTCATCAGCCTGATCAGAGCATGACTACGCCCACTGGAGGGCAAATGCCACTCCCATATGTTACTATAATTAACCATCTCATTTGCCAGCTGCCGCCACCGTTTCATTTTTAACGCGACAGCGTTAAGGAGCTTGTGTCGCAGAATAGCCGATGTCGTCGACGTCTTTGGCCGCGAGCGAAAAATGGCGCATCTCGGTGGGCACGTGGGTGCCCACCTTCCCTTACGGCGCGGTTCGGATGTCCAGCGAGAATTGTGAGAAAGGCGTCATCTCCTTTCCTTAAAACCAGTTTCATTTCAATTTCCTTCCTTTTACAGCCCGGTTCGGGTGTCCACCGAGATATGTGAGACACGCGTCCTTTCCTTTCCCTAAAAATTTTATTTTCATATTCCTTGCCTTACATCGCGGTTCGGGTGTCCACCAAGATATGTTTCCTTTCCTTAAATTGTCCGGGGAAAGGGGTCGCACCGAAAAGAGGAGCATATCTGATACCTGATTTAATATGCGCTGCGGATCCTTGGACCCCAGATATTAAACTTATTTTTGGAATATGGCGGGGTGCTCAACTTGAAGCACTCTGGCACGGGTCGGCCGGTATTGCACTGCCTCCGGGATCGGCCCGGGGCATATTAGCGCACGCCTATTCTATCTTGGATCTCCTATACTCCTCTCCTACTTTCAGCACGCGGCAGCGAGCGTGGCTCGGCTTGAGCCAGTAGGCAGGCCCGTGCACTTTCCTTTTCTTCCTGTCATCAACAAACACCACCAGCAGCGCACGGAAGGACGATGACGTTCCGTGGATTCCTTAGCAATGCTGCAACATGCTGTCGCGTCCTGCTCTTAAAGGCGAAGCTTAAGCGTCCTCCAAATTTTTCTTTCCATTGCTCGCTCGCTCCGTTGTCTTTAACTTAACCGAACCTTTCTCGCTAGCCTCTTTCTGCCCCATAGGTGAGTACGGGTAAGATACAGCTGTTGCATACTTTCCTCTTGAAGGATATCGGTAAACTGCGATCCATGATTTGAGAGAACCTGCCATGTGCACTCCACCCCATTCTTGTCCTTCTAGTTATCTCCCTCTCATGATCCGGATCAGCGGTCATGCCTACCACGTCTAGCACCTCGCTACCAATTCTGAACTGCTGTTATCTTGCAATACTGTTGAACATTACTTTAGTTTTCTGCATACTAATTTTTAGACCCACCGTTCTGCTCTAACGAAAAAATTAACAAAACATATTTGTTAATTGTCCGCCATATTTTACATTATGCCGCCTTTGTAGTGGCTGCGAAGTATTGCACTTATGCAGCACCCTCTGAAAATTCGGTGAAGAAAAAAAACGCGCACTCTAACGGGGGGACCTTGTTAAATCCTTCCTTGAAGGCCGACATGCCATACGCCTCAGTGGGGAGGCTGTCGGATCATTTGTGCCTCTTCGCGGCGTTCCCCTGGGATCGGTGTTATCGCCATTATTTAATATTGCTTTTATCCCCCTTGCTTGGCGCTTACATGATGTCTCTGAGATTAAGTTCTTATTGTATGCTGATATGATTTAACGGTGTGGAGCACTCACAGCAACCTGATGGTTCAAGCAGCAGGCCTACAATCAGCCATAGATATTACGTCGACTTTTGCTTCTTCAATTAGCCTGCAGCTTTCAGCGAGCAAAACCACATCCGTGTCAGTCTCCAACCGCTGGGGGCGCCGTAAACTGGCTGCAACATCAATTCGTCTCCATCTATCCGGAACTCCATTTCAAGAAAGTTCTACCGTAAAAATCTTGGGCTTGACAATACACGAGTCAGGAGCAGGTACTGCTTGGCTTTGTCTGCCTAAAAAGCAAGCAATTCAGGCGTTGGGTCTGATTACACGCATGGCTCCTAAAATAGGCGGAGCCCGCTCTCATGTTGCACGACAGTTGGCGCGGGCGGTTCTGCAACCTCACCTCGTTTACCAAGGCCAATTCCAGCATTTGACGAGGGCTCAATGGGATCGTCTAGAGGCTGTTAATCGAGAAGCAATGAGGGTCATCACTTGCCTTCCCCGCATTACCCCGATAGTGGCGCTCCAAGAACATGCGCAGCTGAATACACTAGATGAGCTGGTGCAGCAACGACGCGCAGCTGGCCGCCTAAAGTCAAGCCTTACACACACAACGTGTGCACTCAGGGCATATGCTTCATCGCACTCCATTCTACAGCCGCCCCCGCCAGTTCTTCCTCCCTGGCGTTTTGTGCAGCTAAGCGACAAGCCAACTGATCTACGTCGGCCATCACCTACCCGCGCGGCATTGTCGTTACGCGACCGAATTATAGAGCAAGACGCCAATCTGCCGCATGGCTCCATCGTTATGTACGTTGACGCAAGCATTCAGGCCTGCGAAACAACAGCAGTTTACTGTCCTTGCAAGCCTGCTCTGAACAAAACGTCAAGGTTTCGCCTCTAAGAACCTCCTTCTGTGCGGAGATGCTTGCGGTTCAAGAGGCACTTTGCTCTGTGTCCGCCGTTCCCATGCTACCCACGGCCCGCATTGTCATTCGCACCGACTCCCTACACGTCACACGCCTACTACGACGAGTCAGTCACACCAGAGAAATCTGCCAAGACATCCGTCTAGTGGCACGCATCCCGCAGTAAATCCTTATTGAGTGGGTCCCGCGTGAACTCCTGAGCGCACAAAGCCGCGCAGATTCTGCGACCTGCCTTTCGACCCAAACCTCGTCTTTGACTCAAGTGCTCACTTTGGATGACACACCCTCCTTCTAACAAGAAAAGAACACCTCCGGCGCCGCACACGTGCTGTAATCCCTCCGTGTGCGGTAACCATCCCCCGTGGTCTTACCCGTGCAGAGGAGGTTGCGCTTCGGAGGATACGGGTCGGAGTTGCCCTAGCTCCAGCTGTGACACGCAAGTGGCCGCATTTCAGATTTGTATCCCCGCCCCGGGTGTCCCGTCTGCAAGATTAGACACTGTGAGGCGGATATCCACCACCTATTGTGGAACTGCCCGGCGCTGAAGCCGACGAGAATACGGCACCTGGCGGCAGTGGGTCTCTCACCGGACAATCCAGATTCCTATATATGGGGGAAAGGAAATGGCGCGGTATCTGTCTCATATATCCTTGGACACCTGAACCGCGCCGTAAGGAAGGGATAAAGGAGGGAGTGAACGAAGAAAGGTGTAGTAGTGGAGGTCTCCCGAATGATTTCGACCACCTGGGGATCTTTAACGTGCACTGACGCCGCGCAGTATGCGGCCCTCTCAATTCCGCCTGCACCGAAACCCGACCACCGCGGCCAAGATCGAACCCGCGCCTTTCGGGTCAACAACCGAGCGTCATAACCAGTGAGCCACCAGGGCGGCTGTAATAAAGGAACAGGGGAGACGATAGCAAGAAGTGCAGAGAGGAGCGATAGCGAGAAAGCACTACAAAAATATAAAAAGGTGAACAGGTTTTAGCCGCTCGCGCGCGAGTGTCCAGGCACTGTCCTAATTATAACCGCGCGATAGCGACCACTTCACAGATTAACAACATGGAAACACATAGGCAGTTTTAGCGTGGCCGAGCAGTCGTACGGCAAACACATTGCTACCGTTGCCAGGCTTGCCAAGCCACGGCAGCGGTTACCATGTAGTTACCCTACGCTGGTGCTGAAACTCGCTATACAAAGCCACCGCACGCACGTAGCGTCCTGTCACATCACGCGCGCTACCTGGCAATGAGCAAGAGGGGGACGTCCGGGCCGCTTGCTTGATGTATGCACAAAGGCTCACCATTGTTCTGTTGTGGGTGCACGCACTAAAGGCAAGTCTTAAAAAAAGTCGCGGGTGCGCTTGTTGACGCGCACCCGCGACTCATAAAATTGTTGCCATTACCAGTATTCTATCAAAATAAATACAAGTGTCTTTTAGATCCAATTATTACAGTGAGGATTTCAGTCAGAAAAATGCCTTAGCGAAGCCATAGTGATTGAATTTGTGCAAAATAAGAACGATAAGCATAGTGGCGCTATCTAGTAAGAAAAGGCTATGTACAAACACTCGAATGGCTCGAGCAAGAATACTTTTCATCACATGCGATGTTACGTTCAAAATAGTTTTGGTAGTTAAAAATAAATTGCCTTGTTAAGTTATTTAAATACATAAAACACTGACATAGCTCGAAACAAAATGCTGTAACTCATGGAGAAAGGAACATGCCATCAACATTACTACTGGATGCACCATCGGCCAAAGGCTCCCAGTTCCCTTTGCAATAACACGAGACTTCCATATTTTTTGTCATGCAGATCGGATAACGTGGGCCTATCTATCGTTAGCTTTCCTTCCTCCATGCTGTAACTTTTGTTATATTCCGGGCAGCGGCAGACTGTTGCAGAGCAGGTGGAGGGCCCATTATTCCTGTGTGTGCCAGAATCAACTGTCTTGAAAACTGGGCTGAAGAGCAGTGTAGTATCACTTCGTCCTCAAAGCAAGGCCAGTTGTAGCAAAAGGTGACAAAACCGCAATTAGCATTAAACATGCCAACCAGAACCATAACTCCTAATTCACTGAAGCGGGAGTCTCTCACTTGGAAGGACGCAGCCATGTTTTCAAACCATGTGCGCAAAAGCCGCAAAACTAACTTTGGAAAATTGCATGCGTACGTTGACACTGCGCACTAATGCAATTTCCCCTTGGAGCTTTCGTCATGTGTACTCTGAACCGGTTATTCCGCTAAGCATGCAGTGATGCAAAGCCCGCTATACTAAAACTGTTCGCCGGATGGTTGCATGGGCAGGGGTCGAAATTAACCTCCCTGGGCCCTCCAGGGCAGGCGTTCTCTTCCTTCTTTGATTCAATAATTTAACTCTTCACTATGTGTAGTGTTAAATGGATGGAAGTGCATCACTGTGACATGACCCACTGGAGATAAGCCTGCTGTTCTGGCAAGGTTGAGGTGAGCACCGAGAAGAGACAGTTACTCCCCTTTCCTTAATAATAATAATAATAATTGGTTTCTGGGGAAAGGAAATGGCCCAGTATCTGTCTCATATATCTTTGGACACCTGAACACCACACCCATAAGGGAAGGGATAAAGGAGGGAGTGAAAAATAGTAGAGGGCTCGGGAATAATTTCGACCACCTGGGGATCTTTAATGTGCACTGACATCACACAGCACACCAGCGCCTTAGTGTTTTTCCTCCATAAAAACACAGCCCCATGGTCCAGGTTCGAACCTGGGCCCCTTTCCTTTCCTGAAAGCAAATTTTTCAAGATAAACACTGGGTCTTTCCTTTCTTCGATCAATTTTCAAAGAAATTTAAGGCGGTGTCTACTGCATTGACCACATATTTCTTTGGAGTGTGCCAGAACAGCTGCTGCTGCTGAGCTGGGAAAGGAATCTCATGGCAGAGGGCTCTGGAAAGTTTCGACACCCTGGGGTTCTTTTCCATGCACTCACATCCCACAGCACACGGGGGTCTTTTGCATTTTTGCTTCCATAGAGACGTTACAGCCACAGCAGGAAGTAAAAAAAAAATCTCGCATTTAAAGCATGCGCACAGGAGTAGATTTTATTCGTAAGCCATTCTTAGTGTTCAACTCACAATGTAAGTTGAACATAGTCAAAAATTAAAAACAAGACACATGCTGCACAACTGCAATTAAGTGGGTACTGACAGACACGTCTGGTTTAAAAGTAAAAGATGAGCAACATGCATTGCTAGATAATTTTTTCACAGCGTCAATAAAATGCAAAAATGAGCATGATGTTGGTTATAAAAATTAATTCATCTTCTATTGTCAGTACATGCGCGCACGATGTAAAGTAAATGAGATCAGCATATACATGATCGAGCATATCTTACAGCAATTTAACAAAATAACTGATCATTAGAGACATGATTCTGGTGAAATTCATATGGCAAGCAAATTCGTCTAAATCGAGCTGTAGATTAAGCAATCAAGTAATGTGAAATGTTGAACTAAATTTAAGTCATGTTAACAGAAAAATATAAGCATGCAGAATTTCACGGAGCACATGTCGTCTCAAGAAGCGTCAGTTCAGCTGAAACCTTTCCCAATACCTAGCAGAGGAAGTGGGTCATATTTTAATGGCTTTTGCAGGCCATAAAGTCCTGCCAAAGGCTGTCAAAATTTCGTAATGTTCAGAAGAGGCTCTTGACTGCTAGACCTTCAATAGCAACCTCGCAGCAGCCTTCCAAGCCTGTCGAAGCTCAACTGGCTGCACACAAGCAGCCTCGCTCAGTGCTGAGCGCCTACAGCTCCATCTCCCAGTCACGCCGCTGCTGCTCCTGCCTGGTCCTTGCTCGTGGGCTGGCGGGAGCCCGGAAGTTCGCCTCCCGCAGCGGTGATCTGCTGGAGGTGGGATCCGAGCCCTTGCGCACCGGTGCCGAGCGTCCAGCCACCGCTCGCCTGGTGCGGACCGCCGGCCCGCTGCTGCGGACAACAGTTGAGGAGGCGGCTGCGGCACGGTTGAACACCTCCACGCTGCTACGCACCATGCCCGCGTTGCGCTCCCTGATCTGAATGATGCTCTCTCGTTTCGCAGCTGAAGATGCTGGCTCTGGGGGCACTGCTGGCAGCGCGAAGAAGCTGTCGCTCCATACAGCTGGCTCAGCCATACTCTGAGTGCCTTTGATGGTGGGAGCCGAAGATGTCAGAGTCACTGACGGTATGGCTGTAGTTTGCTCTTGGCCTTCGTTCGTCACGGTGGCCTCATCCCGAGGTTCGCAGGCGATGGCAGCATTCGGTGTTGTCTCCTGGAGTGGTGAAGTTGTCTCCTGGAGTGGTGGAGTTGTCTCCTGGAGTGATGGAGTTGTCTCCTGGAGTGGTGGAGTTTCTACTGTGGTGCCATCTGTTGGGGCAGCGGTGCATGAAACGTCCACGTCCATGGGTTCATCCTCCTCTTGGTTCTCCTCTGTGGAGGAGGGCGCACCATCTTGACCTTGTGCTGGAAGCTGGGGTTCCTTGGGAAGCACGGGTGGTGCTTCGACCACTGGCTCCAGAGAAGAACAGCGTGTGGTGACGGCACTGCTTCCCCGATGAAGCTGAGGAGAGGCCACATCCAAAAAGAGGGTCGGATTCTTTTCCAGGCACTGGGCCATGAACGCCTCCTTGCGAGCCTTGATGGCCGCGAGGTGTGCCATGGCGGGCGCATTGAAGACGGAGTCCACCTGTGAGGCATAACGCAGGCTTCTCTGCAGGTTCTCCTTGCCAACCGGTGGCCTCGGCTTGCTGCCTGCGTGCAAGACAGAAAAGCACAGAGGTTCAGTACCAGGCATGGTTTTGATACTGACCGATCTATTTATTCATTCATTACATGCAGTCCTCACGTTTTTTAAGAGCGTGAGCTCTTACTACTTACATTTGTCAAGGATGCGTCTCTCTGCAATGAAGGTCAAATTGACCAAAACAGTTACCACGTGACCATACTATATCACATAGCAACAGTAGGTGCGTAGCGCCTCAATTAATACCTATACTTCCAATCCGTTATATATGTACCAGTATAGCGGTCCTCAAAGTGGGACCAACCTGGGACCACCATTTGCCTAAAATTTGGGGGCCACCCATTTGACGCAGAATGTTTGAAGTGGTGTCAAATGACTTCGTATGTTCCTGAGGAAAAAAATTTCTAATTAAGATGAAGCCGAAAGTATGTGTCGGATTCGCAACGACGACCTTTCCGGCCCCAAACTGTGCATTCCAAGGACTTTCAGGCAGCCATTACGGCCGAACCGTTTGTCGCAGGGGGTTCCGGATCCATGGGGTAAAAAGATTTTCCGCTTTGTAATGCACACATTTATAAAATTTATTAACTGATATAACGAGGAAATGTACTGGATACAGCGAAGGTGGCTGTAAATCGCAATAGTAATGCAAAACCCATAAGGTAGATGGTGCTGCTTGCGTCTTAGAACGGATGTTTCCGGAAAAGAAACATCCGTGGATGTTTGGATTTGATCTTCTCCACATTTGCTGAGCACACTGATGGAAACACTTGAAGCTTTCGTAGTTAACGCTCTTAATTTGAACACTGAGGCGTGTTGGCGAAAAAGTTTTTTTTAATGCTATAGCATTCAAAGCCTCATCACAGAAAAAACCCAGCGGTGAGGTCTCATGAAATTCAGTGATAGTTTGAGACAGTCATCAAGTCACGGAAAAAAAACTTGGCACTGTAGTCTGTCATAAAAATCTCTCAATTTAATACTATATAGCATTCCCGACACATGAAGAAGTTATGTGTTCCCATAGTTTTTGTCACCCCCCCCCCCCCCCCCACCCCCCATATTATATTAAAAAAAAAACTTGGAGGTCATTTAGGCTTGGCCTTTAATAATAGAACGCGATAGCACTGTCCTGCTGGCACCGCTTATCACCAGCGGCTATCCGCTGCCATGCACGGGTGTGCCCGTGGGCACACTCCAAAATGAAAATGCATTAGTCACTGGACTACGCGCCCACACTTGTGCCATCATCCTGACTAGAGCTGCCGTCGTGATCGCTGCTGCGGTCCCACAGCACGTCTTTCTAACGGCGTCACTTAGTGAAATCCCGCACTTCGCAAACAGCCACGTCACAACATCGCGTGGAACAGCTGAAAATTTTGCCTCGCTACAGCTGCCACACCTGATTACCCGTTGTGAACGTCGAACTTGCGGCCCAGCGTGCAGTTGTTCGTTTCTTCGGCTTAAATGACGACAGCCATCTTGAATGTAGCCGTGAAAAAACGCCGGTCGCTTACAGGACCCGGAGCACAAATAATGACTGACAAAGACATGGACGAACCACTACAATAAAATCTTGTGAAACGCGGCCGGCAGTAGTCAAATGAATCAGAGCCAAAGAGAAACTACATGTGAGCGACATTGGCTCTTCCGTCGGCTACCGACAATCCCGGGCACCTCTGCCGCCGCGATTGGAACAGCGGCCCTTCCATTAACTATCGATGCTTTCTTGAGGGCCGAGTGCGCAGTTTAAAGTAAAAAAAAAACAATTAGAGGACGCCTATTAAGAGTAGAACGCGAATGTGCTATCAGGGCACCGCGTCAATCTGCAGCCATGTGTGGGGAGTGGAGGGGGTGGCGGTTTGCTGCTTATTGACAGCCGCCATCAGCCGCCACGCGCGGGGAAAGGATGCCGGTTTTGTGCGTTGACATAGCAGCTGCTCAAGGCCAGCACCAAGAGCGATGCGACAGAGACACGCAGCAAAAATGCAACCACGCTGTAGCATGCCTGATATCTCATTGGTTTTGACTTTATTTATGGTGCCATGCTTTGGTTTCGATTCTTGGCCCCCCTCCCCCACTTCAGATTTTCAAATTTCGAAAAGTAGGTCGACTTACAATCGTGTAAATTACGAATATTAGAATGCATCTACTGCCAACTACCTAAAGTCATTCAGAAACTCAATGGTGAAAGGGAAGGTGAAATGGTTTGTTGAGAATTTGAAGTTCTTCAAGAAATCGAATCTATGAAGCTTAGAGGTAAAGCATGCCAAGTATTTTTTCACCAGCATTTAAAATAGAGACTAATCGCTGAATAAAACCACCGCGATAGTCAGGCTTTTCCTCACTACGTTAGAGGAGTGCAGAGAAACTCGTTATGACGTCATTGTTGCCGAAATTCAAGATGTCCGCTACCTTCGCCCACGAGCTGCAGTGAGTCTTCCAACACCGCCAAACAATGCTTCGTGGGCTTCACCAATGACGGTGTTGGTTTTTTACTTCCTTGAAACAGCCGTTTATTAGCTGGAAACGCAGCGCCGCCCTATGTGACGTCATCGTTGTGGCCTTTGCCCATCGCCGCGCACTGCAGAGAAGCATGACCACCAAAGCAGATGTATTGTGTGATTACATCACCACTTCAAATCCTAGCACAAAAATACTTCGCATGCGTTACCTCCAAGTTTCACACATTATACCCCTTTAAACTCGTCGAATTCTAAAACCTCTTCACCTGCCCTTTAACCACGGAACCAGAGGAAAAATGAGAACCAATCAAACTGAGAAGACAATTAACCGCTGCAGTTCAGTATTTTTTATTTCCCACAAGCACCTGAAATCAAATGAAGAATGAAATGAATGCATTTGCAATCAGAGGATGCCTTTGACACTTTTGCTGGCACAATACAGTTTAGCGCTACAGTTTAGCACAATTTAGCGCTCATCTCTGTCGTGTCGTCGTTCTCTCGCCGTGTGCGTCTTTTTTTAGCGCTAAGCTGTTTCAAAGCAATACAGTGCTTTTGTATTACAGGCACATTGCAGCGCTTCCGAAACCCCGCTAATGTCAGAGATGAAATTAGCTGGTTGGTCGAGAGAGGTCATGTCACCTTGTGACACCATCAAAATGTGGTTTTGTTTTTATGGGGTATAATATCCCAAAGCAACTCAGGCTATGAGGGATGTTAAAAGTGTGGGTAACTGAGCTAGTGGTGCATACTTCAGGTTTGGATGCAGCAGAATCAAAATAATGGGATGCACAAAGGAACACATAGAACAAGGACTAAGTCCTCGTTCTTACGTTCCTTTCTGTGTCCTGTTCTTTTGATGCTGCCGTAGTGAGGCTTACAGATAACTTTGACCCCCTGGGATTATTTAATTTCACTGACATTGCATAGTGCACAGGAATACAGCATTTCTCCTCCATCAAAATACGACCGCCATGGCCGGGATCGAACCTGCAGCCGAGCACCATAACCACTGAGCCACCATGGCTGTTGAGCACAACCTACCCTTAAGGGCCAGCCTGACTGGTCCAGAAGGGGCACATGGCCTTGTGACGTCATCCCAAAGTGTTCACCGAGGCAGGTCGCAATTACGTAATGCTTGGTCAAAAGAGGTCACGTATTTGTGCGATGTCATCTCAACCTGCCCACCGGGTTACGAGCAACCTAGTTTCTATACAAGAATCTAGATACAGAATCGAGATCAAAAATTAGAAGAAACACATGCTATATAGTAGCAGCAATAGCATAGAGCATGTGCCTCGCGTGCAAGGGGACCGGGGTTCGAATCCCGGTGCTGCGCAATTCTCGCCTAGATAAAAAAAAAACCTTGACGGAATAGCAATACCAAGCCAGATGTTTGACCTGATCTCAGCGACAAGAACCGACAATGCACTCCTTCACCAGGGCAGGAATTGGCTACCCTGGTGTAGCCACAACTTCCTACACGATTACACCAACTAACCCTCAGCCCTTAGTCTTCAGCAGCTGCACAATAACTGGGAGGATGATCAATTTCACATATAAAGGCATTAACCTGTTACTGCTATCAGTTCACCCTTAAGGCAGAACTTAATTGTCCCCTCCAAGTTTTTTTCTTGTTTTTCTGGGCCAACATGTTCTTTCCGGATGGCATCATAGTGGCTGAGAGACTGTTTGGCTGGAAGCATGATTTTTTCAATCACTGGAGAGAGTTTAAGGCACCTCTTTATATGCTACAACCAAATGGCACAGCCACAGTTGTTGGTTGTATCCGAGATCAGTTGCCATTGCCTTAAACTATGTTTGGACAGGAGTGCTGCACTCATTCGTAATAAGTGAGCACTCGTATCCGCGGCAGTTACAAGTGGGCTCAACTGTATATATATGTATTTTTTTTTGTAAGAAGTAGAAAAATGCCACGAATGAATACGGAGCATGTAAAAACAGGCACCACTATGCATAGGAATGTCCTACCAAATTGTGCGAAAGCTAGTGACAGGTGCGGCTTTGCAGCCGCGGCCACCCTGCTCGCCCTATCGCAGCAGCTGCGTCACATCTCACCACTGCAGTCAGTACCACCTACACTCCCAAGACCTTGTAGAGATGACTCTTTTCAGTGAATACAAGGAATGCCATGACGTGTTGTGTTTTATAGCACATAGGCAGCTAAGTCATCTGCACAAAGTGAATGCTGTAATGAGTGTTTAAAGGGTCAGAAATAAAATGTTTTCAAGATATTAGTATAGCATGTTAAGGGCTTAAAACAAAAAACAGATGAAATTGAAGCGAGCGAATTCTCCTAGGAGCAAGCTTTGCTGGAAAGGGATGTGGTCACTGTAGAAGAATGCAAAAAACAGTCAAACCTTGATATAACGAATTATTGGCCATGTTGAACTGTTAAACACATACAATTCTCACTTTATATATCAAACGTGGTTTGCCCCAAAACGGATATTCAGTCAGACCTTGCTACAATGAAAGCCGTGACAGCGATATTTCCGCCACAACGAAGTATTTCAGATTTCCCGTCAGCATATCACACAAGGCAATGCAATTATATTCCCCTACAACGAACAATTTACGGAGTGAGACAAAATTTTTCCGAGCAAGCAGTCAATTTTTTTTTTGCGCATCCCCACGTGCCGTATCTTATTAGGTTTCACCAAACACAGCTGCCGAAGACAGTTTGTACTTTCAATAACGTAGCTGGCATTCTGTGGAGAATCAGAATTAATGTGCAGTCATCTACGCATAGCGATGTGATGCGGCGCACGACTGCCAACTGCCAGCAATGGTTTTGCCAATGCGGCCCGGACTCCGCGCTTGCGAACTGTAGTCGTTGGCGCAAGGCAACTTTCCCTTGCTTTGCTGATGAAGGCCTAACGGAAACGAGTTCTACAGTGTTTATATCAGTGTGAAGCAATCGTGTCAACAGAAATCGGTGAAAATGTTTAACATTATATGAAAACCGGTGGCTAGTTCCAGAGTGCTTTTTCTGAGGGTTCTTTGCGGAGCATGTTAGGCGTTAGGCCTAGCGACATCGAAAAAGTGGCGCGCAAAGATCTGTTGTCGCCTGGCGCGCCGGTGGGCGGCATCAACGTTTTTAGATATACTGGCGGCACGCCGTTGCAAAAAGGCCGATGCCGGCTAGGCCAGCGCCACAGGCAAGCATTGTGATACCGTTTTGTAGCGATAGCTACACTACGCCTGCCGCAGCTTATCCTTGTCCTGAAGCATCCTCGTGAGGCTGCTCCTTGGGACAGCGTAGTTCGTCGCAAGCGCTGTTTTTGTGAAGCGACCACTCTCGAAGTCGTTGATTGTCTCCACCTTCCTTTCTAACATAAGGGCATTGTGAGGTCGCTTCTGCGCTGCCATCGGATGCTGACTTCGCAACAAAATGTCGCAGACGACGCTCAACAGCGGATGTAAGGCTTAAGCCTAGCTGAACACAACTGCAAGCACATCGTGATAGAAAGCAAGAGATGCGGTTGCAGTGTGCGAGAAAACCGGAAACGTCCACAGACAGAAATCGGAAAGGGAGGGGGCGGGGGGGTACAGCAATGGGCATGCCCGTTCACGTCAAGTTGCATTTTCGAGCCTATTTTCGGCTCCGTTTATAAGGTGGTCGGAAAATTTCTGTTCCGATTAACGAGATTTTTTTTACATTGCCTTAATACAAATCCAACCAACTGCGAGGCGTTTGTTCCATTTAAGCGTTGGTTCTGTTTAACCGACTTCTGTTTATCGAGATTCTACTGTACAAGTATCTTGGGGTGTGGATAAATAACGGTGCTGAGTATCCGACAGAGCATGAAAAACATGTAATGAATAAAGCTAGTAGGAATGCAGCTGTCATGAAAAATAGGGCAGTGTAGAATAACAATAGGTATGAAGTGGTAAGAGGGATCTGGAAAGGAGTGATGGTTCCTAGCCTGACTTTCGGTAATGCGGTCCTGTGCATGAGACCAGATGTTCAAGCAAGGCTAGAAATTAAACAACGTGGCATAGGGAGGCTAGCTTTGGGAGCACATGGCAATACACCAAATCAAGGGGTACAAGGTGATATGGGATGGGTGTCGTTCGAGAGCAGAGAAGCTAGCAATAAGATAGCATTTGAGGAGCGATTGAGAAAAATGGAGGAAAAGCAGTGGGCTAGGAAAGTTTTCAGATACACCTGTACATAAGGAATATTGACACGAAATAGAGAAAGTGTACTAGAAAATTGACAAGCAAATATCTGGACAGCAGTAGGGGGAAAATCCGCAATTATCGGTTAAGAAAAAGGTTAAAGAAGCAGAGAGAGCTCTGGGGAAAACAGGGATGCTGAAGAAATCAGCACTGGGAACATACAGGATTTTTGAGCAGGAAATTGCCAAAGAAAATATCTATGATAATTGTAGAGGAAACTCTTTGTTGTTTGAGGCCAGGACGGGAGTTTTGTGGACTGACATATAGAGTCAGGTACCACAAGATAGACACGTTGTGCGTTGCGTGCGGAGAGGAGGAGGAAATGGCTGAACACTTCATACTTTTCTATAAAGGGCTTCACCCTACAGTGGAAAGCAGTGGGGCTGATTTATCCAAGGCATTGGGGTTTAAGGACAGTGAAGGGAAAGTAGATTTTAAGCGGGTAGAAGTAACCAAGCAAAGGTTATCTGATTGGTGGTTAAAATCAACACAAGTGTAAAATTTCATAATTCATGGCTAGGTGGCTTGAACCCCCGCACGATTTAAAGGATTCAGCCGTATCCATCCATCCATATGCCTAGAGCAGGTGTCCATGGAGTCTGCTTAAAAGCAACAGCTGCGCAACGACACAATTGCAATTAGGAGCAACAACAGGAGGCCCCAAAAATAGATCTCTCGCACCACAAATACACTGGCAACGTACACAGGCCAATTTTCCCTATATCCTATGGCAATTTTTGCAAAAATTTCGCACAGCTTCAATGCACTTTTTTTTCATGTAATGACCTTAAGTGTTAGAAAAATACATCGCTTTGAAAACAATAATTGCGCCATTCTGCCGTTAGAAAAAAACACTTAAGCTCAGCCTTGAAGGTATGACGCGATAGTGTTATAGGGTTATGTTGATATACAGTGCAGTCCACTTATAACGATACCACATATAACGATATATCGGTTATAACGATGGGTCGACATGAGAGTGTCATTTTATGCATTAGGTCTATGGGGAAAAAAACCTTTATAACGATAGGTTATTCACCGCATATCGGATATAACGATCAAAATATTGCCATCCAGATGGCTTTTTCGGTGCAAAATAATCGTAACATTTGCGTCGCTAAGTTCCCTGAAACGAACGATGTCGAGACGAGGCGATGTTTACCTCCGTAAGTTCGTATCTGCTGCCATTACCACGCTGCGCGTCCCGCACCGCCCGCGCACCGGAGAGTACTTGAGCAGGCGCAGCGCGCCACAAGATGGCGCTAGCTGCTTCATGCGCGTCAGTCACAGTCGCTCCGAAAGAGAGAGAAAGAAAAAAAAAAGCGACAAGCAAAGCGACGCGGTGGCACCCGTGCCGCACCCAGTCTTTCTCTCTCGCGATAGCAGGCTGACGCTACTGAAGCAGCGTGCAACCAACGGTACAACCCAGTTCAAAGATGGCGCCGACAAAGCGTAAAGCTGTGTCGCTTGACACGAAGATGGATATTTTGCAGGACTCTCAATGCGGCTTCAAGGTGAGCGCCCTCGTGAAGAAGTATGAGCTCGCCCAGTCGACGATATCAACCATCTTTAAAACGGGGAGCACCGCGATTGTGAAGGCAGGAGCTATCAGCGGCCATGCCGATCAGCGGAAAAGGGTTAGAGACCCTTTGTACGCCGATGTTGAAGAGGCGCTTTACCAGTGGTTCATCACAACCCGTGCGCATAATGTGCCTATTAGAGGGCCAACACTTGCCACCAAAGCGAAAAACTTCGCTTTTCTTCTGGGACGGCCAAATTTTGAGCCTGGGGGAGGCTGGATTCAGTGCTTTAAAGAGCGACACGGAATCGTTTACAAAAACGTGGTAGGGGAAGCGGCGTCTTTGGACACAGAGGCAAAGCAGCAGTGGCTGCAGACAAAGCTGCCCTGCGTGCTGGAGCGCTACGCGGAGAAGGACATATATAATTGCGACGAAACTGCTCTGTTTTTTCAAATGTTGCCGTCGAAGACTCACGCTCTTAAAGGAGATCGATGCCCCGGCAGGAAGCACTCGAAATTTAGGGTGATCGTGTTGCTGTGCGTTAGCATGGACGGGAGCCATCGTCTCAAGCCTTTCATGATCGAGCGATCAGAGAAGCCAACGTGCTTTAAGAATCAGCACATCCCGGTCCGCTATCGCAGCAACAAGAAGGCGTGGATGACCCGCGACCTGTTCGAAGAATGACTGCTCGAGTTCGACAGTTTAATTGAAGGCCAAGGAAGAAAAGTAGTGTTGCTACTTGGCAACTGTAGCGCACACAGCGTTAACCTGAAGCTAGCATCTGTCGAATTGATGTTTCTGCCTTCGAATACTACGGCAGGCCTTCAGCCGTTGGACGCCGGCGTGATCGCCAACTTTAAAGTCCTGTATCGGCGGCGCATGCTGGAGTGGCTAATTTTAGCCATTGACCGCGCAGCTCCTGGCACGTCGGATCATGCAGACGGGCCCCAATGCTGCCAGCACCAAAAGCGATGACGCCGATCATGGCACTGACGACGGCACTGCCGATGATGGATATCGTGAAGAATGGGAGCCTTAATGCTATCATATCATTATTCACTCCTAAATTATTCAAAGCAAAATCCTATTCACTTAAAACAAAAAAAAAAACGCTATTTGCACACTTCTAGAAGAGACATAAAAGGGCCAAGCACTGACCGGTGCTTGAATGCCTCCTGGCTCCTGGCCCATGCCGCAGAGGCCGTGGGGAGGGTAGCCCCGTCCGCAGAGAATTGGGCCGGCCGCGCCGGAGGCTGCTCTTTGTTGACGAGGTGCAGCTGCTGCCGCGCAGGAAGTGCACCGTCTGTGGCACAAGTGGATCCACCGGTACAGCCACCGGCTGGCTGAGATGCGCCGCAGGTTTCTCAGCGTAAAACGTCGCGGCACCTGGAAACACGTGCAGTCTTTGAAACAGGAAGAAATTTGCACCATAAGGCATGTGGCCTTGTTCACAGCTTCTTGAACACACACACACCAGGAAAAGGTGTCAATGTGTATGTTTTAGTCACAGATGGTTGAACTTTCCAAATTAACACCAGAAGTTCAGTAATAAATGGAACTTGCGAGGCTACTGGACAACCTCTGTTCGAACCGGTGATGTCCAAAGAAAAACTCAATGCAGTAAGCGCTCAAAACATGCAGTTAGCCCTGTAGCAAACAGCTTGAAGAGAAAACATGGCACTATGGCCCGAGTGCTGTCCCAGTGTTCTTTGCTGCAATGACGTCTAGACGGAAACTTGCCTAGCTCAACTTTTTTCTCTAAATGCAAGAATACCGCACATGCAGTGCAAAAGCTCCAATATACAGCCCAACAAATGTTGAAGCAGGCACCGCAGTCAAAAATATGTTGCACACAAATCTAGTAGTAGGTCAGGTTTTCCAAGAAGTCTAAGTGTCCTGATAAAACACTGCTATTCTACCTAGCATGTTTGCACAATGTGCTAAGCTGCCCTTCACTCTCTGCTTGCCCCAACTCTCGGCACTGGTGCCATTTGGACTGGTGCCTTCCATTTGCTCCACAATGACACCTACCTGAACTCATGACACTTGTTGCAGCAGCAGCCTCAGTGTCTCGAGGCTTTACAGCACTTTGCTCTTGAACTTGCAGCGTCTGCAAATGAAGAAAAGATGGAGCTCTGGGTTGTGAGGAAACCACTGCACACACAATGTCCTCAACATTTCTGCCCTTCACATCTGCCACAATAACGAAGCAGACCAAAGAGAAAAAGAACAAATGCTGCTTCACAGATAAGTCATTAGAATTTACATCAAGCTGACATCAGAGCACCAACCCTACACTGTGCTGTACAAAAAATGCAAAACTCCACGTTAACCTGCAACAGCATATGCCATACAAAAGTCATCAGCTGTGAAAAAAAAAAAAATGAGCTAGCACAAGATAAAATAGAACATTCAAGACAGATAGAACACAAGATAGAATTGCAACATTCAAGGTGTGCGTATGATGCATCGATTAACTTCACAAATTTATAAATCTTCGAAGCGTGATTGAACAATCTGCTTTAATTATTGCACACACTGTGCCTTCAGCTCCCCTTGGCAAACAATATTACATCTGTGTCTACCCTAGATGTTGAGATATCGACATACTGAGACAGTTAGAGGTGTCCAAAATTTTCAAGCCGTTATTTCTTCTGCTCCTGCACAAATTCACCCAAACGATCTTAATTAAACATGATCAAAATACTGATTTTCCAAACGAAAAAAAACTAGTAGAGTTAGAGAATAATAGGTGTAGATTCCAGAAATATTTTTTCAAAATAGATTTTTGCGTCATTTTTTCATCCCAGAGAGCAGTGTCCCACTTCAAACCATGCACGAGTGCGCAGTTTAAACCATGATAGAGTATGTACTGCCTCCCACTTTATTAAAGGGACACTGAGGAGAAATTGAAGTTGGCTTGTATCGACAGAATAGCAGCTCCTGATCACAAAAACGCCACTCTTACTGAAAACAAAGCTCTTGTAATGTAGAAAATAGCAAGAATCAAAATACAGGTGCCGCCGCCACAGGCCAATCTCGCAAGTACAAGCATGATGACTTTCTAGGACAAGAGGCGCCACCCCGAGGAATTTTCCTTACTTCATGGAAGCCACGAATCTCTGAGGCTAGCAAAGGAAGGTTGCGCACCGCACCGCTAGCCGTCAGAAATCACGGAGTCTGCGTTTACGTCACGTATCACGTCACTCCGTTCTGTGACGTCATAAGAGTTCTCCGTGTCGTCATAAGAGTTCTCGAGCTTGAATCAGAGCGGCGGGAAAAACTTTCTCAACTTCGAATCCAAATTTCTTTTAAATAAATGCATCTTTCGCGCCCGGACAAGCGCCAACAAATCCATGAAATGCCGAAGTATCAGATTTTGCTAACAAAAAAAAAATGATAGAGTTCTCCTCAGTGTCCCTTTAAAGTGCTCCTGGAAGGTTCTGTCTTGTATCCCGCCAGATGAAAACAGGTTGCGACCCTCGTTACATTTTCTCAAGAACACTTCTTTGGTGTTAGCCCTATCACAGAGGGCTACGTGTGATTAACATGAGATGTGGGCTTGCTTCTAAACTTCAAATTTGTTTTTTAACTGGATTACAGTATTAACATAACACTATTAAAAGAACTTTATTACTTGTTTCTATTTGAAAAAATTGGCAGTGGCTTAGCTCGGCTATGCCAGGATATAAGTAGCAAAAGCTAAGGCATAGCTTGGTTAGCCTTGGTTAATCTTGATTGCGAGTCCAGGTTAGTCTGGTTGTCTGGCCAGTTGTTGTCACGTGGTTGGTCAAGTGGTGCGGTGCGAGCACGGTGGGAATGCGAGCACGGCAGGAATGCGAGCACGGCGAAACTACGAGTTCGTAGCCAATACAAAACCGAAAGGTTTAATGGTGGCATTATAAAGGCAAGCTCAACAACAGTGCTTGCTTGCTAAGTATAAAGACATAGCATGAACAAATAAAAACAGGCTTCAGTTCTTTCTTAGTCAATAAGTGGCCACAATAATGACCTTGCTTTGTCTGCCTCATATATTTTTAAAATACTGTGAAAGGGCAATTTCGAACACCTGTTACAACATGGCTGCCAAGTGCATTCAATCATGAACCTAAACTACCTTTGGTTGCCTATCCAAGAGTTTCTCAAGGGTGCTTTCCGTTTTTCGAAGACCAAAAACACCTCTTAACGGACTTATAAAAATAATGAATGCTAGTCTAGAGTAAACAGAACATGTCCAGGTTACTTTATAGTTTTATTGTTTTTGGTTAGCGGACAGGGTACAAATTTCTATCGCTGTGCTCCGTAGAAAAAAAAGTTTTTCTCTGTCTGTATTTCGCCCAACAAATGATAACTGCGGTGGCCAGGTGAGTAGGTGTGCCAACTGCTGGGGCACGAAGCACAGTTGTTCACTGCCCCTCCGCTTCACGACATCAAAAGTGGAGCTGCAGTCAGGGGTCTGTCGCAAAGTTTAATCGTTGTGCAATATTGGTGCCACTTAATCCCACTATCCCGTGCCCATTTATATAGCAAATACGACCTACAAATGACATTTACAATAGAAAAAAGCTGACTTAGATGATCTAATTCAAATTCTTTTGGATTCAGTCCTCGGAAAGCCTGAAGTCAATTGATCCATGAAGTCCTGCAGCGTTTGGTTCGTAAGCATAAGCAGGCAAAAATTAAGTGCTCATGCAGTTCGCAATGGCACAGAGTTTAGATCAGTGAACTGTGTGGCCAAGGTTAGAACGGAAACAGGTCAAAACCACCAGCTAAGTATGTAAGGTGCAAATAGCTTGAAAGGGCTACACTTAGACCTTCATCAGGACTAACTTATACTTCCCGTATTATTTTGAGTAGAGGAAGGTATATGCATGTTTTCTAAGAAAACTTCACTCTGAGCAACAAACTAGTTTTGAGGAGTGTGAAACACCGCTGATAAAAGTTGACCTCTGCATCACTTGAGATTTCAGTTTTTCATTGCGCTCGTGGATGCTGAAGTTGCAACTGCAAAAACCATTCTTGAAATGGAGGTGTTGAAAACAAGATGTTCGGCAATGCTTATTTGACTCACTGAAATAGCTATGGTAAAGATCGTGATGCGTATCTGCTTCAGCAGGGTGGACAGCTGAGCTAGTTGTTGCATTCTTCACAACACTGCAGCACTAAAGAAAAAATCTGCTTGCAGTACAAAAGAAAACAGGCTGGACTTAAGCCTTAACCCACGTCTGTAAAATCATTGCTTTAGACAAGAAACAACTGCACTGTTAAGTAGCTCATGTAGCGACGAAATGTTTACAACGCGATAAAAGAAAAAAGGCAATGACACTCATGGTGATATGCATCATAAGCACTAGCTATTCAGACGTAATTACATTTAAGGCCCATGCATTCATTTTTGGTACCACTCAAGAAGGCTGCTTCAGCCTCCTTTGGCTGCCAGTGTATGGGGACTGAAGATTGAAGCTACGTTATGGGGAGGTTGTGGTCGTTGTTTTAGATGCACCACTGCAACAACGCTCTGACCACAGCGCCAATTTCAGCATCATGAAGTGGAGAAGCAGCGAACTACTCGGGTGCGTCCAGGCACTGTTACATTACTAGCTGTTTCTTTAGACACACAAGCAAGCCTTTGACAGGTGCACATGGTAAAATTGCCGAGATCACAAGAGTGTCTGATGCATCCCCATAAAGCACATCAACTGCGCCTAGAAAAATGCAGTTGCTGGAGGACTCATCCCAAATGTGCTGCAATGAATTAAATCGGAAGAATGAGGTGATATGAGTGATGCACAATGAATGTGCAAAGTAACGAGGGAGCCACAACAAATATGGTGTGGTGAACATGGTGCAACGCCTGCAGTGAAATAAATACGATGGAACGAACAAAGTGCAGCAAATGACACAGCAAGTGAAGTGAACTGAGTGCAGAGAACGATGTGCGCAGAATAGTGCACCGAATAAACACAAAACTCACCACTGAGGGGGTCACCTGGTGTGGCCTGCCTTCCAGGAGCTCGGGCGTGTTAGCCTGCTGCTGCCGGCTGGGCACCCCTTCCTCGCGCTTCGCCCTGCTGGCACACATAGAATGGCACCAGAGTCAATGACTGTCACATGTGTTTGCTCTGCAGAACATTTCATCAGCACCGCTGAAACTGTAGACTCTAGCAGTGAAAAGTTCTCTGTATCAGCACTTCCAACCATCGACACTCTGCTGACCTAAATATTTCAACTTTTCTACAGTTTTTTTTTCTTTTCCTGCTTTGGCATGATAAGAATACCCCACTGGTGATGGAATGCAATTTTGTAAGCCCTAACATTGCATGCATTCTTTCTACCATTTTTATATTCAAGCCTTTCTCCCGTGCAGTTTCAGTTTACAGATGACAGGGACACCTGGCTTTTGATCCAGTCCCATCATCGCTGTGGCGCGGGCGTGAATGATCAAAGGCACAAAACGAAATCGCTACATAGACAGTGTTGTACGAGATGTATGGATTGGCTTCGAGGCATGTTTCTGCCAATGTGTTTTTCTAGTTGCCTACAGTTTAAAAACGCAGTTTCTAGGTTCCAATAGACGAGGACTGTGTAGGAGTAAAGTGGCTGCCAAGGAAGCCTTCTTTCTTGGATGCTGCCTCCTTTCTACTAACAGCTGCTCAGGCAGACAGAGCCGTAGCCTGCGACCAAGCATGAGAACCCTAAAGCCTTGTGAAATAAAGAAGCACGCTGCCCTTACCAGAACAATGCACATTTTTTTCACATGTGCTTCCCGGCTGCTATGTTTCCTACTTAGCGAGTTCTTTTTCCTAGCAGTCCCATGAAAAACATAACAGCAGGGTTCTACTATAGCTACTGTAGCCAATGCTAGGTTTCTCATTTGTGAGCGTATATTTATAAATGAAGTCTATTTCTGCAATACCTTCCCCTTTGCAGATCCCATAGACTTGTTCCGGAGGGTACATTCTGTGTACTACGTATCTTAAAAATTAGGTATGCAAAAGGCATGAGGCTGAATTTTTTTTTTTAGCATCAAAGAAACCAGGTCGGAGCAAGGACCCATCCAAGAAGTGAAAATTCAATGATGCGCAAGAAGCTTGTGTTCCCTTGCCACAATCTCTGTAAATGAGAGAAACAATAGAGTTCCACCCGAAACAAAGAACATAACCTTCAAGGTGGTGCTCTCATAGCTGGGAGAAAAATTATGTTGATCTGTAACATGTATCACCAAAACTCCTTTATGGTCTGCAGGACAGCAGTGCAATCTTGAGTGGCCTATAGCATTTTGCCACAAGGTCCAGTCCACTTCTTCAAAGCAGAGGAACTGGACAAACTTCACAAGTACGAGAGTGGATGGTGATGATTGAGATATGACAGAGGTCTCAATTAACACTCCTTGATCAGATTTATCAAGATGAAAGCTTTTTTTTTGCGCCTAATAACACATGGCTGCACCTTTTACCTTTGTGCCGTAATGCAATGGATTATTTTATGTCTAGTCTTTTCGATCGTTTGAAATCACCGGTAAGGATTCAATTCCAATTCTGGTACTAGTGTATCTCCCTGCCACCGAATGGGCAAACCGTCGTGTGGCCTATCTGCCTCATGTGAAGCTATTTTAGATCTGATGTTTTTGTTAAACCTTAAACAAGCTGTTTGTGAACACACCAGAGGGTCATCTGTTCTAGACTGATTCTTTGTTAGTCAAGCCTTTTCCGAATGAGTGCTTGATGTTGAACCAGGAATCTCAGATCACCGTCTTTTATACTTTTTTTCTGCTTCGCCTGTTGCTTCCGGGATGAGTCCAGTTAAAATGATACAGGACTATGTTTGTGCTGATGATAATGCAATTATCGGCACCTTACAATCGCTGCTAAGCAGCTCTTGCGGAAATGACGTTCATTGTTTATGGCATCACTTTAAGAACGCAGTGCAGTACTGTACTGAACATTTTATTCCACTTAGAAAATGTTCACATCAACTGTACCAATCCTTGGGTAAGTCGAGAAATTGTTCAACTGAAACGCAAAGTGAAGCGATGTAGGAAGAAAAAGATATCTTCCTTACAACAGTTCCAACTGCTAAAACAGAAACTTGCTTTCAAGTTAAAATCAGCGATGTTTCATTATTTTAACATGACGCTCCCCGAATTGATCAAAAGTAATCCCCGAAAATTTCGGAATTTTTTAGGTCTAAAGAATGAGCAGTTGAGTAAAGTTTGAATTAATGATGACGTGACCGAATGCACAATGATTGAAGAAGATTTTAACTTTTACTTTCAAAGCGTTTTTCTGACTGAGGGGGCAACCACAACTAGAATTCAAAGTGAAGATCCTGGTAACATACCGGTTATTTCTGTGAATGGTGTTTCGTCCATGCTGCGTAAACTTGACAATAAAAAAGTTCTGGTCCTGATGGCCTTGCAAATGCTTTTCCTAAATGTTTAGCAGCACAATTATCCGAGTTTTTAATGCAGATATATCAAGTTTCCTTACTTTCTGGTGAAGTACCGCAGGACTGGAAAATGGCCTGCATTGTAACAAACCATAAAAAAGGAGATAAGCTAACTATTTCTAACTACTGACCAATTTAGATCACTTCTTCTCGTTGTAAGTTAATAGAACACAGTCTCTGGTTACCTTAATTTGTTTCTAGCTGAAAATAACATTTTATCTCCTTTGCGACACGGCATCAGAAAGGGTATGTCCACTGTGATGCAGTTAGTTACTACGGTTAATCAATTCCAAGTTGTTCTTAATAAATCAGGGCAGGTTGATGTTCTTTTTAGACTTTCACAAGGCTTTTGATACAGTTTCTTATAGTAAACTCTTTAATAAACTAGATAGTATTGGCACTCCTACTTACCTTGTTAATTGGATTTGTGCTTATCTTAAACATAGGAAACAATATGTTGAGGTTAGTGGCTCCGCATCTAACGAGCTTCCAGTTACTTCAGGCATACCCCAAGGGATCCGCGTCTTGGGGCCGCTGCTTTTCCTAATCTACGTAAATAATCTGTCGGTTTCTATCCCTGAGAATGTCTCGTTAATGCTTTTTGCTGACGATTGCATACCTTTAGGACAATAAATGGACAGAATGATCACTACATCTTGCAAAATGCACTTTTTGCTGTTCATCAATGGTGTGTAAAATGAGATACGCAATTAAACCTTGATAAAACTGCCCTTTGCAAATTCCACGTAAAAAACATTTTAGTTCTTTCTCTTACAGCCTGCTAAATAATTTATTCTTTAACTCATGACTTAACATGGACTTCCAACATTGCAGACATTTGCTCCTCGTCTTTTTCTAAGCTTTGCCACTTAAGGCGGAAGCTTAAAGATGCCCCATGCAAAGCCGAACTCCTTACATACACAACATTTAATAGGCCCAATTAGAGTTCGTTTCGGTTTTACGGGATCCATTCATAAAGGAAGACATATATCGGATAGAGCTGGTGCAAAGGAAAGCGGTTAGGTTTATTTAAAACAAATACAGGAGGTTAGACTCACAAGACTAATGAAAGCCAATCATATTCCATTACTTGAAGTATGCAGAAATATTTCCCGTCTATTGTTTATGCATAACCTTTTAACACGTAAATTAAACATACCCCACCCCACAATTCTCAAACAATTGTCGCACCGAACACACCATTCACGAATTCACTTGCTCAACCCCATTTTTGCAAGGAGTGACTTCTTCAAGCACAGGTTTTTTCCACAGACTATTTCCGACTGGAACTCTCTTCCCGAGGACATTTTCCAGTCCTCCAATTTCAGTAAAGCTCTCAAGAAGCATTTTCTTGAGTGCATGAGTGTTGTATTGTTTTTTTTTTTCGCTTACTGATTGTAACCGCATGTATACCATTGGTATTTGTCATGTTAAAAGCCTTGTAATGCTCCTCCTGCATGGGCCAATATATTGGCCTGCAGTATTTTGAAATAAACAAATAAATCAGACTGTGCATGTTAATTGCAGCAGCTGTTCTGAATGGCATAAAAATGTTTCACATGTTTCAATAAATTTGTAGCAGCTGCAAAAATTTCTTCACGGAACAAAGTGGAGTGCATTGGTGTATATACGGCCTCTGTCAGAGATCTTCGGGCCACATGACCTGCTTTTTTGCAGCATAGTGGAGCATTCACAGCATCACTGAAGAACAAAAAGCCTTGAAAGCCTGCGACAAGGGTGCGTCTTGCCTTGCACAAGTTTACAGCTTGGTGGATGCCTCAAATGCTTTACTACAGCGCTCAAAGCAAACCCTGCGGCCTCAAGAGTTTTGATGGGGGTGAACCTGCAGGATATTAGCAGCTATTGAAAGAGCCGGATAAGGTTGTCACCATCTCATGTAGTCATATTGCAAAATAACTACCTAAACAAACTGAATTCAATTGCAGGTTCTTGCCATGCCACCTTGGTGATGTGGATAGTGTGGTGCAGTGATGAAGGCATTCTGAACTTTCTACGCTTCCCTTCTGCTAGTGCTGTGGCTCAGAGTCAGCCGAACCCTGATCTGAAAGCCAGGCTGGCCAACATGTAGCAGAATGAGTCAGTTGAAGCCACTGATGCCTTCATCCATGGACCCCCCTGGAAATTTGGACAAAAATTTTTTTTCACTAGAGGTAAAACGTTGATTAGCACACTCAGAAGCGCCATTCCGGATTGCGAGCAAACGATGGATGCTCTACAATGGCTGGAAAAGAAGCTGGAGTAAACAAAATAATACAGAAACAGTTCCCGAAGGCACTATTTTTCCACTGCGCAAGTCACAAATTAAATCTCATCATCAACGATTTGAACGACGTCTGAAAATTCGAAACGCAATTGGGATAATCAAACAAACCCCAGACTTCTTCCGCGAGAGCGTGCTCCGGAGAAAATTGGTGGCCAACATTCCGATGCTGTGTGAGACAAGATGGTCTGCAAAATACAAGTCTGTTGGGGTCTTCTCTCAGCATTACATGGCCATAGTCGAAGCACTCGAGGAGCTCGCGTCCACAGAATCATGCTCGAACGCTGCAACTAGACAACGAGCTCGCATCCTCTACTGCGCAACAACAAGCTCATCTTTCATCGTCTGCTTGCACATTGTAGCGAAGTACAGCACTCGGCTCGAACTAGTTACGAACGTTCTGCAAGGTGTATCCATGGACTGTGCAAGACCACATCACTGAGCTGCAACGTATTTTTCGTGGCCACCAGACAAACGCTGTAGAGGAGTTCTGTGACGTCATCAATGCAGCAAGGAAGGCAGCCAATCACTTAAATGTGGTGATATCTGTACCAAGACAAGTCTCTCGTCAGGCCCACAGAGACAACTGCGGCATTCAGTCGCCGGAGGAATGCTACCGTGTGACAACATATGTGCCGTACTTGGACTCTCTCAATGATTCTTTAGCTCGCCGCTTTTCTGAAAGCAATGAGAGGAGCTTCAAACTTCTCCAGCTGCATCCATCGAAAATGAAGCACTTGAGCCGTGTTGAGTTTCCTGCCTTGGCTGAAGAACTCCTATGCTTTTACGGCATCGACAACTTCAAGGAAGAGGCAATCTCTTCGTACGAGATGTTGTACAAAGAAACTGGGGACCCATCAGCAATAACTTACTGCGAGCTTCTACATCAGGCGAAGACATTCTTCCCTGCTGTTGCAAAAGCCATTGAGGTGGCTCTGACTTTGCCAGTTACTACCTGTACGGTCGAACGCTCCTTCAGTACAATGAGAAAAGTGGAGACCTGGCTACGCTCAACGATGACAAACGACTGGCTGAACGGCCTTTGCATGATGAGTGTCCACCGAGAGCATGTAATGAAGCACAGAAATGAATTTATCACCCGTGTCAACACGCTATTCGCCCTGAAAAATACGAGGCGTCTACAGTTGCTGTTCAAGGAAGACTGATTGAGTGACTCTAGTTGCGTGTTTGTGAACCTATTGCGCTGCGTGCTGGTCATCAATTCGGGTGAGTCGAGAACCCACATGCAACAAGACTGAGCACTCTTCTCCACGAAGTACCAGTATCTTTTTGCATTTTTTATTAATTTTAATTGTTTGTTTGTTAATAAACTCCATTGTATCTCGCCAAACCACACATTAATTTGCTGTTGTAATTTTTCTTTCATGTGTGTATTTTACTTATTTACTTATAAATAAATAAATAAATAGACTCCGAAAATAGTGCCTTTTTGCTGCGAACATACCGCTGCCCACCCCCTCCGGCGCCAACAACGAGCCCCCCCCCCCCCCCTACAAAAACTTGCCTTCATCTTCCTTCAAGGACAACGATGTCTCTTGTATAATTTCACTGAACTGCCTCTCAAACATGCACTTTCAACTCTGCATCTTGTGACCTCACCTCACATGCTGTGTCAAAGCACTTGCAATCAAACAGACCTTCTCCGTGTTGCCGATTCCACTGAGTCAAAATCCATTCTTTTACCATGATGCAAACTCCAAAGGAGCTCCCAAAACGTCAAACACAGGCATGAAGACACGCTGGCCATTAACAACATGCTGACCCCTAACAAACAGTTCCATGTTCATGCGAGTCTTGCATCCTTTGGTAGAGGTGGCAGTCGCAGAGAGGTCAGAAAAGGCTACAGCTTTCTAACAATTCCCCCTCCCTCCTTGCCTTACAGGTATAGCTGGATACAAGTCAAGAATGAAGTAACAAAATGCCCTTCAATGGAGGATCTCCAGCCATCGGTGTCTGCTGATTGTCATTGACTTAGCGGGCACTCCTATAAAACCTGTTGGTGCCACATCGCAAGGGGCTGGCAGGTGCAAGTGTTAAACCGCGGATCAACCATATTAGCCACAACATCATGACAATTTGTCAATGTTACTGCCAGGAGGATATCCTTCGAGGCTTATCTGCTGCATAGTTTATTGGCTGTAGCCTACTACATATACAGTTGAGCCCATTTATATTGAACATGAGCGTCACGCAGCGTTCGTTCATTATATCCCGAAGTTTGTAGTAAGTGGACCACAGCTTTAAAGACAGTTGCTTGTCAAAACACAAAATTTTTTCTTTGCGAAAAAGTCCGTGCTGGACATTTGTTTTTGCAGCGCAGATCCGATGGGGGTAGAGATGCGAAGTGCTGAAAAAAACGGGCAAATTCCGGAAAAAAACTGGTTTTTTTCCGTTTTTTTTCAGAGCACTTGGAAAAATTAGTCAAAATTTCTGCAGAGAAAAAATGTACAGAAATAAAGTTTACGCAACACACAGTGCCGAATGCGAAACCGAAATGCCGATCGACGGCTGAGTAATCGCCATCGTTACCACATAATGTCAGCTCCGCCGTCGGCGAAGCTTCGTCAGCTGGATACAGTTTCTCTTGTTTTGGTGCTTGTTTTGTCCTCTTTTGGCTTTCCTTCGCATCCGTGTGCAAACTGTTGCAGAAATCCTCATTTAGATCCGTGTTGGAGTGAATTCTGCAATGGTACGGCCACTTTCCAACGTGTGGATGCACTTCACGGTCGGGGAGACCATTGGCGGGAAATGGGGACCCGCAGTCTGTAAGTACTGCAACAGCAGCTATGCTTTTCCCAATGCCACGCGCCTTTCTGGGCACATTGCTCAGTGCGTGAAATTCCCAAGAGAGGAAGTGACACCACGAAGCCGCTCTCGCAGCCCTTCATGTAGCAGTCGTAGTTCAAGCGAAGCTCATGGCGTAGTAAACAGCACAGCGAGCAGTGCAGCGTCAGCGAGTGGAAGGGTGACTCGGTTCGTCGACACGATGACACCTCAAGCGCAGAAGAACGCCGATAAAGCGCTGGCTAAGGCGATATACTGTTACGGTGTGGGATGCCACGGGGTGGCCACGGGCCCGCCCAGAGAAATATAGCAGCAGTACGGAGGAGAGCCGGCGAAGCACGACCGGCGGCGGCCAAGCTTTCTCGTTCTATCTCCCTCGTGCTAGAGCCGCGCGCTCGCCGCTCGCCGCTCGCGCTCGCTCTCCGCCTCTTCTTTTATTCCCGTATCACCTTTCCACCGGGGGGGGGGGAGGGGGGGGGGGGCGGGGCAGAGAAGTCAGGCCGTGATTTGATGCAGGGTTTCCTGGGGCGATGCAATGTGGGCTCGCAGATAGGAAACGGTCACACTCTTCGTTGAATTCGAAGTGTGTGAGCTGGGCGAAGGTGTCTGCAGTCGCCGAAGAAGGTCCCACACCGGTTAGGCTAACTTCAGGGAGTTTTATGCATATTGAGCGGCGATCTGTTTATGGGACTGCATTGCGTGGGGAAGGCATGGAGCCAGCAGGCGACGACGGCACTGATGAGGACCCGGTAGCCAAGTCGGAGTCACCGCAGGCGCCGTAGACATATCGCTTCATGTTTGAAACATGCTCTGGGAAAATGTGGTGCACACCGCATGGTCGATGCTCTGGCAGGTCTTCGAGGCGGTATGTCACGGGGCCGAGTTGGGCAACGACACGGTAAGGGCCGCGGTATCGGGGCAAGAGCTTTGCGGCACGGCCAGTCGCACGGATGGTGCGGCGAACGAGGACCAAGTCACCGGGCCGGAAGGGGGGATGTGGTGGTGCTGCCGCGTTGGCCGCTTGCACACGCGCGTGAGCCGTGAGGAGGTTGCGCTGGGCGTCGAGGCGGGCGGAATGAAGTCGTTGAGCAGATTCAGTTGGTGACGCAGTAGGATGGGGAAGGCCCAACTGCGCGTCGAGAGGGATGGAGGGCGTTCTGCCATAGACGACTGAGAACGGCGTCACATGCGTTGTTTCTTGCGCTGCAGTGTTGACTGCAAAAGCTGCAGCAGAAACAAAACGATCCCAGTTTGTGTGGGACGGAGCGACGTAGGATGCGAGTATATCCGTGAGGGTACGGTTAACACGCTCCACGAGGCCATTGCACTGCGGATGATTGACGGATGTAGTGGAATGCGCAATGCCGAAGGAGCGGAGGGCTCGCTCGAATTCATGGGACATAAAGCAGCTCCCACGGTCCGTGATGAGGCGCCGGGGAACACCGTGCCGAAGAACGAGATGCTGTTCCACAAACGCGACGGCATGAGCGGACGACGTGTCTGGAACGGGCAGTGCTTCGACCCACTTGGAGAAGTAGTCGATCGCAACCAGAACATACCGGTTGCCGGCACGCGTCTTCGGAAACGGGCCCAAATGATCCAGTCCAACCAGCTCGAAAGGTGAACTTGGTGGCGGAAAAGCCTGCGGGGGTGGCTTGGTTACACCTGTGGACGGTTTTCTGTACTGGCATGTCTGGCAGGACGCCACGTGTTCCTTGACATCTCTGGACATATTAGGCCACCAAAACCGCTCCGACACTCGTGCGTAGGTCTTGCCGCGACCAAGGTGACCAGCCGTGGGAGCGTCGTGTAAGCCGCGCAAGATTTTCGACCGCAGTGTTGCCGGCACAACTGGCAACCAGACGGGTGGTCGACCACGGAGCCGCTTCACATGACACAAGAGGTCGTCCTTCATTCGATAGACCCGGCGTAGTTGGCGGAGGCCTGCGCCGGCGGCGGTGCTAAGGGAGTGGATTGTGGCAGCAATGGCGGGATCTTGCGTTTGTGCAGTCCTCAGGTCCGTCAAAGCCGTCACGGAACAAGGGTGGCGAGAAAGGAAATCGGCATCTTGATGGGCAGAGCCGCGCCGATGCACTATTGTGAAATTGTACTCTTGAAGTTGCAGGGACCAGCGTGCAATCTTGGCATTCAAATGTTTGGCGGACTGCAGCCAAGTGAGAGCGCTATTGTCCGTGACTATGGTGAAGTGACGGCCGTACAGGTAGGGACGGAACTTCTCGACGGCCCAGACAACGGCGAGGCACTCGAGTTCGGAAGAATGGCGGCGGCGCTCAACGTCGGAAAGCTGGCGGCTGGCATAAGCTAGGACTTTGTGGTCACCAGACTCGTCTTCTTGCAGGAGGACAGCGCCGAGCCCATCTTGGCTGGCATCCGTGTGGAGGACGATGGGGGCCGATTCGTCGTAATGGGCCAATGTAGGAGGCTCGAGGAGGGCGTGCTTGACGTCAAGAAACGCGAGCTGTTGGGCCTGCGTCCAACTCCACGGTGCATTCTTCTTCAGCAGGGCGGTCAATGGAGCGCTGCGCTTGGCAAAGTCCGGAATGAAACGACGGAAATACGAAGCAAATCCAAGGAAACTTTTGAGCTCCTTGGCGGTGGTGGGAGCTTCGTAAGCTGTAAGCGCTTTTAGCTTTTCAGGGTCGGGACGGATGCCATGCCGGCTCACAACGTGACCCAAGTACGTCACCTCCGCGAAACCGAAGAAACATTTTTTTGGTTTTAAGCGAAGCCCAGCAGAGGTAAGGGCTTCGAGGACGAGTTTGAGGCGTCTCTGGTGTTCTTCAAATGTAGCCGCGTAGACAATTACGTCATCCAGGTAGACCAACGCCATAGTCCACTTCAAATGGCCTAAGACTCGGTCCATGAGACGCTGGAAGGTGGCTGGAGCGTTCGAGAGACCGAAGGGCATACGGTTGAACTGGTAAAGGCCGTCGGGAGTCACGAAAGCCGTCTTTTCCGCATCATCGGGGTGAACAGGCACCTGCCAGTAGCCCGAGAGCAGATCTAGCGTGGAAAAATAACGGGCCCCCTTCAGGCGGTCAAGCGCATCGTCGAGGCGAGGCAGCGGGTACACGTCGCAATTAGTAATAGCATTTAGCTTCCGATAGTCAACGCAGAAGCGGTGTGTTCCATCCTTCTTGCGCACAAGGACAATAGGGGAGGACCCAGGGCTACAAGAAGGGGCAATGATTCCCTGGTCAAGCATGTCGCACACGTGCTGCTGGATGACTCTCCGTTCGGCTGGCGCTACACGGCGAGGTTGGTGATGAACAGGCCCGCGGTTTTCGGTGTTGATCCGGTGTTGAGCCCAGGAAGTGCACCCGAGTTCACCGGCGCTGAGAGCAAGGCAACTGCGATGCTCGAGCAGCAAGGTCTTCAGAAAGGCGAGCTCCGCACAGGTCAGGCTGGGTCCAAAGTTAAATTCTTCCCATGATAGGATCGCCGGCGCTGGAGGGTGGCGAGGCGGGGCTTCAGGTTGCAGAGACGCCACTGGTGACCCGGGGTCCAAAACTGAGGCTGTACCCAATTGCGTGCCGGGAGTCAGCGCGAGAGGTACGCTGCTGATGTTGAGTATAAATACGTGGGCCTCTCCTTTGAGCACAGGCCGAAGGCTTCGAGGGGAGGTCATCTGACGGGCTGGAGCTGAACACCGGATGGGTTCGAACAGCACGTCTGCTGTGACCGGACTGTCAAGCTTGGCATACACCCACGTTGCCACACCCGGTGGCAGGGTCACGGCGGACGCCACAGTCACGGTAGTGACGTCGAACGGCTTGACTCGACACGGCCACTTCGTCGCGAGGTCACGCAGAGATGCTGAGGCACGCTTGGTCGCCGACACCAGGGACTGCCACAGGGCGACACCGAGGCTGGAAACCCGGCTAAGCCAGCCCGGCCCACAGAGAGTTCGGCTCGCCCGTGGTTTGGTTCTAGTAAAATTAAGGACGACTCCGGCTTGCTGGCACCAACCGCACCCGAGGACCACTGGCCAAATAGGGCTGTCTGCGACAACAAACTCGGTGGAGATGGTATTTCCGAGTGCTGTCAGGTTGACGACGACACGTCCGACTTGCTCCACAGGGGTGCCGTTAAAAGCTAAGAGCCGGGTTTTGGCGGCTGGCAGAAGCAGGTGGGGCGCGTTAGCAACAAACGATTTGTGCAGTACATTGACAGCCGCTCCAGTGTCAACCAAGGCCTTTACGTGCCGGTCAAGCAGGGCGACGTCGACGAGCACGTAAGGAGCATCAGTGGTAATCGGAGCCGACGAAAGGAGGGGACGCGGAGAACGAAGGAGTGTGGGGACGGCGGAACGGTGCCCCCGGAGTTCCGCCAAATCGTTTCCCGACGTTGGAGGGCCGGCACAGTCCCTCGCGTAGTGTCCCCGCAGGCCGCAGCGGAAGCAGGTCATGCGGACGTCGTTACGCAGGCGTCGGATAGAGGCCGCAGTTGGGGCTGCGGACCGAGGAGCCTGCACCCGGACGCTGCGCTCGGCAGACGGTGGCGACCCCCGCGTGGCCAGCAAAGTCAATTCCACCTCGATGGCGAGCGCCATGGCGGCGCGGACGGAATCGGGACGGCCAGAGCGGACCAAGCGCTGCACCTCGGGGAGTCGGATGGCGTCGACAAACGCCTCGGTGCCGACCAGGGCCACGGCGTTCTGAGGCGCTCCCGGCAGCGACTGCAGAGCCAGGCGCTCAATGGCGGCGGCGAGGTCCTGGTACGTCTCCCCGGGCTCTTGACGGCGGGCTCGCAGGCGGTGGTACTGCACACGGGGTTGACCTGAGGCACCATAGTGGTCGGCGAGGAGGCCCGCCAGAACAGTGTAAGAGCCCAGCTGGTCGGGCGGCACGTTCTGCAGCAGCTCGGTGGCGCGGCCCCTCAGTTTTGCAACGAGCATCCATGCCTTCATTTGCTCGTCCCAGCCTCTCGCCGCCGCAATACCGTCCAGCTGGATGCGGTAAGCATCCCACGAGGTGGTGCCGTCAAATGTGGGCAATTCCACAACGTCCAACGAACACTGCGGCGAGGACGCACCCGCGCCGAGCACGCCATTGGCGGCCACGACCGCAGGCCCAGCGACAGCAGAGCCGTAAACAGCGGCGGCGGGGACGCCCAAAGGCACCTGACCTGTGCTCGGCTCGGCTGGCACCAGGCGACGGAGTTCGCGCCGGAGAGCTTCCATCTCCCCAGCCTGGGCAGTCAGACGGGCCTCCCATGCGTCCATCCGTTGGGTGACTGTATCCAGGAGGCGCTCAACACCGGCGTCCGGCTGCTGCGAAGAGCCGAGCCTCTCCGAGCGCCTAGGTCTAGCGGAGCCGGCCGCCGCGTCGTCAGCGCTATCGGCTGGTGGTGGACTCCTGTCGTCTGGCACGTCGGGTGCTTGATTCTGGGAGCGGGTGAGCGGCATGATCCCACCGCTGCCACCAAAATGTTACGGTGTGGGATGCCACGGGGTGGCCACGGGCCCGCCCAGAGAAATATAGCAGCAGTACGGAGGAGAGCCGGCGAAGCACGACCGGCGGCGGCCAAGCTTTCTCGTTCTATCTCCCTCGTGCTAGAGCCGCGCGCTCGCTCTCCGCCTCTTCTTTTATTCCCGTATCAATATGCTTCCAACTCTCCCTTCACCTTGGTTACAAATGACTATTGGGTGGCTGCATTTAAAGCACTCAGACCTTCTTACAAGCCCCCAAGCCGGCACAGCTTGGCTGGACCATTGCTCGACGCAGAATACGAGGCCGCTACCGTATCAGTGAAAAATTCCATTGAAAAGGCTTCATGCATCACCCTTGTCACTGACGGCTGGACAAACGTCGAAGGAGAATCGGTTATAAACTTTGTGCTGTGCACACCATCGCCACTGTTTTTCAAGTCAATCAACACCGGCACAAACAGGCGTACCGCGGCCTACCTGAAAGAAGAAATCTGTGCAGTTATGGAATCGGTCGGTAGCTCAAAGGTAAAGGCGCTGGTAACTGACAATGCCAATAATATGAAAGCAGCATGGGCTGCTTTCATATTACTGGCATTGTCGATTGGCATCGAGCGATTTCCTCACGTTACAGCGATTGGTTGTGCCGCACACTCTCTGAACCTGCTGATGAATGATCTACTTACACTTGGCACAATCCAAGATGTGCATAAGCAGGCGAAAGATATCATCAAATATGTTAAGAAAACTCGCTTGGTGTTGGCCACATTCAAGGAAAGGCAGGCAACAAAGTACGGCAAAGGTGTGAGCTGCAGCCTGAAGCTTCCGAGCAAGACGAGATGGAATGGTGTCTGCCTCTCCTTTGAAAGCCTTTTGCGAAACAAGGAGGTTTTGCAAGAAATTGCTATAATGGAGAATGTGCAGTTCGACAAGGCTCTTAGTGTTGTCGTTCTGGACGAAGAAGAGCTCTGGGTTGCATTGAAATCATGCCATACTTTGCTAGAACCCATCGCAAAGGCTATCAAAGCCGTAGAAAGTGACCAAGCGCTGTTGTCGAACGTCAAAAATTTGTTTCACAGTCTAGCAGAGGAGATTCAAACGAATCCGCAGTGCTCTGTTCTTCTGCAGAATGAACGGGATCTCGCCAAAAAAGCCTTAAATACACGCAAGGCGTTTACAGTTCGTCCCATACACTGTGCAGCAAACCTTCTTGACCCAAGATACAAGGGGAAAACCTTGACTGACGAGGAAGTCTTGTCAGCGTTTGACTGGATCTCTGAGCACAGTAAGCCCATGAACCTCGAAGGCATATGGTCAAGGTACGGAATATGGGCCTCTGCTAACCACATGCGGCCTTCAACGTGGTGGGAGGGAATCTGCACCACTAAAACGGTGATGCCTCTGGTTCGAAACGTTTTACAGATTCCACCATCATCAGCTGCTTGTGAGCGAAACTGGTCCGACTTCGCCAACATTCATACTCTGCGTAGGAACAGGCTAAGTAATGACAAGGTGCAAAAGCTTGTTTTTGTGCACGCACATCTCAACATGATGAAGAAGGCTACAGATGAAGCCAGTGATACTGACTCCGAATAAGTTGTATAAGTTCACCTTTTCACCGCCTTGGTCAATGTATCCAAAGTTGAAGCAATGATGAAATAGCAGCCGCAGAAGAGGCATTAGATGTTTTTTGTTATAACTTTCATAACAGTTCCACAATGTCATGCCTATTTACAGAGAACAGACCGCTTTTGCTGGATGCTTCTATAATTCCTTCAATCTGTGAAATCCTTGCACTTGTTTGTGAAAAGGCAGAAAGAATTTCTTTTTCTTTTCTGTTATTTGCACTATGAGAGTACAGCAGAATCTCGTTGATACGATTCTCACGGGCACCGAAAATAAAAACGTATTATTCAAAAATCGTATTATCCAAAACGGACTCCAAAAGATCGCGAATAATACATACTTGGCACAGAACTTCCTTTTATTAAAGCACTTTAAAATAATCCGTCACTTTGCGCTGCACTTTTTGCTTTTCGAGGTCCTGCAGCAAGCTTTTTTGGAACTCCTAAAAACGAGTAGCAGTTTCCTCACTGAGCTCCGCAGACGCGACAAAGCCACGAAGCCCGTCCAAAGCTTCGAGTGCACCGTCAGTATTTAATGGCCGATGATCGCTGCTGCAATCTCCGGCGTCTTGGTTGTCATCGTCGTCGCTCTCCTCTTCAGCGGTAACATCTGCAATGATGTCTTGGACGGTGCGCAATTCACATGTCGCCAGTTGGTCGTCCGCCGATACAAACTCTTCCGGAGACGCATCGACATTGAGGTCACCCCAGTCCGGGATGTCAATCTCTGCGCCGTCATCTCCATTTTCCTCAGTATCGCCAGGTGCACAAAAAAAGCCACACTTCTTGAAGCAGTTGGTGATGGTGTCGGGTTTGACGCGATCCCATGACATCGCCAGAAAATGGATGGCATCAAGAAGATCCACCTTCAAGCTGGCATCTTTCCGGTCAATCTTGGCCAAAAAGCGTCTGACCAACAAGCTCCTAAAGTGAAATTTCACGTTTCTAATGATTCCTGCATCTAGGGGCTGCAAGTGGCTGGTGCAGTTGGGCGGCAGGAAAATTACTTTTACGTTTTGCAGCCACGAAGTATCGACAGGGTGCGCGGCCCAATTGTCGAGAAATAGAAGAATTCTACGGTTCACGGCACGCATCCGGGCAACCAGAAGGGTGAGGAACTCTGTGAAAAGGGCTCCGGTCATCCATGCCTTCTTATTCGCTTTGGAAATGACAGGAAGGCGTGGGTTATGCGAAAAGCAGCGTGGCTTCCAGTATTTGCCAATGACAGTAGGCTTGAGCTTCTCGGTTCCATCAGCGTTGCAGCACAACAATACGGTGACTCTTTCTTTGCTTTTTTTTCCGCCTTGACACGTCTCATCTTTTATGCTGAGACTTTTCTCGGGCTGAAGGTTGATGAACAACCCAGCTTCATCTGCGTTGAACACGTCCCTTGGCTGGTACTGAGCAATCACCGCCGGCAGAGTCGGAAGCCAGTTGGGGACCTGATCTTGGTCGGCAGACTTCCCTTCGCCGGAAACGGTTTTATACGACAGGCCATGCCGTGTTTTAAAACGATGGAGCCACCCGCCCGAAGCTTTAAAATCTTCGATGCCCAACAAGATTGCTATCTCATCAGCTTTCTCGCGAACAACTGTCCCGTCCACGTTCACGCCCGCCGCCCTTGCTTCCCTGAACCATGCCAGAAGAAGCTCTTCCATCTTGCCATGCTGGGCGCCCCTTGTTTGTCTCACGCCGGCGCCAAAGACTTGTATGTTCTTCCGAATTTCCTCTCGCTTACTGACGAAAATGTTCAGCATGGAGACAGGCAAACAAAGTTCGCGTGCCAGGTCGACACGTTTCTTCTGCAGATTTTCGTCGACTTTTGCGAGGATGTCGAGTTTTTCTTTCAGCGATAACGCTTTACGCTTTCTAGACATGGTGAAGCGCACGGGTGAAACGTGGCACCAAAACAGAAGAAACGATAAGGACGAAGTGCAAGCTGAACGCTCGAAACACCAAAATGGCAACGAGAAATGGCAAGCACAAAGCCAACAAAGCCTACAGCATCGTCAATGCATGCGCCAATCACTGCTACTTGGTCACGTGATTTTACCGTGAGTACTGTCTTAGGATAGATGGCGCTAAAAACCTTTGGTGCGCTTCGGTGCGTTTGGTGTGCGAGCTTGCGAAAATTGCTCCCAGAGGCCGCCACACTGCTGCAGGTGCTGTGCGGAGGCACGGCCGGACTCTAGCCGAGCCGAGCCAGGCCAAGCCTCCAGCATACAAAGCGCGCGTCGCCGCGTCTTTAGTCCGCCGTGCCGGTCGTTTCGCTCGATGTTAATTTCAGTACCTCTGCCCACCCGCTGCAAAGGACTGGTTCTGATGTCATCATCATACAGAAGACGTTTCCGGGATCGTATTATCCAAACCGACGTGGAAATACGATCGTATTAGCTGTACAAAAATGCATTTACCTCTATAGGGCATCGGCCGGGAACGAAAAAAAAAACGTATTATGCCGAAAAACGTATTTAGCCGAATCGTATCAACGAGATTTCACTGTAATGGCTCTTGACATTGACAATAAACCGTTGTCATGCGGAAAAGAAATTTTTGTTTTTTTTTTTCCATTTTTTCCAAATTTTCGGGAAAAAACATGAAAAAAAAAAGTTTTTTCCCGATTGTTCAAAATTTCCTGAAATTTCGCATCTCTAGATGGGGGAGGTTTCTAATTTCTTTAAAGCAGAAGTGTGCTCTTTGCCAAGGCCCTTAGCATAGACAAGTTGTCTGAGGCTCTCTATGTATGCCATTGCCACGGGCGCGCTAATGGATGCTGGCTCCAAAGTTTCATCCTCATCTGATTCCTCCGCGTCACTCTCATCCTGCACTTCAGAAATGATGCCCTCGTCCGTGCACGGTTCCGCGGTGTTGGCGTCGTCATCAACAGAAATAAAATCACTCCAACCAATATCATGAATCATGACCCCCCATGTCGGAGCCGACGATGCGCTGCCACAAATCGCCACCGGGCTAGTCATCTTCCGAAGCACCAGGCTCGGCATAAGACACTGTGTCGACAAAGCCGGCCTTGCGGAAGAAGTTCCGCTCGCCAGTGGCCGTCACCTCCGCCCAGGCCGCTATCATCATTTCTACCACTGAATACAATGGAAATGGGCACACCTCTTTCTTCCTTTCTTCTTTCACTCCCTCCTTTGTCCCTTCCCTTAGGGCTCGATTCAAATTCAGGTGTCCACCAGTATGTGAGACAGATACTGTGGCATTTCCTTTCCCCAAAAACCAATTTTCATTTTCATTTCCAAGATTTGAAGGAAGCCAACGAAACATCTGCACTGCACCGCAACAAGAGTGACAAAAGTGAGCGATGGGGTAGGTGTGCAATGTGCACAGGCAGCAATCAAGCCAATCAAGCTAAAGATACAGACGCACAGTGCCAGCGGAGAAACCGATGAGGGGTGTTCGTGAGTGTCAGTGCAGCCACCTCTTTGCTCCCACGGAAGGCCAGCTTCACGGGCGGATCGCAGGCCACGCGCAAATTTGCAAGAGAGTGAGGAGAGGGGAGCTGGGTTGCGAGGAGGGGCGGGAGGGCAATCATGGGGAAAGGGCAGCTCGTTTGAGAGCGGCACGAAACGGGGCAGGCAGTTCGCCCACGATGAGGCTCCGGAAAACATACCGCGCGTCGGACGCACAAAGGGGTCGGAGGCAGGTTATCTCGCATCGCGGCACCGAGTTTACGCCATCCGTTCGCTGTAACCGATCAGGAGGCCTTAATGACGTTCGTTATACGTGCGATTTTGTGCCATTGCAACAATGTATATTTTGACGGTCGCGCAGGACTCATTTGTTATAAGCGAATGTTTGTCTTAAGTGGGGCCGTTATATGTGGGCTCAACTGTAGTATGAACCTTGCCTATGGTGCAAGCCTTTACTGGAGTGCATGCCCTTTCTCGCAGAGTGAACCCTTTGATTGTAGTGCACCCCTAGAGGACATCAACCACTTTATGCACAATGCATTAACTGCCAAACGCTCATTATATTCGTGGTTGAGCCACTACATCTAAGGTAGTAAGTTCGTTTGTAGCATTCCCACTGGGTAGTGACAGACTGTGGTCACCGTTTCCGCTTGCTCAGACCCTTCTAATGATAACAAATTGACCGGGCATTGAATTCCAGGAGTGGCTTGCCTCTTCCAGGGCGAGAGTCCCCGAGGCAGGAGCTCGCGTGGCTTGCGGCGCTTGGACCCAAGGGCGGGGCCGTCGGGGGCGACCACAGGGGAGCAGTCCTGCCCATCCGCGGCCTCGGCCTCCGGCACCTTGCGCTGAACCACTAGGCGCCGCAGCTGGTGCAGCAGCAGGCACGCTGCACCATTGCAACACACCACATGGTGGTGCTCGTGCCCAGCAACACGTCATGCAATGCACAAGAGTCAGTACTCCACTGTGTTCAAGGGAATCCTCCAAAGTGGAGGAAATTAGAAATGAGGGAGAAATTATACACTCATTCGCACCCACCTGAGTACGCCCAAACACATTAGACTGACACTGTTTTCGGGTTGCTTGGTGGGCCAGCGCTGCTTTTCAGGGTGAAGACACTACTCTCGTCGGCGCCATGGGGGTTCAACTTTCTTGTTTTGTTGCACTGAACACAGGCCGTTTGGAACAGAAATTTCCTGTTACTTTTTGAAATTATTCTGCAATTTTGATGCTCTCACAAGATAGAATTGTGCCAGAGATTAATCAAATATGTAGAAACTTTTAAACAGTTAAGCAATAGTAGGTAATATTTCACATCCCATCTTCAGAGGAACTATCCATTGTGAACAGTTGTCACCTACAGGTTTTTGTGCGGTTTAACGTCCCAAAGCGAGTCAGGCTATGAGGAAGATGTAGTGGAGGGCTCCGGAAATTTTGACATCCCACAGTACACAGGTCTAGCATTTTGACTCCATTGAAATCTAACGGCCAAGACCGGGACTGAACGTGCGTCCTTCGGGTCAGCAGCCAAGCACCATAACCACTGAGCCACTGCAGCAGCTTACTGTTAAATAAAAAACGTAGCATATTTCTATTGCACTTCACTAACCGACAGACTCTAAATTACTAATACTTCTCTAACAGTCATGAGGCCTTATTTCGAGCTGCACCGCAGCCACATCCCCCTTCTGGTATGAAAGAAATGGTGGAAAGGGCTCCTTCCATTAGCCACACGAACATGGCAACAGTAGGCTCCGTTGCACACGTATCAGTGCTTATTTCTTTTGCCCCTTGCTAACAGCAGCGACTATGAGCAATTTTGTTGCCGTGATCAACAACTAGCGGCTGAGGAAGCAGGTTTGTGTCTCTGAAGGAAGGAGACGTTTGTTTCGCCGACTACCCTCTGACAGTTTGGTCGAGAGGGTTAGCACAGCCTGCACAGGTGCAGTAATAAGACATCTGGGGTTGTCTGGCTCTTGGACCGAATTCGACTGTTACACTGCCCGACGAGGGGGGGGGGGGGGGGGGGGTCCCAGTTCGGATGAGCAGCTGTTTATTGATGCTACAGTTGCACCTCATTATAACGAAACTGAAGGGGCCAGGCAATTACTCAGTTACAGCCGCAGCTTCGTTATAGCCCGTCTTGAGAGAGCTTCCAAGGGCGGAAGGGGGGATAACACACAGCCCTCCTGTTCCCCCCCCCCTTTCAAATTCAACCAAATGAGAAGTTTATCGATGATGGAGACTGCAGCACAATAAAGATGATACACATAAGAAGGGAACACATGAAAAAGGCTGTGCCCTCCTTAACTCATCCTACAAAAGTTTATTCACCGGCCCTCCTTCTCCCTGCATGGCAGCTCACCCGAATTGGTCTTCTTGCGGCCCGCACGCCCGGGCAGTGGTGGCGGAGTGGACCCCACAAGGTGAGAGGCTTCGATAAGAGCCTGCACCAGGGACACCACGCTGTCCAGATCCTCCCTGCAGCAAACAACATCCACCCCCACTTTGCAACCATTGCTTTCAGCATGCTCGTTGATCAATGCTGCCAGCGTGTGGTATTATCATTGTTTACCACAAGACACGCAACCTGATTTTTCTGAACAATCGTAATCAGATGCAACAGCTTCTACGATTTCGAGGTTGTTGCGATTTTTAGGCACATTACCCTGAAAGTCCTTCATCGCCTTTACATCAGGTGTAGCTAAGAGCGATGGGCATTCCTAACCTGATATCAGCCAAGCATGCACTTGCTATTTATTCTGAGCTGCCCACCATAAGTCTAACAGCCAACACCTAGTGCAGTGGTGCACGTGGTGATTACAAAAACAGGAAAATAACAAATTACTGAGAAATCATCAAGAAGTGTCAAGATTTGATGAGCTCTGCAAGCTTCATTTGAAAGCGGCGAAGTCACAGTGAAATACATATCAATTTAAGCTGCCATCACGAAGTTCTAAAGACATCATTCTCACAATGGGACTCCAGTTGCCCGGAGCAGTGTCAAATATACAGGTTGGATGTAGTGTCCACTAGGTAAATACAGTCAGTGTGTCTATGAATTCGTACACGAAAACAAGGGCCCATGACTAACATCTGGTCATCAAATCTTCAGTCCCACAGTGTGCAGGGCAGAATTGCAATCATCTTGAGGAGCTGGTAAGCAGTTCCAACAAGTCAAGACATTCCTGCTTGACCATTTTTGCGTGTTCTTGAGGTGTAGGAAAGACGTGTGGCAGATTGTATCCCAAACATTGCAGCCATACTCGGGCCTTTGGAGCACAGGGCTTTGGTACATGGATATATAGCATGCTGAAATAGGCAAGGCTTTGCAAGAGCATGTCACTGTGCCAAGCACAAGCAAGCGTGTGTCCTTGCCAATATGCAGGGCAAAAAGTGTGACTTCACATCCAGCTGGACATCTAAGTAACAGACAACAGATACCTTCGTAATGGCCTGGCTGCTGAAAGTAGCAAAACTCAACTGGGTTGCTCTTGCATGTGAACAATATACAGAAGAACCCCGCTATAGTAAACTCTGGTACAGCAAAACTGTTACAGTAAAGTGAAACTGCGGTCCCATTTCACTTCCCATAGACAACTGTACATTTTTATTCTGTTATAGTATAGATTTTTTTTTTTTCAACGAAATGGCTATAGTAAAGGCCATCTGGCTGTGGCAACGTACTTCCAGCGGAATGATAACAATGCGGCATGTGCAAGGCCAACGTTCAGAGGCAAATGGGCAATAAAATCCCATGGGTGCACTTAAGTCTGCTTAGGTGCAGTAATGCGAAAGCATTTCTCTTACTGCGTGTCCTTCCTCCCTCGTGCGCATCTGCTATCTCGCTTACGAGAGCACCATCTGCTGGACCAGCACCGTACATTGCGATGGGGGGTTTCAGTGGGTGACGCATGATGGCGCTAGGACTGCATTTTTATTCAGTTGGTGCGGACATGCTCTGTTCACAACTTCCTTCCACAGCACCTGTCCACAGCTTCTGGTGACGCCACTCATGAGCCAAGAAATGCTTTGGCATTAAGATAGCGCTCTTTGATATAGCTTTACCATCCAGCTCGAAGCTGTGAGGAGAAGCCAACTTCTGAAATTCCTTGGTGCCTTGAGACAAAAAGCAAGGCACACACGCACAGAAAAACTAAAGCTGGCTATGAACGCAGAAAGAAGGTGGCGGGGGTCGCTGAGAAAGGAAAGACCGTAAAAATGCAGTGCAGAGTAGGGAAGGGAAGAAAAGGAAAGCAGTGGCAAGAAATGGAGGCATCTCACCTCCACTGTGTCACGCATTTCTGCCTCTCTAAACGACGCCGAGGCTGCTGCAAAGGATGCCAAGGTCACGCAAAACATTGGTTTCCAAATTAAATCAAACTCGCATTATATGCGTAACCATATTGCATTTAATGTGGCACTTCCACAAGACATAAAAAAATTTAAAACGTGATAGCATGAGGTGTGATAATTCAAAAATAAATAATTATCACATAAAGGGACAACAAGGGCAGAATGGAAAGGATTTGTGAGTGTTTCTTTTATAAACCAAACACTGTGTAGTAAGTAGCCAATTAATTACCAGAGAGCATCCTCAGAGCCATGCCATCACCAACAACTGATATATAAAGACACTGATATAGAAAAGATTTTTGCTGATTCGAGTCACTTTACTATAGAGGGGTCCTACTAAAGTCTTTTCCACATTTAGGTCGACACCGTGACACACATCACCTGTGGACAGAGGGGAAGTCCTCTTGCACCAAGCCACAGTCGCAAGGGGAATGGATAATTGAAACACAGTAGACTCCAGTTAAGACAAACTTGGTTAAGATGCTCAAGTAACACTTAACCTTGGTTAAAATGGTTAACCTTAAACTTGGTTAAGATGAATTCTTGGATAAGATGAACAAATGAGACCATTTGGTTGGTTTCCCATAGGACTCAATGCAAAAAAAAAATCCGCTTAAGACGAACTGTTTCGCATGTCCTTCGGTTAAGACGAACTTCTGCAGCGACCACGAACCACAGTGACCCAGCATAATGGCACTCACAGGGCGTCCGAATGGCACTAAGTAAATGGATTGGAAACTTGAGCTACAAGTGCGTTAGTTGATCTTGCTATGTGGCCGTCAGTGAAGACAGGCGGTGACCTATCGGGCTGTAGTGATGACCTGTACTTTGGTTTCCAGGTCAGAGCTGAGCCGCAAGGTCTCCATAGGCCCGGGTGCACGAGCCTCTCAAGCATGATTGGTGGGGGACCCGTCAGACAGTCCTAGAAAATGTGGTCTACGCTGGCTTTGCCACCACATCTGCTGCACTGCGAATTAAATCTACCCAGGTACGCATGGCTTAGGACAGCGGGGTTAGGGAGAGCTTTAGTTTGGAGTTGTCTCCACAGTACCTCTTGTTCTTTGGTTAGAATTTTATGCGGAGGTGGGAAGGTTATCCTTTCTAGCCTGTAATGTTGAGCATCGCGGTAGGTATTAGGGCCGTGTCTTGTCATTCTGACGTCAGAGTTAGCATCCACAGCTCGGCTGATAGATCCTCGAAATTTATCGTAGGCTGCCTTGTTCTCCAGGTTTCACAAGTGAGCAAATTCCGTGTCTTTCCAGTCTTTTGTGTAATTCTTGAGAACTCCCAAGGAGATAGGAGATAATTTGCCTTTGGCAAAATTGGCAATGGCTGCTAAGAAAAAAATTACATAAAGTGATTACAGGCAGAAAGAGCACCCCCAAAAGATGACTTCCGCATATTTTCGCGCAAAGCTGCGGGGAAGTCGTCTTGCAAGAGCGCGCTTTTTTGGGAAAGGTCTCTTGCCGATGAAGAAAAGGCAGGGAACCATCGGGCGTATGCTGGCACAGGTCTCTGCCATATTGGCAAGGCATCGCGAGCGCGTCACACGCCGTGCATTGCCTTCCACCAACTATAAGGCACGTACGCTCAAAGCACACCCGTTCGTTGACTTGGGGCTTAAAAATTCTGGGGCTGTATTTTCAATCGACGCAGCGCTGCAACACGCATTACTGTAGCGCAGAGACGGCCAGATATCAGCGCCACGCACACAGCCCACAGCGTAAGGAAAGGTGCATGGTTTGCCTGCTCATAGCATATGCTGCAAAAGGAGTGAGATAAAACGCACATGGCTACCCTGTTGCGCACCTTCGAAGTGCTCCGAGCAGGATGGAAATACAAAATCAGAAGAAAAAACAGATGGCAGACACTGCATGATACAGCGAGGAAAAGAAACGGTCAAAAGAAAAAACTAGACCAATGCAGTTTTCAAGTAAAATGATGCGAGTGTGCTTTGTGCACAGCACAGTAAATGTTCGACTCGCAATTATGCTCTCTCCGAAAAGCTATTTTATTAATTACTTTTATGTAACATATTTGGACACATCTAGCATGCTCCCACACCTCTTTTAGAGGCATTTGTGTTAAGTGAACTTCTGACAAGACAAATTTCCTGGTCCCTTCATGGTCACCCTAAAGGAGTCCTGTATTTTTATGTCATCGGCGTACTGCAATATCTGCATCTGTGGAGATCATTCATAAAGCGGCTGAGTCAGGCACCAAGTCAGAGATGCGACTCTGAAAGGATGAGAATTTTAAAGCAATTGAGTCAAAGGCCCCATTCCCTTGAAATTCCGCTGTCGGCTTTGTGAGCAAACAGTCACAGGCATGGCTCTGGCAGATGGTCTCCAGAGAGTAACCTAGGAGGCAGGCGGGCCACCTAGGTCACGTTACCTTGCAGCGCCAACACAACCTGGTCAGATTCAAAGAGCGGTTACTGCCTGTCTTCGAACAGTAAATTTGTCTAAATTTCTCATTTCTAAATTTCTTATGTACTTGAGCAACTCGTTTGTAATTTACCTTCCTTTACTCGACTGCAATTTTTTTGTAGCTGTTTTAGCTGGGTTCTCATTTGATTTTACTAATTGTATTCGTTGTCCTCATTGCTCTCATTGTATGTTTATAATATACATTTGTTTTACTAGATTTGTTTATTTTTTGTTTCAACCTCTTCGGTTCAAATGGCATTTGCTGTATCACCGCACGATCAGACAGTTGTGTGATAGTCTGCGAGATACGGCGAACATGCTGAACACCAGCACTGATGGCCAGATGTGCACTTTTTAGGCAAGGTTTAAAAGACTCACAGGACAGTTACATGTCTGTAACCCTTAGCTGTGCTGAGGGGTTAGGTATCTTCGATGCCAATCTAGAGCTCACCAAATCACTTGGGGCGTCTGAAGGTTTTGCTTCCTTCAAAAAGTATAGACACCTAACTTTTGGGAGCATTATTAAATGTGGATTACTATGTGGTAATCTCCTACGACCAGTAAATAATTTATAATCAAATTTTTTTCTTGTGCTGTTTCGGATTCGGTTTCAACAGCCGAACCATGACTGATGTTAAAGTGTGGTTCAGATCACGTGAGGCAAGAAAAAACTGCAATACTATAATCGCCGCTTCTATATTCCTTGTCATCCTGGCTCTTGAGGAAACTTCGCTTCAGCACTGTAGTGAATTAAAACGAAGCAGCAATTATATCGCAATGTTTAAAAGAATTCTGGTTTAAACTGCTACGCTCCTCTCCGATGCTCAAGCACTTGCTAGCTTTCCAAGCATATAGTACAGTAGCAAAGCCAGGCGCGCAGCATGCATGCCAAGCAAGCCACGATTGCAGGCACTTGGCACACAATACCTTGGTGTTCTGCCAAGTTCATTAAGAGCTGGGCCAGTCTTGATCAGTCTCCATGCTGGCTGAAGCACTGTCTTCGACAATTCTGCTTGCGCCCATTTTTAACAAACGCTGGCCTAGTAGAAATGAGGTTGACATGGCAGTTTCAATGCACATTACGGCTATAGTGCTGAGTCTCGGATGGAACAAACATCTTTGGAGGTGGTGTTCGGTCGCAGTGTAGATGCAGGCATCAGAAGCTGTCTTCATCTCGAGTGTACATGTTGTAAAAACATGTGTAAGGGCCGCACTTTTATTTCCAGATTCGAGGGCCAATTTTCAGGGTGCAGCCCATACACGCGATGTTCGAAAAAAAAAATCTTGTAAGTAAAAACACCAATCAGGGATTGAGCGGCATTTATCATGCGTTCAATCGTCAATCGCGAAGTCTTCCGATTCCGAGCTGGTGCTGTGCTCTGGTGCACGCTCATCCCGCAAAAATCATGCAGCATGTCCATTGTCAATGCACAGCCGTTGAGAAGTTAGACCCCCATAAACCATAAACCTTTTGGTTGCACCATCGTCAGACGTATCTCTCGGCCACGTCTAATTTCCTGCCTGCCGTAAGCTTTCCATGTTCGACAGCAAATTCCCAGTGATGTGGCTATTAAGGTGCTTGCCCATTGTGCTAAAATTGCAACGCTCGGTGGCAGCACACGAAAGCCACAACTACGGTGAACTAACACGCTACCACAACTCCCATGCCTTTGACAGCCACAAGAAGCTGGAGCTGGTGATACTGATGCCAATATGGATAGTGGAAGCTTGTGGTGAAGGAAAAAGTTGACGATGATGATGACGAGCCGCGGCCATGGGCACCATCCGTGGGCAGCACCGGGAAGCTCCTGTGCACGTGCCCGGCCTCCGCAATCAAGCACACCGTTGCTTGCAGCTGGAGCTGATCGCGGAGGCCAGGGAACATGCATTTCGAAGGCTATTCCTTTGTGGGATGTGGAAAGTTTGAGTGCGGCCCTTACACGGATCTTTTTTCTCTAATATTACCTTTGGGAAAACAGGGTGTGGCCTGCACACGGGCGTGGTCCTTACATGTGTTTATAAGGTGCTGAGTAAAAAATTTTACATGCAAAGTGTAAAAATGATGGGCATTACACATGTGCCCCAGAAGGCAGGAAAAAATCCTCCACAGGCATTGCCCTCTCTCGAACACAATGCAAGGTCACTGCAAGGCCACCCCAGTTGTGTACGAATCTCTCACGACAGATGCGGAGTGGAGCGAGACTAATGAGTTGTCAACTCTTTTCTTCCTTTCCCAATTCAATCTCCACCCCACTGCCACTTTTAAAGCAGAGAAATTGCATTCCATTTAACAGCAGGTAAAAAAAAAAAAACTCATCCTGCCTCAAGTGAACGAGAGGTACAACAATGGTATCATTCTGCGTTGCTGTGAGCATCAGCACTGCTATACTGACCGCCCAAGCTGCATGCACAGATCACGAATTTCTTTGAACTGAGATGAAACACTATGCAGCCGGAAAAGCTTGCCTCTAGATATGTGTAACTGCATGGTTGTCAGCCTATGGTGGACAGGCAGATCGCACCTCAGCAGCCATTTTCACCGTTGGTGTGCTGCCAGGGATATTTTAGCAAACGGATTTTACAGGAGTAACTGTCATTTATTTGATCCAAAAATTTGACTGCATAGTGTGGAATGCTGTCTACACGTCATCACTATACCACACTTGCATTGGTGCAAGCTCTCACCCCAAGCTGTCACTCATCAGTGCTTTGCAAAAACTTTATTCTTATAGAAGCAATATATAGCATATAAAGGAATCAACATATCACCATATCGCAGGAATCGCATGTGAATTATATATCACCAAATGATATTTGCATCATAATTAAATGCAAACTTCGATTGATCACTCATGCTGGACCTAATTGGCTGGCCATTTGGAATTGGGCCAACAAAAGGTAGGGCCAAAAATCTCAATCACGAGGAGGTCAATCGGCCTCCATCTTGATGCGCATGGTGCTAGAGTTTTTTAGGAGACAGAGAAACAAGCAGCAGCTCAAAAACGCGTCCCAAAACTTTGCCAGACTGAAGGTGGCTCACGCATACGGCATGAAAATGGCACGGTAGAAATCAGTTTGCGACATTTGTTTTTGCTCGACTACTTACTGCAAACTGGCAGTGCTTGTTTGACCATTAACTGCAAATCGCACCCCCTTTGCACGGTGTTAAAAATGAGGCTAATAGGTATGATATGGGTGTTATCTTTCCTGCACAAAAAAAAATGAATGGGATTTGTGCGATTGCGGAAAAAAAAAACGACTGAAAAAATGGAAATATCTTAAATGACCTGTGGGATCAAGCAAGAGAAAAAGATTTATCCTGCTCTACAGGTATTTACGAAATTCCTCTTCCCTGCGGACAAGTAAAGATAGGCCAGACAGAGTGGTGTAGCAACACACGCCTCGAAGAGAATGACACCGTATTTACACGTAAGTCGATTCGAATGTAAGTCGACCCCCCATATCGCATGTCAGGAAAAGAAATAAAAACTTGAAAGTCACTTAAGCTTCCTCTTCAAAAGTAGAGCGCGTGGGGGGGGCCTGCCCATGGGCACATTCCAAAATTAAAATGCATTAGTCACTGGACTACTTGCCCACACTTCCACCGTCATCCTCACTAGCACTGCCGCCATGATCACTGCTGCGGTCCCACAACACGATGCTCCAACGTTATCATGCAGCGAAATCCCACACTTCGCAACCTGCCGCACCACGACATCATGTGAAAGAGCTGAAAATTTTGCCTCGCTACAGCCGCCACACCCGTACCACCTAATGCGAACACTGAACTTGCAGCCCGGTGCACAGTTGTTCATTTTTCCAGCGTAAAGAATGACAGCCGTCATGAATGTAGCCGTGAACGAGCGCCGGATGCTTGTCGAACCCGCCGCACAAATGACGACTGATGAAGCACCACATTAAAAATTCGTAAAACGTAGCCGACAGTCGTCAGATGCGTTATAGCCAAAGAGAAACTATGCGTGAGCGGAGTCGGCTCTTCCGTCAGCTATTGACACTCCCCGGCACCTCTGCCATTCCGAGTGGCGGTGCCACCACGATGGGAACAGTGGCCCTTCTGTCTAATATTGACGCTCCCTTGAGTGCAGAGTATGCAGTTGAAAGTGAAAAAAAAAAAAACTTGGAGGATGCTTAAGCTTCCCCTTCAAGAGTAGAACACCATAGCGTTATCGGGCTGCCGCCGCTTATCAGCAGCCGCAATCTGCAGCCACATGTAGGGAGGGGGGGTGCGGTTTGTGGCTTATTGACAGCCGCCAATAGTCGCTGTGCAGGGGAGGAGTTGCCGGTTCTGCAAATTGACATAGCAGCTGCTCAAGGCCAGCACCAAGAGTGAGATGGATCCGTGCAGCAAAAATGCAACCACGCTGCAGCATGGCTGTATCTCGTATGTCTGCCGTTATGCTGCCATGCCTTGGTTTCAATTGTAAGTTGACCCCCCACTTCGGATTTTCAGATTTAAATAAAATAGGCCGATTTACAATCATGTAAATACGGTAGTTGCTTGGAATCAACTCTGTCCACGAATCTAGATAACCATTTCTAAGCAGGCAAATCATGTTTACCATCATTAGATCATTGTTTATCTTATTCAAGAACACAGACCGGCTAACAAGTGTACCACATACAGAAAAAAAAATGTGTCAGCAAGCTGTATGTTTTCCTACACAATAATGAAGTTGTGCACCTCAATTCTGACTTAGAAACACGTGCGTTTTTTTGTTTTGTTTTGCTTGTTTCCCCACGCCTGCCATGAATTAGAAATGTTTCCTGAACAAGCTTCAGTTACGAGTAAGCGCTCATCCCGCATTTCTCTCCCTTTCATCCAAGCCTTCTGTGCTGTTCTGTAGCAATGAGGAACGAATACTTTGCGACACTCATGTTCGTTACAAGTGGGCTTCAAACAGAGCTTAACATTTCGAAACAGTGGTGACAACTAAGGCTATATCTGCCTAGGCAGCCAGCGCTTGCTGCCACCCAACTCAAAAGCAGTGAGTTAAGCAGTCTGACACAGTTTTCCTAATTTTTGTCCCGATGATGCAGCTTAGCTGGTTTGATGCGTCGCAGCTGCACCATGCTTTTAGAAGACTGCTTTGCCCACTGGAACAGCCCCATGTGCGCCGATGAAGCAGGCCGAGAGAGGTCTATTCAATGCTCTCTTTCAGGACGGACTTGCCTGATGGTTGACAGGACTGTGGCAGAGCAGCAGAGCTCCATTCTGCCCAGCCCGAGAACCATGCAGAAAGGAAAGAAGAGGAGACAGCAGAGGCCCTGATGTCACTTTCCATTAAGCCAGAAGAACAACTGCCCCACCATAGTGACTACGGACTTCGGCAGGCAGGATCTTTTTTTCGGGAGGGGTCATCCATGCTAATTTCTTCTCTCCAGCGGAAAAGAGGTGGGGAGGGCGCATGTGCTGGGTGGCACATGCTAAACAAGAGTACAGCCAAGAGAAAGGGAACAGCTTCACTTAAAAGAGAGGAAAGGGGGGTGCGGGGGTTCAATTTGAGTGCCCCACTTAAAAGCAACCATGCCATTTCTGGCCACTGCTAATAGCGCCTGGACAAGGTGACCGCCACTAATCACTCAGGCATAAAGGAAAAAAAGCATCCTGGTAAGCACCTTCGCTACAGTGCAAGAAAATTTCCTCCGATATTTTACACGCCTCAGTCTGTTTACTTTTTGCACAATTTGCTGGTGAAAGGCATGAGAGCTGGTCTTGACGCAGCAGCTACGACACAGTTTCTGCCCGTCACTATACTTCAGGACAACTTTCCTTGGCAAAGTAGGGAATGAGCTTGGAGCATCTATAATTGTCATTCTGCCAAATAGTTGGGACAGTGCTTAAGACATCATCCTCGTTAAAGCCTCCATATTGGCTCAACTGAGATGCCCTCTCTGGGTCGTAAAAATCACCAAACCAATGCTCCCATCCGGGATGGACTCACCTGGTGGCCGACTGCATGGTGGCTGGGCAGCACAGGGTGGGTGCTAGCACCGTGGCCAGGTTGTGGGCCCCCATAAGGTTGCCGGGATCAGCGGCCAAATGTGCCAAGCCTGACAGCAGGTGGCGCAAGCATGCCAGCCGCTCGTCCGGCAGCAGCCGCAGGCCCAGCAGCACTGACTCCAAGCCGTGCTTCGCCTGGCACCTGTCGCACGCACACGACATGTGGACGCATGTATTTACAACATACAGCAAATGGGGCCAGGAAGAGAGACTAGAAACAGAGCTCAAAGAGGGGCTTCTATGAATGTGGACTTGACTAGCTGTTTCATTAACTAGTAACATGGTGGTACTACATAGTAATCAGTAATGTTGCTTTCTTTTATGACGACATGGCTCTGCTCTCTACCATTTCAGGTGCTGCTCCTTATTTCATTTCAAGCAAACATATTTTCCATCTAAACAATATGTATCCAGGCCTTATAAAAGTTGTATATAATATGAGTAATGTCGATCTTATCCTCAACACATGCTCCACAGAAATCACTAATGTAGTGAAAACACTGGATGTTCACATTAGCAATACCATGCTGTGGGACCACCACACAGAATATTTGTAAACGAAATTAGCTCATGTAGTAAGTGTCCTTTGCTACAGCAATGCACACTCCTAGTTAGAACTAAACTTTCAATCTATCTCACTGTTTCAATTAGATAGCAAGCATTGTAATTTAGTATGAGGTAGAACCACGCAGGAAAAGCTTACTTTTAATGCTACAGAAAGGTACATTACGAGCTATAGCCAATGTTCCGCATTTATCCCCTTCACAGCCAGTGTTCCCGCAATTCCATATCGTGAAATTTAACAAGATCTATGAGTACTGCATTCTAAATCTACAGATTGCAGACACAGCAAAATGTTGCTTTCCTCTAGGAAACCGTTGATTTACAAGGAAACCATACCTGCTACACAACACCTGCTACACAACATGCCTGCTACACAATATGCCACAAGCATGTACAAACTATGGCTTCCAGATGGTTATGGAAATACTACCTGCAAGTCTGACCAAGCTTGGTGCGATGAAAGAATCTATTCCTTATTCATCTTTCAAGAACTTGCTCTACTTGCTTCTATGAGGTTATTTTTGATTTACAATCAGTGATGTGTAAATCATAATAATTAGGGTTTATTCTTCTTTCATAATTGGTCCTCCAAAAAGAACTATTATTCCAATGTTATCTGGTTTTTATGTCTATGCAATTGTGGGTTTCTGCACCCTTTCTTTCACCACTTTGTACCGCCCTGCCAAACCAATACCAAAAATGGGAGCAACGTCAAGCTGCTATGTGCAGCGTTTGTCTCCCATTGCCACAAACAGGGTACTTTGCACTATGACTGAAATAAAGATGTGATGAATGCATAACTCTTCCAAGGCACCAACAGCAAATTTATTGAAAGGAATGTACCGTATTTACTCGCATAATGCTCCCACTCGCGTAATGCTCGCACCCCCCACATTGGCTATCAAAAATTGGAAAATTTTTTTTCCCCCACATAATTATCCCCAAAATTACTGCCGCGAGCCGTCTGCTTGTCGTAGCGATCGCCATCTATTGACTGCGGCCACAACTAACTGCCATGGTTGGGTGCGCGTGCTACTAGGCGGCGGTACTGTGCTATCATCCGCTGCCACCGCCGCTACCGCTCATCCACTCACCACCGCTACGCCATTTTGCGAAGGTGTCTCCAGCTCCGGTGTCTCGTAGGCCTCGTTTGCCTTCTTTGCGTGTTGCACCGTGCTCTTTGTGCCGCTTCGCCATGGGACACTACGCAAGCTACACAGCTGCTTTTAAGCTAAAAGCTATTGAGTATGCGTTGGAACATGGCAACCGCGCCGCCAGCAGACACTTCGGCGTCAACGAGTTTTGCGTCCGGTATTGGGGACGGCAGCACGACGAACTCAAGACGACTGGAATCCTCTTTACTGGAATATATCAAGGCTCGACGAGCGGATGGGTGTGCTGTGTCGATTGATTTGATACGGAACCAGGCGCTCGTAATCGCAAGAAAGGAAGGCATCCTGGTGCAAGACTTCCGCGCTAGTAACGGGTGGGCCACACGATTTATGCGGCGCAATGCACTCTCGCTCAGGAGGCGAACGACGCTTTGCCAGCGCCTGCCCGCAGCCTATGAAGAGAAAATAGTGGACTTCCATCGATTCGTTATCAGGATCCGGCAGGAGAAAAACTTCTTGCTCTCCCAGATAGGGAACGCGGACCAAACTCCGCTGAATTTCGATATGCCTAGCAGCAGGACAGTCGAGCAGACAGGCGCTCGGACTGTGCACGTCAGGACTACAGGTAAAACAGAGGTGCACGGTCATGCTAGGCGTGACGGCGGACAGGCGGAAGCGCTCCCACCATACGTCATTTTCAAGCGGAAGACCCTCCCGAAAGGAAAACTCCCCCCTGGTATACATGTGCGCGTCCAAGAAAAGGGGTGGATGACCGCGGACCTTATGCTGGACTGGGTGAAGACTGTGTGGGGGCAGCGACCGGGAGCGCTTCTTTTTCCGTCGCTCCTCGTGCTTGATAGCTTTCGGGGCCATCTTCAAGAGCCGGTTCGGGCGAAGTTCAAGGAACTGCGCACGGACCTGGCTGTAATACCCGGCGGCCTCACATCAATGCTACAGCCTCTTGACATATCTTTGAACAAGCCATTTAAAGATAACGTCCGGAGGCTGTACGCAGAATGGTGGCCGAAGGTGAACATGCTCTGACGCCGGGCGGCAAGATCAAAAGACCGTCCGTGGAGCTGCTGTGCAGCTGGGTATCAGAGGCATGGGGGATGATTGATGTAAACATGGTGGCCAGAAGCTTCAAGAAAACAGGAATTTCGAACGCCCTGGATGGGACCGAGGACCACCTGGTGTGGGACGACGAAGAAGCATCGGAAGATGAAGAAACCATCGATGCCAGTGTTGACATGGACTCTGATGAAGAGTAGAATTGCCTGCAAGACATACGCAATGCGAGTAGTGACGGGGAGGTTGCGCGCGGCGAATAAAGTGCTTTAGCAGCTTGAGCTTACGTTCAGCCTGTACTTTCATAACGAAGGTAAGTTACGCTTGAAAGTAATGTTTTCGTTATATTTACAATTGCGGACCTGACAATCCTGATCTTGCACCCATTCATCTTTGCATTTAACACTCCGAAACATTTGCTTGAAAATTTTCCCCGCATAATTATCGCACTCCCAAACTTCGCGTTGATTTTCAGGGAAAAAAGTACGAGGATTACGCGAGTAAATACGGCACAAAATTTCTGCCAATGTGACAATGCTTGGAAAATGCGACATTTAAATTGCAGGGTTTGTAAAATAAACACCCGTGAGACCGTACAGTCAGTTTGTGCTTCAAAAGGTACGCATCACTCTATAAATCAGAAAATTCATGATACCAGTTGCAAATTTGCCTGGAAGAAAATGGCCGAGGACATGCTACCAAAAGCTCGATGCTATCAAAGCTATCTGCGCATTGCACAGATAGCAGATAGATACGTGGATCGCACTATGCAAAAACTATTTTTCACATTTTATCCTACGTCTAGAAACCCATAATCTCGCAGCAAACAGAATGAATGCGACAATGTGATCAATTGCGCGCCACATCCAGTTCGGTTATATTGTAGAAAGTTTAGATTTCAGTTTCACATCCGTATAGCTTCGAGTGCATCGTATGTTCTATTTCAACACGACGTCGCCTGAGAGGCAAAGAGGCCACGATGCAAAATTGAGGTTGCGTGCTGTTGAATATGCGCTGGAGAACGCGAACTGCGCAGTTGGAAGACAGTTCCGCATGGCACAAAAAAAAAATTATCCAGGACTATCCGTTTCTTTTTTTTGATAGAGCAGCAAAGAGCGCTCCAAAGTTGACGGCCACTGAGAACTTTGCGGTAGGGCGCCGTTTCCCCAATTTGGCTGAGCAAGGACATGGAAGTCAACATCGGGGCAGTTTGTGAATGTTTGTGCCATGCGCATTTCCGGCATGCCCTCCATACCACCAGATGACAAGAATAAACCCCTGCATGCTGCAGGCCTATTTCGCTTCTCTGTTTTCATTACACAGGGTGACAACATGCCCGAACAGCATGATGCCCACCGGCATAGATACCTATGCTAAGAATTGATTGAAGGATTCTCAGAAAAACTGTTTTCCACTAGTGCTGCCTAATACAGAGGTAGGATAACTCGAGGCACCCGAGAATTTTGTTCGTAAGGAAAGAAGGTTTTGGCCCAGGCCAAGACCAGATTGCTGCAGATCACTCGTAATTTGTCACAATGTAATTTGGCATGTAGCAGACTGTCTTTTGGCACACTTTGGCATGATTGGCGCAACAATCACATCACTGACAGTATTTCTGCGGTGTTTCTACGATATCAGGGTGCTCAGAAAAATGTAGATTCTTGACGCCCAGTCCATACTGCTTCTGAGCCCCACAGTGCAGCATTCAGGGCACCCATCATGATGAAAGGGCTCTGAAAGGCCAGGATGAAGGTTTTTCTCACCTTGCATAATTTGGCAGCTCGAATGGTGCCTTGAACTCTCCACTAGGAAGTTGAAAACATACCTTATCGCCTGATGACTTTCGATGGAGGGTGCGTGTAAATGTTCCCTTTTAATTTCAGTGGTTCATATTATGCCTTCTTTTTTGTGCAAGCCTTCTTGCCAGTACCATGATGGTGACGTTATAAACCTCCTTTCTACGCTTAACCCCTTCAGTGTTTATGATGACCTCAGGTCGTCACACGCGCTCACCACTTATTCGCTTATGACGAGGCTACCTCGTCACGGGAATTTCGACGCTCTATAAATGGCTTTTGACGAGCACAGCTCATCAAGTTGCGTTTTACATTTAAAGCATAGATGGCAGCACCCATTCTGTCATCTGCGCATTTACTGATTAACAAATACCACACTAGGTGGCAGAAGGAGTTTGTTTATGTGCTGATACTCATGCTGTTAGCTCGAGATTTTCTCACGCTTTCAAACAAGCATGGCTTCATCCGTGCAGCGTTATAATGTGGAAGAGTGTGATCTGTCGTAAGATAGCGCATGTGATGAAGATGTTGGCTTCGTGCTTTATTCTTCAAGTGAAGAAGATAGTGATGACAGTATCAATGATAGTGATTTTGAAGACGATGAGAGCATCGGCGATACAATCGCCAGCTCCCGTGAATGGTGTCGAATCAACCTGAATAATTTTACACGAGACCACTACGGATCGAGTTGAAGGGTCCACCGATTTTTCAGTTCACAGTAAGTTCCCCCCACAGCCACTGGAGCTTTTCTGGAGACAAACCCGAAGACAAACCGGTATACCTCTCAGTTGTTGACTTCAAAGAAGCTGGGCAAGCACTCTTGCTTCCGAAAATGGTATCCTGTTATGAGCAAAGAGCTGAGTGTTTGTTTTAGCCTTTTGTTGCTTCAGGGCACCGTGAAGAAACCAAACGAGAGGCTTTACTGGTCCAAAAATAGTGCGATTGAGACTCCTGCAAATGGGGAGATAATGCTTAGAAACCACTTCCAGCTTGTGATGAGAATGTTGCACTTTGTCGATAATACGATGAACCAAAACTTGGAAGGACACCCTCAACCTCTTCTGTGAAAAATCTGACTGGTATATCAGGAGCTACTGAAGAAGTATTGTACATTGTACAGAGGGCAAAGCACATGTCTAGAACGACCGAACAGTGCGTTCCGCGGCTCCCAAAGCCACTGTAACCATGAAGGCAAAAAATAAAGATGAAATTCTACGAGTTCACCTGCACATGCTTACACCAAGACCATTTTTAATCAAATGTTACCACTAGATATTGCTTTTTCAGCCAAAAACACGCCAAGAACATGTTCTAGACAAGCGGTTTGCCCTCTGCACGCCCCTGAGCGCGACGTAAGTGTCGACAAAAGCCTTCAAAGGATGGCTTAGTTGGAAGCAGTACATGCCGCTAAAGAGAGCGAGGTTTGGCATCAAATGATTCCTTCCGTGTAAGCCAAAAAGGGAGTATTCCTGGAATTCAGTGATATATACGGGCAAAGGCTGATATATACAGGCAAAGAATTCAGTGATATATACAGAAAACTCTGGAATGGCCATGAATGTTGTAGTGAAGCTTGTGGTGCCTCTCCTTGACAAAGGCTACTGCATTACTACAAGCAATTTCTGCACTTCTCCAGAACTTGCTGATTTCCTGCTCAAAAGGTCCATTGACATCTATGGAACCACTCGAGTAACACGCAAAGATCTTCCCCCTGGCTTCGCCTCAGCAAAACTAAAGAAAGGCAAGGTGCTCGCCTTTCAACGAGGGAAGTGTTTGGCATTACAGTGGATGGACAAAAAGTTGGCCACGGTTTTGTCCACTGTACACAGTGTGGGAATGGTACCATTTATAGACAAGATGGGGAACCAGACCATGAAGCCTGAAGCGATCATGGATTATACCCACACAATGGGAGGCGTCGACAAGCCGACCAGATGCTGTCAAGCTACACAGTGCCAGGAAAGCGAAATATTTCCTACAAGAAGATCTTCCAGCACTTGTAGGATGAGGTGATGCATAACTCATTCATCCTCTATCAGAAACAAGAAGGAAGAGCAATCCATCTAGAGTGCCGGCTGCAACTTGTTGATGAGATCGTCACGTCAGCGAGTATTCAGCGAGTATACAGGAAAATTATACGTCCCCAAGAGCAGAGAAAAAGCAATGACCCCTCCTCACTCAAATGCGTGCTGGTCACCCTGCTATGAGCACCAATTCACATGCCTGTTAGACTACACATGAATTATAGCCCTTTTTTTCCCTAACCCCACACAAAAACATGCTTTGAAAGCTCCTGAAAAGTGGGGAAAGGATAGGACACTGACAACTACAGCTGGACAGGAGCACAGGTCCTAAAAGAAGTCCAGAAGGAGCTTTTTCTGGCAGCAAATTCCTTACATGACTGCCATATCTATGACTACATTGTCTAAACAATATATTACACAATTTTCCCCATACCTGGAGGACATATACATGCAGGTATTACAGGCATGGGACAACAGCTGATCCCCTGCTCACCTGAGCAGCAGCTGGACCAGTGGCTTGGGCAACAATGGCTCGGGAAGCAGCTGGAGCCACTGCTTGAGCAGGCCGGACACATCGTGGATGGGCGCAGAGGCCAGCACCACAGAGGCCACTCCTAGCGAGGCACTCGACTCGAGCGACGTCTGCACGCGTGTGCGCAACATAGATGTAGACAGATGTGACAGCATTGTGCAAAGCAGAACAGGAAACAGCATGCCACATTTCAAAAACAAGCCCTAATTCACAAGCGATGACTCAGCTCCATTCTCAGTCTCTCCTCTGGTCACAGTACAAAGTTCAGGGCATATGAGTCAAGCACCTTACTGCAAATCCGAGATGCAATGTCTTGCTTATTTCAAGAATTACAGCACTCTGACATTCTGAACACCAAAGCTGAGAGCGTCGTAGTAGCGTATTCATACGAATGTAAGTCGACCTATTTATTTTAATTTGGAAATCCAAAGTTGGGGGGTTGACTTATAATCGAAACCAAAGCATGGTACCATCAATAAAGGCAAGACAGACGAGATATCACGGATGCTACGGAGTGGCTGCAATTATATGTTTCCTCTACAACCCTGGAGCATTCGGCTGTTCTGCGCACTTGTTCAGAAGAATTTTCAATTTTTTTTTTTACTTTTAACTGCGCACTTGGCACACATGAGAATGTGTACAGGTGATGAAAGGGCTAGCGTTTCGATTGCGGTGGCACCCTCACTCAGAACAGCAGCGCTTCCGGGGATTGTCTGCAGCTCATGGAAGAGCCGATGCCGCTCACTCAGTTTCTCTTGACGCATCTGACTTGGCTGCCAGCCACGTTTTACCGGTTTTTAATGTAGTGCTTTGTCAGTCATCATTAGTGCTCCGGGTCCGGTAAGTGTTTGGTGCTTGATCACTGCTACATTCAAGACGGCTGTCATTCTTTGCGCCGAAGAAACGAACTGCGTGCCAGACCGCAAGTTATATATTTTGGGATGGGTGATACAGGCGTAGCAGCTGCAGCGAGGTGCAATTTTCAGCTGTTCCACACGACGTTGCAGTGTGGTTGTTTGTGAAGTGCGGGATTTCGCTGGACAACAACATTAGGACAACAAACTTGTGGGACTGCAGCAGTGATGATGACGGCAGCACTAATCAGGACAATGGCAAAAGTGTGGACGACAAGTCCGGTGACTAATACTTTTTCATTGCGGAATGTGCCCATGGGCACGACCCCCCCCTTTTTTCTGACATGGTATATGAGGTTGGGGGGGGGATCAACTCACATGCAAGTCAACTTAGGTCAAATGTTTAGGGGAATCCCCCAAGGTGGAGTAGAGTTGTTGCCGTCCCGGTAAGCTCAGTGGGTAGAACAACTGCTCCGGTGAAGTGGTGGACCCAGGTTTGAACCTCGAACCAGGACGAATTTTTCCTTAACTACGAAGGTTATGAGAAAGCTGTATAGCTTTCCTTTGTAGCCGTATGGCTGCGCTTGGGTGGATGTTAATGAGCAATTACTCCCTTGTTGCAAGACAACTTACATTGTGTAAATACGGCATTTTTCTGTGCAAAATGTGGGTTTTAATGTCCTGAAGTGACACATGGAGTGTCGAAGATGTCATTTTGGAGGGGTTCCAATTGCTTTCCACAACCTGGGGTTTTTCAGTGTCACAATAGATGGGCTCCTCATACATTTCACCTGAAGTACAGGAAAAAGCTGACTGAGCTTACTCTGGCACGCACTCAAAGTCTGAAAGGTGGGTGCTTTTGCAGGTTTAGCCAATGCACTTGAACTAACATTGCAGAAATGATGACCACTGCAGCCAAATATGAGGTGTACGGCTACACATTCAACTGAATGACAACACCTGCCAAGCCAGCAGGGTAGGTCACAGAACAGGAACAGAAACTGCTACGCTGTTCACAAAACAGTGACACATCAATCAACAAGTAGCTTCACCAGGCAGTGGAAACAGATGTGTGTTTGAACTTCCTTGACCGATAGTACAAGAACATAGGGCCCACATTATATGCTCACTCTAAACAATTTTCAGAGAAAAAAAACACATGAAATGAATTGTAAATTGTGAGGTTTAATGACCTGAACTGACTCACAGGTAATGAGGGACGCTGTAGAGAAGGACTCCGGATTGGTTTAGATCATCTGGAGTTCTGTAACGTGCACTGACATTGCACAGCACACGTTCGTTTTTGTATTTCACTTCCATTTAAATACGGCAGCAACAGCTGGGATCGAACTCGCGACCTTCAGATCAGCAGCTGAATGCCAATGGCACTGAGCCACTGTGGTGTGTAGGAAGACATAAGGCATGACTTGCGTGACAGCAAACAAAGAGCAGAGTTGTAGCATTTCCGCAACTTAAATGACAACTGTGGAGAGTATTTTAAACATTTTGACTTAATCAACACGTACTGTTCCTTAAAGTCCCTTCTCTACACCCCAACAAACTGTTTTTCAGAATAACAGGTGGAACTATGTATATCTTAAACAGGACAAACAACAAACCGAAACCAACACTGTTTATGGCCAGGGCCTGCTTGATGCTATGATGACATCACAAACACTGCTGGAAAAACAATCATATACGCATTCAGTGGCTGAAATAGCGACTAGAAATGGCGACTCAGTCCATAAAAAGCACACGATGGCGCAAAGCAGTCCTCAAATTTTGTTTCGCGAGCTGGAGGCAAACGTCAATGCTTGGGTTCACAGGTTAATGAATTTCATCTCAACTTTAAATCTACATTTCCTTCCATTCCTATGAATAAATGCTGTGCTGCTTCCCAGATGCGCAGGGAAATTTCCAGAGAATTTTTCCTTGCATCAGTTTAAGACAAGGTCAAGCAAGTAAGCTCAGACTGGCTCAAACCAGCAATGCCAGTGATGAACTGCTCGGAGTTCAGAGTTAACATTGCTGAAAAGGAAAGTAAAGGATGCTTATGTGCATCCGTACCACATGGAACATGTATTAATTATTCATTGTGCCCATGAACAAAAACAATTTTAGCTATGATGCAAAAGCACACCCAATGCATATGCAAGGAAAGCTTGAATCTGTCAAAGACATACAATATCAGCAGCATGGTCACCACTACTGTTAGCTAAAATTTAACAAACATGTGTATTACAGGGCTGGTAAAACCAAGCATTTTTACTGAAAACACATTCTAGTGCTGGAGCCACTTTGCCATTCCATCGGAACAGATGGATTCTAGGAAGTGAGACATTGCAGCTGCCCCTTTCATGTCATCCAGACATGCAGCGATCAAACATGAGCACTTAGCCTCACAACCCCCCTAAGTCACATCAGCGGAGGAATTGCATGAGTCAGCCATGTCGAGCAGGTTGCCATACCAAAAGATTGGTAGGTTTCAATGAACAAATTTATCAGAAGTCACATCTCTGAAGCCAAACACAGAAATGACAAATTACTCTATTGCAAGCTAAACTGCAGGACACTTACCACAGCCAACAAGTAAAATTCACACTGTCCCTAACGACACAAAATTCATATCTGCACTGTGGCTGATGTTTGAGACAGGGGCTCTCAGGAGTGCTCTTGCTGATGAAATGCAACAGCTTTAAGCAGCATTTTGAAGTCAAACTATAGGTTATGTGAAACCTGACTACTTTCCCGAGCAGAAGAATGCACAGTGCAATGCCTTGAACGGCTTTTACCATGCAATGCATGCTGCAGCAACAATCTGCACTTGTCTAAAAACAACCTCTTCCGAGACACTTCTACTCCATGTCAACCCCAAGTCTCATGCGTTTCCACATGAGTAGATGACTCACCCTGAGGAGGCGTTGTCGCGACAGGGAGCCCGACTTCCGAAGGATGCCCTCAGTTGACGCATGCGACAGCAGCGCACGCAGGCTCTCATCCAAAAACCTGGAAACACACATACACAAGGCAAACGACAACTGATGTAAACTAAACAAAGGAAGAGAAGTACCATACAAGCCAAATGTCACATTGGACCAACGCATTTGGGTTCTCCAGGTTTCTGCACTTATGGTTTATGGGGGTGTAACGTCCCAAACCGACTCAGGCTACTAGGGACGTCGCAGTGAAGGGCTCCGGAAATTTCGACCACCTGCAGCATTTTAACGTGCAGTGACATTGCACATTACACTGGCCTCTAGAATTCTAGTTTCTAGGTTCTAAAATTCTAGAATTCTAGGTTTCTGCACTTAGGCTGCACAGTTTATCACATGCTGCTATTGGCATTGTGGCAAGGATGCAGCCCATCGATGCCAGTAAAGCTTCTGCATTGTTTTTTTGAGCACATTATAACACTGCATCACAGAATGAACCAAGAGTGAATGAAGTAATATGTGCGCAAACATTGACCACCTTTACTGAAGACTAGTGTGAAATATGCCCACAGCTCTTTAATGAGCATTAGCAGTCAAACTTCATGTGAAAAATAGGAATCAGCACTACTGAAAGCCCACATGTTACAGTGTTTGGATTTAGTTTGGTTTCATGGGGTTTAACGTCCCAAACCGACTCAGACAATGAGGAACGCAGTAGTGGAAGGATCCGGATAATTTCGACCCCCTGGGGTTCTTTAATGTGCACTGAGGGCGCGTAAAGTGCACAGGTCTAGCATTTTGCCTCCATCAAAATGCCCCTGTCGCGGCCAACATCAAATTTTCGTCTCTTGAGTCAGCAGCCGAGCACCATAACCACTGAGTCACTGCAGTTGCGGCAGGGCTCCTTCAAGAGTTGGTACAAACAGCTAACAAATGTAAAGCCTGCTCACTGCCCGGAAAAAAGAAAAGAAACCTTTTGGGAAGGAAATGCATGGCACCCTCTAAAGAAAGTTCGGGAGCTAGGTTTCAGGAAGAAAGTGCAAACAATGTCTGTCAGAGAATCTGAAAGCACTGGGACAGCCAGCAAGCTTAAGGCGTCAAATTCCATACCTGTGCCCCTCACGAGAGATGCATTGTCTTTAGCCAATTCATCGATAGCCAGGCTAGGCCTCAACTCAACAGGCCACGCTGCTGCATCTAGCATGCGAGAATATTCTTGCAGGCTAGTTGGTACATATTTGGCCGAATTTCTAGCACAAGAGAAGAGGACAAAGGAAACAGTTCTCCGGCATCGTCGCCGTCTTAACCGGTGAGTGCGTTAATGAGAGCCACCCACTGTGTGCATGTGATTAATGCACCCACCAGTCATTAACGCACTCACATTATATCACGGTCAACCTGGGTCGCGTAAGCTTAGGGGTGACTCTGTTTGGAACAGCTGCCTGCCAGTGCAGGGGTGCACCACTTGACTACACCAGTGCGATATGAGGTCACTATCTTTTCTACCTCAAAATATCCCCAAAAGTAAACATCTAAACAGCTATCACTGAATCTCACATTACATAGTCGTAACCGTCCTGTGAGATTTTTTATTGAAAGAATACTTCACACTCCAAGAGTGTCAAGAGAGGCACTGTGCAATCATGTTTTACCAGCGCCCTCAATAAATCCTGCCTGCATGCACATGGTAGGGCACAGCTTTGCCAACCAGGTGCAGTACCTGTCTAGCGCAGGATACGAGCCTGCCCTGTTCACGACAGTTGCCGAAAGCATGCTAAAAAGGCTGATGTACCAGCAAGTGAGCTGAATGAAATTCACAAAGAGAGGACAGAGAAGGTTACGGTTATCCTGTATTTTCACGGGACCTTGCACAACCCAAAGAAATCGGCAAAAGGGCTGGCGTTTATGTCCTTTTTCTGCACCTGAAAAGCTCTCCAAAATCTGTAGGAGGGTTAACACTGAGGTCATGGCCATCGCTTGCTTTAAGCGACACCAGCAGCACATTGTGGCCTGCAACATAGCAGTTTATTCTGTTCCGCTGGCCTGCAGTAGACGGCACATAGGCCAGACAGAAAGGTGCCTCAATGAAATGCTAAGGGAGCTTGCCAGAGACATGGAAAGGAAAGCAGGGAGCAAAATGATTGAGCATACTATGGAATGCCATAACTACAGCCCAGCGCTTGCAAACAGCAATTCTGCCCAGATGTCAAACGCAGCTTGGAAGAGAAATATTTGAAGCCATCAAAACTGAAAGTTCCGGGAACACATGTGTCAGCAAACCAATTATGCTCAGAGAAAAATAGATCAGGTATCTTAGACATTAGTAAACCCCAGTTTAACCAGTTTCATGCATAGGGTGGACAAGATAACCAAGTCAATATCATTAGCCTCCATGAAGATTTCCTTCTGTTGTTAGAAGCGGTTACTTATAAATTCAGAGTTATTTCAATAAACGATGGAGTCTCTAGCTGTTGTTCCTTGTCCACTTCCCTTCCTTTGTCCTCATCTTTCTGGATCTAGCATCTCCTGGAGTGAGTTGGCACTAATGCAATGCAATGCAGGAAAAGGAAAGCATAAAGTGAAATTCAACAAATGCAAGCAGTACCTTTCTAAGCTTTCTTTGAAAAGTGCAGAAGCGTTTTTACTGTGGACAGCCGAAAATAAATTGTAAATTGTGGGCTTAATGTCCTCAAGTGACACTTGATTACAACACATAAAGTGAACAACGGTGCCCCAGGGTGCCTGCCAGGGTTCTTGCCTCACAAGCTTCAGGGTGCTTGCCAACTTTTCGACAAGGGCACTCATCTTCTTCTGGGCAAGCGTTCACTTTGTGTGGACCAAGAAACCGTCTGCGTGCCCACTCTCTAACATGGGCTACGAGGTATGCCGTAGCAGAAGGTTCCGGATTGATACAGACCACCTGGGAATCTAACATCCATTGACATCACACAGTACGCAAGTGCTTTTATATTTCACATCCACCGAAACACGGTCGCTGTGGCTGTGACTGAACCCATGATCTTGCAATCAGCAGCTAAATGCCAAAGCCACTAAGCCACTATGATGGGTCGACAGTCCATACATACCGTTTGACAAAGAAAGTTTGCCATTCTGGTGCCCAAAATGATTAGCATGAAGGCTCTAAGAAGATGTCCACCTGTGGCAAGTTGTCCCTTTGTCCATATGCTCCTATAATGTCAACTGAGCATGAAATAGCGGACCAGCCACCCAGGATGCACCCACCACCACCTTTTTTGTCCCAATGACAACAAGCAAAAAATTATAACAGCCAATAGCTTTTGTTCTTGCTGCATGTCCACCCGCTTCATGTCCATCAGTGTGACTGACAATACACTAATGCATTATTGTCCACCTCCTGATGTCATGGAAGACAAATTTTAGCAGCCCAGAGAGATTAACATTTATGATAATCTACGACGCACTACAGCCCCACAGTGCATGCCAAGGGAATGAAAGCGCAGTTCACAACACCCAAGTAAGGCAAGAAGACAAGATCAGTAATCTTAATGGCCTAAGGGGTCAGTCACTGTAACGAAAACACGACAGAGTTAATTCATGACTCAAAAAGGAAACCTTTGTCCTACAGATGAATTGGCCTGGATCATGACAGCTATATCATTAGCTGCCTTCTTATTTATTTATTTACCCACAGTGTCATTGCTGGTATTACAGCAGGGGGTGAGAGAGTTTTTAAAAAGTACAACAAGGAAATGCAATACAAGGTCCGTCTTAACCCGAACAGCTTCAGCAGTATTAAGCACTGACGATTCTACAGAAGTTCACAATTGCACCTGACATGCAAAAAGCATTGCCCAAAGGACACTTACCAAGGCACAATCAGCCCAGGCACAAGGTGGGAGGCCTGCTGCGGCTGCTCAGCAATGTCCACGCCAAACAGCGGCCACCCACTCAGTGTCACCTGCACAAGAGTCCACACGTAGGCGGCTATAGAATATACTGATCAAAGGCCGCATTGTAAGCTCCCCAAGTTGTTCAATAAACCTCAGCAGAATCAAGTTTGCGACCATTCAAAATGCTTGTGACCATTATGTGCTGCAGGGTGCCACATGAAACATCCCACATGTACAGAAAATTGAATTTCAGAAGTAGATAGATAGCCTTCTTCCAGCATCACTCCAACCCGCTATCTTAATGTCCACCAAAGCATAAAAGCTGTGAAACGTTTTTGCAAACAGCAATTAGCTTGTAATGTACTGCTTCAAATTACACTGCAATTCATGCTACAGCAGTGGAATGCACCATGATTCACAACAGCAGTTCACCACATGCATAGCCTTTGAGCACTTCATGGCTCAGTGTTTCCCGTTGAACTATATGTTATACTAATGCGCTGATGGCCATATTGACCACAGCTGAATATATAACATGAGAAATGGAACTTTTGGACTAATTGGCGAAAGGTCCTTGAAAACTATGTGCATAGCATACAAGCCTGAGTGCTCTTTTTTTTTTTATGTCCCTATATTTTGACCTTAGTTTATAATAACTTGCGATAATGCTTTTTTGATTTTATGCAAATTATTCAATTTACAATGTCACATTATCATGTGCATTGTACCAGAACACATTTGTTAAAAGTTCTTTAATTCAACATGTCATTCTTGACTGTCTTGTAAGCAGGTTACAGCCTTGATAAAGCTAACTAACCAAAACATTCACAAGTCCAAGTTCTGTTGTCTATCTTGACATCTAAACACTGCTGATATGAAGTGCAACTTTGGATTACAAGGCGTGAATGTGGCGACATTCGAAAAGGGCACTTGAGAATAAATAACACCAATGCTAATCTGGTTAAGAAGAAGTGCAAAATATAAACGCCAAATTATGCCCTTCACAAACAAGGGGAAGGCATTTTATTCAGTGGCAGCATCGGCAGTGATACCAGAAAGTGGAGGAGGCACATGCAATCATGCAAGAAGACGTCCACAAGAACTGCAAAGCAATTAGAGTCCATCATAAAAAAAAAGTGGAAAAACAAATATTTCTCAAGGGAGACACATCTTACCAATGCTACATAATGTATGCCTACAAGAGAATGCTTCAGGAAAATTCAATTTAATAACAACATACTGCCTGCTGTCACTCTCACTAATGCTCATGCATGGGTCAGCCATGTTCTGCATGCCACTATTGTGCAATATCACAATGGCCCCATCTTGCAAATATAAAACCTCTCCCATAGTTTCAAGAAAGTAGGAGCCTTTAGAAAACACCCCTACAGCTTCACGTACACAGAAGGCTTCTCAGCTGGAGCTGGAGAACTGAGTGGTGCAGAGTTTACTTAACATGCTGCTGACAAGCTGTTGACAAGCGCAGCCCGCCTACAATCTCAAGATTTTTAACGTTAGCTAAGCAAATACTGTAAAGCGAAATTACAGCATCCTGACAACAGCGTTGGCGCCCTCACAAAGCAGTGAAATACAGTCTTCAAAGATTACATTTTTAATGCTGTGTTTGCGTGTGTGGCACTGAGACCTATGTGGAACACTAACCCGGGTTGATTTATGTCATAAAAAAGGTGGAAGCACAGTAGTCACAGCTGCAGAGTAACTAGCTTCGGAGAACCAGAAATATTGTGAAAATATCTGCTAGCGGGAGTAGGAAACAAATATATTTGATCTGCTCTAAAGGGTCTAATTACAAACGGACTGGCCAGGCGTAGGCAGGAAACTGCAATACGTGGGATGTTTCAGCAACCAATGATACGCATTGCAATGACAGTGACATGTGAGGGCATATCGGTCGTCAATAACCCCGTGTAGGTTCAGCCACCAAGGGAAAACGAGAATTTAAAGGGTGGGGCTGGTGCTTTGTTCCCAGCAAGACCATTGCTTGTGCTGTCGGGACTTTAAAAGCACCGATTTTACCTCAGGACTTAGAGACCTAGAGATAATTCTGCAGCAAACAGCTAGACTGAGGCCACTGCGGTGCTGCCTAGGCGACTGACGTTAGCTGCCTAAGCTCAATCAACTAGGGACCTAACCGTTAAACGGCGATGCTGGACCCTTGCCGATAAGGATATTTTGGCAACCGTTACGGAACAGCGAACATCCAGATTTCAGGTGACTGCGGTGGTAACCTCATACGACAAGAGAAATTCGAATGCGCCCAACCTGTTTGGCCGAAGCCACCGCCGCTGTCTTGAGGCACGGCACCCGAAGCCCCAAGCGCCGCAGTTCGCTGGCCGCCAGTTGCCTATCGTTGTCGCCTCTTTCATGGGGTGTCGAGTCGGGCATTTCGTCTACTCCCCACACTGGACACGGCAGCTCGACGGCACCACGACTTTCTTCACTGCGTTGGGTCCAAGTTTCGAGTCTCCCAACAACCGCCGAACTAACGAGCAAGCGGGCATGCATCGAGCGCTTCAAGTCGATTCAAGTTTCGTGCCACGCTCGAGCCAAGCCCGACGAGTTCCAACGGCTTTCCGGGTATTCCCGAATCTCTCAGCGTAAGACCGCGCGCACAGGCATCTGTAGAAAATATTTTAGCCGTCAGAGCGTGTTCCTGCTATACCTTATTCCTATTTTTTCAATTGTACACTTATTACTCATTTCTTCAACAACAAAACTTTCGACGCTGACATCGGAAGCGCTTGTCGCGCCAAATTTTTCTTAGCGGCTGTGGTGCTTCAAAATAGTCTGCACAGGAAATCAAGTTTTCATGCTTTTGAGCCGCAAGCAACACAATTGGACCTTGTTTTCGTCTAGCACTTCCAACAAAATGTTCTTCCATTGTTCTACTCCCGTACCGCTAGCTCCGCCCTTCTGGAACACCTAAAATAGGCCCTTGACGAACCTAATATTTCAAGAAGCTTTTTTTGCAAATGAGCGATGCTTCTGCCATCTTGTGAATAGTAAACAAAATATCTGCTTATAAGTTGTAGCAAGAATGTCAGCGTAAATTAGAAATGATATCCTCATAGATGGCGCGTCTACTCGTATGTTAAATATCAGGCTAATGGTTGTGTCGTTTCGGGAACTTGGACTGCCAACAGTTTTTCAGCTTAATCAAAGATTTCGGATGATGTCATCGCCGGCGATCCGCGCTGGCGAGGCCACCGGTAAAGAAAGGGGCGCAGCGGCGGACGTCAACCCGCGTCGTGCGGCGCCTGTCGCGGAGTCAGCTGTTTCCGAGTCGGCGACGATGACGTGCACGTGAAGCAGCCGACGCTGCGAGCCACACTGCGATGCGGGAGGCCGGCGTCCGGTGCCTGCCGCTCAACGTCGTCGGCAGCGTAGCGTGCGCCTTCGGCGCGGCCTTCTCCGCCTGTGTGTTCCAACAGCAGCTCATGGCTTCGCTGTACCTGGCCGTGATCGTTGTAGCGCTGGCCTGCTACGGCATCCAGCGTGCCGCCCTTCCGCGCGTCGACGACGCGCTGGCCGCCGAAGTGATCCTGGGCGGCGAGCAGGGCGACGGCGGGTCGCCGCTGCCCCTCGTGTTCGCGCACCGCGGAGGCGGCCACGACGCGCCCGAGAACACGCTGGCCGCCATCCGCGAAGCCAAGCGCAACAATGCGTCGGGCATCGAGTTCGACCTCTCCTTCACGCACGACAGCGTGGCCGTGCTGTTCCACGACGAGACGCTCGAGCGCACCACGGACGGCGAGGGCTTGCTGGCGGCCACCACGTTCGAAGCACTGCGCCGGCTGGACGCCGCCAGCAAGCACGCGTTCGCGGAGCGCTTCCGCGGCGAACGCGTGCCCACTGTCGAGGAGGGCGTCGAAGAGTGCCTGCGCCTCGGCCTGAGGCTCATCGTGGACGTCAAGGAGTACGACCACCGCGCCGTCGCGCTCGTCGACGAGCTGTTCCGCAAGCGGCCCGAGCTCTACCGGCGGGCGCTGGTCGCCTCCTTCTACCCGCAGTTCATCTACGCGCTGCGCCGTCAGAACCCGGGCATCGTGACGGCGCTCACCTGGAGACCGGGCTTCGTCGCGTACGAGGACGTGGAGAACCTGCGGCCGCGCTTCAAGTCCTTCGTGAAGCACTGGATCGCGCGCGTCGGCGACTGGCTCCTGGAGCGCGCCCTGCACGGCGGCGTTCTCCCGCACCTCACCGGCGCCTCGGCGGTGCTGGTGTGCAAGAACGCGCTGAGCGCCCAGTACGTGCGGTCGTGGCGCGACCAGGGCCTGCACCTGATCGCCTGGACGCCCAACCACCCGGCCGAGAAGGAGTTCCTGCGCAAGGTGCTGCGAGTGCCCATCATCACCGACACCCTCCGCCACGCCTGAACTCTGCGCGCCCTCGCACTGCCGCGAGTGGGCGCACATGACGACGACGCAGCTGCCGGGATTTCTAGCATGGCTAATTTTCCAGTAGGATAGCTAGACTGATCAAAAGTCGTTGCTCACATTTGAGTTCATAGTATGATGATCGAGTCATAGTGATATATCGTATATGCAAGGGCCACTGTATCAGTGACAGTTTCATTGCTACAACCATTAGAGAACGTTTTGATCTTGTCTTACGTAAGACACCTTAGCAAGTTGAGTAGGTGCTGTGTACTCTACAGCTTGTAAATTGTTTCTGTTGACTGGAGAAATGGCACAAGTCACCGCAGGGACTTCACTACTGCTGTCTTCACGAATTTGCGAGTCATTAACTGTGCATACCCTCTGTATAAATGGGACCATATGTGCAGGGTAATTGTTGAAAAATGTCCGTGATTGAGCATAAGCGTCCGGGTTTACTAGGGATGTGGCTGGCACTCACAAAGCATGTGCTTATGTCCAAGAATTCCAAAGCTTTCTTGAGGTTTGTAGAGATCTGCCTTTGACAGTTCTACTGCATCAAAATCATATTAACACTGTAGTGCTACTCGTGGTCTTGTAGTTTGCCGGCCCTGTATGCAGTGTTATAGAAAGACAGAAATACCTTGGGTAGTAATTATGCACAACAGTACTTTTAACAAAGAAGATGGGTGCATGTGACTAAATTTGCTTTCTAATGTATTAGCTTAAAGCAGGCCACTTATATCTCATCACTGTGCTGTAATGTAGACAATAACACCAGGGTCACTTCCTGTTAGAATTTAATGTTCTGTTAGAATTGAAAGCCTGAATCTCAATTCTCCCAACAGTCATGGCATCTTAGCTTCTGCTCTTAAATACAGCATCCCTACGCTAGGCCAAGGTTCCATGGTCAGCCCAGCACTTATCTGATGACAGAATTTCTGCCACCTCCTGTAATTCGAATGGGTAAACCTTTATCCCTTCCCTTACGGTGGGGTTCAGGTGTCCAATGATATATGAGACAGATACTGCACCATTTCCTTTCCCCAAAAACCAATTATTATTATTAACTTGAGTTAGGCCTAAGCAGAAGCTCTCTACACATGATCATAGCATTCATGAATCTTGATTGTTAGCAACATGATTTTCCATTTTGAGCTCTTTGTTCGTATCACTTGTGAAAATCCTCTTCAAAGCCTGGCTATCCCTCACAGCATGTGATTCTTGGAAGTTAGCAAATGGAGGTGCTATGTGTAAGCAACAAATTAAAGCTTTTGCCTTTCATGGTAGTTGATTTGAGTAGCGCTGAAATGTATTGCTTGTTCCAGCTTTTAATTTTTCCTTTTGGTCTGTAGCATTCATTCTTGTGAGCACCTTTGCTCCATTTTTTTATTTTTTACCAAGCACTCGAACGGTCAAGCCCCCGATTATTATGGAGTTCGTACCTTGCGCACAGTTTATCTCACTGCCCACAGACATTGTGGCTCTTGGCTAACCTCCAAGTTTTGGCCTAGTCACACCTCTGGATTTTGAATACCAGGCCTATATGAGGAGTTTTGAAACTTGTGTGATCAACAAGCTCCAATTCAAATGAAAATTTTTAGTCAGCAAGCCTATCTTTGTTGTTAGTTGCCCTCTACGGTGAATCCTCTCTACTTAGCATGAAGCTAACTTGAGAATGAAGCTTAGGTTACTCTAAAGCTGCATATTTGTTTTCTGGCAGCTTCGCGAGCAGCTTGATGTGCTTGCACCATGGCCAGATTAGTCCTGGCTACCGTATTTTTGCACCGGTGATCTCGATGAGACTTTTGTGGATGGACACAAGGGGGCCCCGCGTGGCCTCCAAGAGGGCCACAGGCGCCCTTTCAACCATGGAGCTCTCTCAACCTTGACCAGCTTGCGTTAATCATATCAGTGCAAGCCATGTTGCCAGTTGCGAGTCTGGGAGCTCGTGTTTCTGCAAAGTAGCCTGCTCTTTTGCACGACGATGTTCTTTTATTTCTTGGTTTTCATATTTAATTATTTTTGCTCATTGAGTGTCGATAGCAAATCATGCAGATCTGTTCAAAATTGTTTTTGTTTTTATTTGCTGTCATGTGCCACTTTACAGCATTGTCATGATTCTTTTGGTTGTCTAAGTTGTTTATGTGTTTTGTACAGCCCTCTATTTGGGTCACTCTGCTGCAGTATATCACATAATAAATCGAAAGTGAATTCATGTCTGTTCCTGTTCGAAAGTTGAGCAACACCTGGGTTGGTTTACTTTTCCTTCCAAACAAGTTACAAATAAACTAAGCAAACAGAATATTTTTATATATATTTAGCGGAACTGCCATTCTACTGGACTTTAGCAACACCCTAGTCTTTCGATCTTCATGAAGGGTTGTGTTCAGTAGATCGAGCAAGATTTTCTGAACTGCTGTTTAGCAGCAAAAGCTTCAAAATTGGTTATGAAACTTAGCGGTGCCCATGAATCAATCTTGCTCCTTGTTCTACCCAAGTCGTTAACGATGAATTCCAGACAGAGACTGCTTGTGAATTCCAACTTGGAGGTGCACGCGCCACATCGCACGTAAATTTGAACACACCTCCATGGTTTTAGAGCTAGTCTTAGCACTAACAGTGGATCCAAAGCACTGTGAGGTCACTCGAAGGGGCCTCCATCCAGAACTTATTCGAGTATCAATGTATGGCTTGTATAAGCTCCTTAAGACAGTGGTCATCTATTTTGTGGATTTCAGAACTTTTATTTCCTCATAAAATGTCGAAATAATCCTCTCACAGTTTCATTGGTGCATGCGTGAATTACTTTTGTGACGTAATAGTAAATGCATGCTATTTTTGTATCGTTTGCGCTCCTCAGTCAGCACCCTATGCCGTTAGCTAACTCAAAGTGACCATGGTCAAGTAGGCACGAAGGAATGGCTGCTCTTCCAACAGGAATCACCAAGGCTTCCACCATCGTTGCTGACACAGTGACGTCTTCGGCAACGTTGACGCCAGTCGCAAGGTACAAGAAATCCGACCGGCTTTAAGGAAGATACATTATAGCCTTCAAAAACTGAATCTCAAGTACATGGAGTGCCGCAAATTTAGTCTAAGGACTCGGCACTAATTTCTGGAGTCAAACTGCCGACTGCCTATGATATAGCGAAAACGTTCACTTGTGTATTGCGATAACTCGCACGTTGTCACTGCCAGTTGGCTGGTGTAAGCAGCGTGTGCACAGAGCCTGTAGAGTGCCTAGCCTTGCAGTGCGCATGCCATCTCGCAATCCTTTCGGCCACGTCAGCATCCGCGCCTGCAAACACGGTAGTGCGCACTTTGCACATATCACTCTCTTATCCTCCGTGTTTGCGAGTGGGCTGCCTTCCCTTTTTTCGTTCTAAATCAGTTATGTACCTATATGGTTCCCAGAAACAAACTGTTCCTAGCTGCTAATAAGATAAAAATATGCAACCTAATAACTGAATGTCAACTTGACAATATTATGTGGGACTGTCACACAGCGTATCCACACCCTTCATTCATCGTGCTTCAGCTGACTTCAATATCCATCCTGTTAATTGTGCTAACCAATGTGTTGCACTCCATCATTCCATTTTGTTTCATGATCAGCAGTATGATCAGTGCTGTTACGATTTACCAGTGCTCTTAACTGCTGTGTGCTTTGCTACTGATGCCTTCTTAAATGAAAGTTCGTTTACAGAACATCTGCAAACAAGAGTTTACTGAATGCGTGTCGTGGGGGAAAAAAATTGCTGCAGTGCAGCCTCACGACCTAGTTGCCTGGTATAGGTTCCCGAGGGTGGAGCAGGTGTGTTCCCTCATACTTGTTGCCATTTCAGGCAATCTGTTTGCGTGACAACGCTGAATGATTTAGTTTCTTCCACTTGCCCATATCCCATGAACATCTGCTGCGCACTGTGGGTGCTTTTGGACGTAATTCTTTGTAGTGCAGTTACTGTATTTTGTATTTTTTTCCAGTCTTATAAAATCATAATTAATTCCACTATAGTCTGCATATGATAGTTTTGTTTGGATTAGAGCATAGCTTTAAGCCTTATTATTTCCGTGATTTAATTCTCATAATGGTAGGCATTTGCATGGAAAAGGGAAAGTTGTTGCCCTCTATTAACGTGACAATAAAAAATCTATAAAGGCTATACAGGTAATAAAAAAGATTCCTTGCATATGAGCACAATTCATTGCAGCCACCTCTACTTAAAAATTTTGCTTCTGCAAATTAGATCGTTACTTTAGGAACTTCGGTAAAGTCAGAAAATGTTAAGCCTGGCTACCTGTTACAGGCTAAACAGATGAATATAATTTTATTCATAACATGGGTAAATTGCCAAAAGTGAAGTGCATCAAGCTGAGCTCCAACGGCATTTGTGCCATGAATATTCGCAAAATGGGTCGTTATATGTAGCGTTTCATTAAATTGAGCTTGCACGTCCCAGGACAAGAAAAAAAAGAACACAAGATCAAGGAGGATGACAGGATTGAGTGCTAAGCTAACAACTTTTATTTTGAAAAGCTTATGAGGTGCATATCAGGCCACGTGACCAAGGTAATGGAGAAAGGGAAACAAAAAATGACTGCTGCAGAAATTTTCGATGTTCATTGCTGGATGTGGGTGTGGCGCATGTGGTAGGTCTGCAGAAATCACCTGAACTGCAGTGTTAACACTTATGTGAGCTTTACTTTTTTTAAAAATTGAGGCAGCTTCATCGCAATTCTCTTGCGAACCTTAATGCAGAGGGAAAGCTGTTTTTATCCATTTCTTTACACATTTCTTTCTGCAATTCTTCACATTTCTTCCTAGAATACTTTCTGCTGTTCTTTCCACATTTCTTTTGGCAATTGTTTACTTTTATGTTGTTTTTCTGTTTGTTCTTAACATTTATTTTTCATTTTTGTTTTTGCTCTGGTTTTGTTGTTTCTTGTTTTTATTTCATTTTATTCACGTTGTTTGTGTTTATTTTATTAATTTTATTTTGCACTCCGCTGCCTCCCAAGGCCGTTTTGCATATCGACATGGCCTTGAAGAGCGAGGAGTTGGGCTTTCGCTCTTAAAATTTTAGTTCACTTGTGGTCCATGACGTTTCTTTCGCTTCAGTCGCACACGCTCTCTGTCCCGGTTTTTCCGCAGCTGGGTTTTTTTTTTTTCGCTTGCGTCTTTTGTTTTCCGGTTGCGTTGATCATGTGACCTGATATGCACCTCTTAAATACTCGCCTCTTTTCGAAATAAAAGTTCTCAGTTCTGCGCTACTTCCTGTCGTCCTTCTTGCGCTGGGACCTGCAAGCATCGAAACAAACCAACTCGCCCAACAGCAAGTGTAAGTTAAATAAAGGAAACGTCATAGCCAACGCTTTGCACATACAACGTCACTAATGTTTTACACCGCAAGCATATAGGCGAATCCGCAGAGCTGAAGGTTCTGCGAACAGATCGGGGATCAACGGCATTTTGTCAATGGCGAACAACGGAAGCCATTTCGAACTTTGCGAACGTGCGTATGTAACACGACACAGGATACAATATCAAAGACGCTTGTTTATACGATTGGCATTTGGTGTATCACATGTAGTGAAACGCGTGCACGTACGCTGTCTCCCCGCATATGTAGAGGCCAATCGCGGGTGCCGGAAAAGATTGTCGGTGGCAGGGCACTTACAGTTAACAAATATGTCAGCACTGAGGCGAAGTGCCCCCCATCGAAACAGCTCGTATAGCGACGGTTTCCCACTGTGCATCATCGGCTTCGTGCATAATGCAATCGCTCAGTGGGCCGCGACGACGCGGTGAGCTGACGCGCGTCTATACACGATACGGATTGCTCGTCACCGCACTGCCTGTACTCATCGGAAGAAGCAAGGAGCGTCGGGCGGGGAGGAAACGTTCATGGCTGTGGAAGGGGACGATCCACTCCATTGCGTTTATATAAATACGTCCTTCATTTTATTGCGAATCTTTCCGCCAACGCAGCCCACGAGGGAACACATAGGTGCGTCATCCCGCCTCCGGTGGCTCTCCGCGCAAAAGAAGTAGACATCATTAGGAAAAATCGGGTGGAGCATCCATGCACTTGACTGACTCTAAGATTATTGATTCTTCCACGTGACCACATTTTCTGCCACCTGACCACGTCCGTCTTTTCCCCGGGGATATCAATTGTTAGTATGCGCCTGTCTTGCACCTGTGTTTTCCTGTAGTTCTTGTCCGCTTTCAGCATCCTTTCTGTGCGCACGAACGTCGAAAAAATGGAGCACCAACTACAGCCCACCAAAAACGGCTTGCTGTATAAGTGTGGGATATATGCGACGGTGCATGTGCCTTAATTTTACACTCAAAGGTTGGACTCAGCTAGAGCTCGAGCCGGCGTTAACAGATAACGATATGGTGGTTTAATTGTCATTAATTCCTCTTCGCAGTAAGAGATGAAAGAAGCGCTCTAATGAGCAGCCTCCAGCCACGAGTAGTGAATGCAGATAACAGTGGGACGTACAGGCGACAACGCGGTCGCAGATACAAAGCGTGGGTGATAACCCCTGGGGCAGAGAAAATTACTTGAAGGCTCAGTGTCAGATATCGATTCCCCTTGTCATTGCATGGTACACCACTTATTTGCGATAAAATCTTCGGGGATGAAAGGTTTATTTACGCGCGTTCCACGGGTAATTTTTTCAAGCCCATTGTTGGATCTCTGTATACGGCTTTTCAAGGGGGTAAAGCGTGATCTTCAGTACTTGCTGTGCAGTATATGTCATTCTTAGAGGGAACACGAGAAATGGTTAAGCCGCTATTTAACGCAGAAAAAAAAAATCAAGTTTCTCCGCGAAGCAGATCGAAGCGCGGCTTCAGACTGTTCCTCTTGAGCTCTCTCCGCATCTTTCGCTTAACGGTAAAACCTGCTTATTTTCTCAGGTTAAATAGCCGGCTTAACCATTTCTCGTGTTCTCTCTAAGAATGACATATAGTGTACATGCAGGGGGCTCTTGCAGGAGGTTTCATGCACTGAATATGGCAAGGTGGAACTCTGTACGGCTATATAGTAGCTTTCGTCGGGCCATGACCACATGAGAAAAAATTAAAAGCAAAACTCAAAAAACAACTTTTTGCTGCTTTTTTCCCGAAGCAAGCAAAGTTGAAACAAAAAAAAAAAAACAAGCAGTGTCGAATATTAGCCCTTAACAATCATAACGAACAATTTATTCCGGCCAACATTTCGAGTGCGGTAGATGGCTGGGCCGAAATAGGAAACGCGAGAAAGAGCGCTTTATATTATACATGTTGCAAAATAATTCAGAATTTGCACATGACATCATACTTGTTAATCGACTACGGCACAAAGCTGTATTATCGTACTGTACCTTTTTACTGCAGCTGCGGCAGTGGCTCAGTGGTTAAGGTGCTCGGCTGTGGGCCCGAAAGACGGGCGTTCGATCCCAGCCGCGGCGGTCGCATTTCGCCTCCATCGAAATACCAGAGGCCCGAGTACTGTGCGATATCACTGCATGCCAAAGAACCCCAGGTGATCTAAATTATCCGGAGCCCTCCACTATGGCATCCCTCATAAGTATTAGTCGCTTTGGGTCTTTAAAACCTCATAAACCAAGCCAAACTTTTTAATTGCTTTCCGTTCCAGCCAAGCTGCAGCGAAGACGCTGTCAGAAGTGTTGCGTCTTTCTGTTCTGCGTGAGAACACGGCATCACGTAACGCAAATTCTACTAATGAATTTTCTATCACCTGCTGTTGCCTCGGGGCCGCTTATCCATCATCAGCTTATCTATAAAAATTCAAAGGGTAGACCAATCGGCATTTTTTGAGCTATCATTACAGCGACGCTACTGATAGGCGCTGTCTTAGGCTGAAGAGAATGCTTGTTTCCTCGCTCTCAAATATGGCGCCCCAGTTTGACTCCACGTCCAGAAGCGAGCCGTTGTTTCAAACAGCAAGATTTGAGAGATCTCGCCATGTGGCTCCCACTCACCAGCAGTGGTTTTCTCCGCGGTCATCTGCACCAGCGGATTCTATACACGAAGGAGTATATGTATCGGCGCCCTACTTTGCGTTCGGAGAGCTACGCCGGCTCGATCGTCCAGGGCGATACTGTTTTCGCAGAGTGGTAGAATTAAAGAGGTGGTGGTTTCGGCTCAGACTTCTGCGATCAAAGATCGATGCTCCTTTAAAAATTAGCACAAAATGGCGCGTCGTTACGGCAGCCGGAAGCAAACTCGCTAATGACCTAGAACAATAAGAACACTTATTTACGGGCTGCCGGAGTGAATGTACCGTGGAGGGCGTCATGAACGTTCATGCGATAGCATCCGAAATCTCGCTCCGCAGAGAGCGCGTGTGCGGAAAATGGCAACATCGGCGGCTGCCATGAATGTGCAGCCTAGTCCTTCGTGCGCTGCAGCTAGTACGCAACAGCCGATTACCGCCAGCTGAAAATGACTCCATGCGCAGGAAGAGGTGGCCAAGAAACACTGCATTCAGAAGGACGCCAAGGAGAACTAAATGTGGTAGTCAATTTCGATTGATTTCCTTCTCACTACTGTTCTAAGGAGAAAGTTTTGCTAGCCCAATTAGACGAAATTCGGCCGGCGTACGTCACTGTTGAGGCCGAGAGATAGTCCCAAGAAGATGGCGTCGCAACAGCCGTCGTCTAGCCCCTGATACGGTGAGTGCAATGACGGCATGCGCAACAGATACCAGGAGCAGCCATTCCTTCGCCTGCGACGCGCCATTTGCTAGTAGGGCATAACTGCCGGACCTCCTTGGGACGCCATTTATGTGTTGGCATTCGCACCAAAATTGCGACGCAACTGCTTGTCGTACAGCGTTACGGGTGGCTTATTATGGGGTTTAACGTCCATAAGCAACCCGCAGTGAAGGGCTCCGGAAATTTCGACCACCAGAGGTTCTTTAACGTGCACTGACATCGCACAGCACACGGGGCTCTAGAATTTCGCCTCCATCGAAATTCGACCGCCGCGGCCGGGATCGAACCCGCGTCTTTCAGGTCAGCAGCCGAGTGCTGTAATCATGAGCCAACGCGGCGAAGACTCTCTGTGGGACCAAACGATGGTGGGGCGATTACTGCTTTCGGGGCTAACATAAAGCCGCCGTTGGAGACGATAGCTCACTCTTTCCATTCCCTGACTCAACGAGCTCAATTCCCTGGCCACGGCAGCAGCGATCGGGCATTTCGAATAGCAGAAACAGCAAAGGCAGGGTGGTCTATGCCATTGCAAAGCGAAATGCTCTGCTCGCGCTGGCGCTGCTTCGAATCCCGTCTCTGAATTTCGTCCACAGTAAAAGTTTTAAGCGTGAAATGCATTTTGCTCCTCTAGTCGGTGCACCTCATGTGACCTTGGCGCCGAAACGGATGGAGAACACGGCAAGAACACAGAGGCGAATCTAAACGAACTTTGGCGAAACTCAGCCACTCCATGGTGCCTACATACTGCGCTGATGCCGGAGCAGCGCATGCGTCAGCAACAGTGTCTTCCTGGTCCGGTCAAGGGGAGGAAAGCGCGAGCAACTGCCGTTCCGGCTAATTGCAGAAACCTCCGCGGAAGCCGTAACCGGTCTGCATGCCTATAGCGCTGTGAACGTAACTGAAAGAGGAATTGCCGCTAGCGTCTGTAGTAACGAACAAGATCTAACTGCAAGCAGAAAGGAGAAAAGGTCTACCTCTCTCAGCCGCGTGATCCTTGCAACCGCCGCGCATCTATTGCGTGTTTCTCGAATTTCATCAGTCGCGTTACCTCGAGCGCTGTCGCTTGCTGTGCGGCGCCGGTCACATACACTCTGGCCTGATTCCCTGGTTGGTGATTTTTGGGTATGTTCTCGTGACAGTATTGCGATGAGTGCAGCGAGACCCGCGTGGATACGACGGGAACTGCTATACTTGCGCTCTCTTTCTCCGACGCTCATTTCGGCGCCATGGAGCTACGATTTGGTCACTGCTGTTGACGAAGCACTCATCGTGTTTGGTCTGCAGAAGAGTCAGCACATCGTGCGAACCGATTATGCACCCTATTGGCGTCGCGTAATTATTTTTGCGCGGACAGTGAAGTCCACTGCGTGATAGTGGTGTGCTTTCACGCGTTACTTAAGTACTAGGCATTTTTTTTGCAATTCTCTACGATTGTAAGGTACATCGTGCATGCATTCAATTGCGTGCACTCACTATGCACAGAATTATCGTTCCGTATTGGGTGCACAGTATGCATGGAATTATTGCACATGTGTTCGTGAATGATGCACAAAATGATGTACTGAAAATGTCAGCTGTGCCGTTTGAGATAAATTTAACCCCTTCGGTGCGTCCACACACACACACTATCTGCATTGTACGGAATGCTGTAACGTAGACATATAGTGTATTTTGAGAAATCTAATCTCTCTTTTAGACTGAAGGCAACGGGAAGGATATATGTGTGGATAAAACCATGAAAATATGTTCTTTGTTTTCCGTAGATTGGCCCATGCGATACGGTTACCATTGTTCACCAGAAGCGCAACCAATTTTAACATGCCACAACAGCAAAGAAAGGGTTTACAAAAACCCAAGTAAACCGCGGCGCGCACTGCCGAGCGCAAAGCAGGCGGACAATGATAAATCCACCTACCTGGTGGGTTTATCCACATTGATTTATCCACCTACCCAGTCGGCTGAGACTAAGAAGTTTGCGGGGATACGGTGGCCGCCGCTGGCAAAGAACAGGGTTAAGTGGAGGGACATGGGAGAGTCGTTTGCCCTACAGTGGGCGTAGTGAGGTTGATTGTGAATATAAAGTGGCATGCATTTCAGTTTCCACGCCCAAAACTGTTACAGTGCACTGATGCGCGCATCGTTGACGAAAGCTTTAGAGGACCGTGTGTTGTGTATAGAGCGCGGCACCACTATCATATATCGCGAGCCCCGCCTATATTCAATTGTACACAAACACATCATCGGAATAAAAATTCGCCAGAGGCACTTAGGACATGCTTACTTGTAGGAATGCGAAAGCATGTCGTGAACACAAAACGTCTATGTTTGGTTGCAGTTTTCGAACGTAGTTTATTTCAGGCGATCAGTCTTTTATTTTTCTGGAAGACGCCACCAACGCACACACAAGTACACGCGAGCGCGCATATGACACCACCCGCAACGCTGTACAATTAGCGGTGGGATCACAATTTTGATACGAAAATCTGGGAAGGAACACAGTTTAAGGTGCATATGTCGTCGGTTCGCATCCCTCTCGCATGCTAGCCTCCAGCTTCACAAGCATATGTCAGCATACATATGCAAAGAGAAATCATATGACACCACCCGGAACGATGTACCATGAGCGGTGGCGTCACAATTTTGGTACGAATGTCACCACATGAATGACATGGAGGTCGGCCAGTGACGGGTATATACTATAGACGAACAACATGTATAGGATTGTCTATATAGGTGCTCGGCTTGCTGTGTGCGCCATACGGGTACTTGACGACGTCACCCTTATTGCTTGCCATAGCTGGGATTTTCTGTACGATCTGCGAATACACATACTAACACAGATACACGCTGCCGGCTTCTCACGTAGTGCATGGACTAGTAGTTCTTTCGCATTACAACAGAGTCTTTGGAAGGACGCCACCGCCTACGAATGTTGTCGTCATTCTTGCCCCTGACGCCGACCCGGTGACTTGGCGTTCGGCCATTTCGATGACAGGACGGCGGCTAGTCACGCGGGAGGCGTGTCAGGCGATGGATTCACTCACACCGCTGTTTGTGGGCACTTTTTCAGGGAACACCTGGACAGCCGCCTGTATCATGGCACCAATGAAGAGAGTATTTTGAAAGTTTCCTACATGTAACCAGACTAGACGAGTAGTTGCAGGTTCGGAAGAGGGCCATCTTACTACAGTGGCTAGGCTTTGAGGGTTCCCGGGTATTCCGCATGTTGACTCCGGGACTGTAGATCGCGAGCGCTGCAGCGGAGGCTTCGCTCGACCAGAAGTTGGAGCTAGCATGCAAGTATTCCGCCGACCGTGTACACTGAAGCGCTTGGCTTGCAGGAACACCATTTCATAAGTACTGGGAATGTCCCCGTTGATCGTCACCGATTCACGCTGCGATGCAGGTTCCGGACGAACCGATACTCGACTACGTGTCTCTTCGACAAGTGGCAAAGACGCGATTTCGGCCCCTTTCGTGAGGCATCTTTGCTTGGCAAGTTTGTCCACGGAGTTTGAAGTGCCACAGACTATGAAAATGGTCCAGGCTTACGCTGAATGAGACAGTCGAAATCCTGCGGACGTACGAAGAAGCAGCAGCAGGACGGTTACGACGCTTACCGGGCCCAGGGAGTGACAAAGGCAAGCGGTCAGCTGCTGAGGGGCGGTTCCTTATCAGGTCCGGTGCTCAAGTGCTCTACCGGTGCGAGGGAGCGCTGCGAGCACGCGAAGCGACCAGACGAGTGCCGTATCGGCTCCTGTTATTTTCCCCAGGAACCGCGGAACTTTTCGTGTGACCCCACCGAAACCGTCCCTATCACCTCCCCAGCATCGAGAGGAACCTGCTGGTCCTGGTCCTGAGAAGGTAGGCCCGAAACTGGCTGTTCTATGGCAATTTTTCATCAGTGCCACGCCGCGGAACGCTATGGCGACCACTACTCAACGCGGCTACGATCCCACTGCAATGGCGTGGGCTGAAATCGACATTCAACAACCCGAAGACACGTCTCCACCCATTGAAGATGAAGGACTCTTTACGCTGATTTCCATGCGTAAGCGGACCCAGCGTTCCAAGACATCCAAGGACGGTACCACGATGGCGTCGCTCAAGCAAACTCAGGCAGCTGGGCTCAACGGCCGCCTCTTCTCCGGCAGCGATCGCGCTGCGCTGCCGCTGGATAACAAGGGTGCTTTATGGCGCCCGAAAGAGATGCCGAAAATTAGCTCAGAAGATATAATCGTGGTTCTCAAGCCAAGGCAAACCATGAACCTCAAGGAAATTTTCCAGCACGGCGAGTTGGGAGCGGCTATTGCCCAGTACGTGGGAGGAGACGCTGGCGCCTCGCTCAGCATATGGCCAGTCTGGACCCAGAACCTCGTCGTTTGTGGGACACAACACATCGAAGCAGCCAATAAGCTGACTAAAGACTTTGACCTCAATACCGGAGCGGACTCATATCCATTTCGGGGCCACGTGAAACTTAATGGTGAGGCGTGCCGAGGTGGGATCAGGGTGCGGGCTGATGAAACGACGGCTTCCCTCAAGAACAAGGTGAAGTGGCGCGAAGGTGAGATAGGCTTTGTGCGCAAACTGGGAAAATCAAATATAGCGGTGCTCACCTTTGTGGGCCGCAAGGTGCCGCGCTACGCGCACTACAATTGTGAATGTACGCTTGTGCGAGAATACAAACGGACGATCCCTGCATGCTTCCGCTGCGGGACTATCGGCCACCGGGTTGACAGCTGCCCACATCCGGACATCGGAAGATGTGGATTTTGCGGGCAACATGTGGGCGCCTCCGAGCAGGGTCTTAACGAACATGACTGTACCCCATGCTGCATGATCTGCGGGCAAGCCCACCTGACTGGCTCCGCTGACTGCAAGAGCAAGTTTCGGCGTCTCCAGCGATCGAGACCGCTAGCCCAGCAGCACCAAGGGGAGCAACCAAACAAGTCAAGCAAGTCCCCTGGGAACAAGACGGGCAAGTCCGGCCAAGCGACTGGGAAACAAGGCAGCAGGAAACAACCACATCGCGCTTCCAAAAAGGCGAAATTCGGGACCGGTGACAAGCCGCCAGCTTTCCAAGCCGGGGATTCCCCCCCCCCCCCCCCCCTTGGCTGCAGCCCAACATCAACATCAAAGGTAAGCAGCTGGGCGGGCGTCGCCTCTGTTTCCTCTCCCTCCCCTTCCCCCCTCGAACTTGAGCTGAGAAAAGAGCTAGCGTTTCTCAAAAACCAGAACGCGCAGTTAGAATCCAAATTGAACGCACTAAAAAACGCTAGGGCAGAGCCACCTCCATAGGAAACAATGGAGGACGCTGATGAATCGGCGTCTGAGTGCTCGAGCATCGCTCTGCTGTCAGGTGCTCAGCTCACTGCAAATCTGGAAAGCCGCATGACGGATATTGAGCAAAATGTGGCGGATCACATGACACAACTGCCAGCGATTATTACACAAGTCATCCAAACACAAATGCAGCAGCTGGTAACAACCATCACTCAGCAACTGACTGTGTCCGTTACGCAGCAAGTCACACAAAACATTAAAGCCTGGATACAGGCTAACCCAAAATTGCTTAGGCGGGCAGGACCAGTAAGGGAAGTAGGCCGTCCATCCAAAATTTGCCGCGAAACTATTGAGGAAGAAAATCAGGATAACCCCCTCGCTACCATGCAGGGCACCAGCGCAGTGTGTGGGGTGAGCCAGCCAGCCTCTAGCCTTCATCATGGCTCAGGGCACTAAGAGGACACCTCGTTAATAAAACAGGAACCTTTGGGCATAGTACAATGAAATTGTAACGCTTTCGCGACAGCGCGAAACGAGCACACCTACGGCTTTACCTTGAAACATTGGACTTTCATGCCGCCATTGTCGCGCTTCAAGAACCTGGGGCATCGGCCAAAATTTCTGGATACAACACTTCTGAGAGGGACCCATCCACCTGTATTTTTGTACATAAGTCGTACACAGCACAGGAGGTAGACCTCGACATAGAGATAACGTACTCTTACACTATGGTCACCGTGTTACCTCTGCGACGCTCTGACCCCCCCCCCCCCCCCGTACACATATTGAACATATACTGTCCGCCCAAGCTCAAACATATTACTTTCTCAGATATCTTCAGCCGGGCACTGAAGATAGCGGGTCGGGACCCATTTTTGATTGTGGGAGATTTCAATGCCCCCAGCCAATTATGGGGATACAAGAAGGGGGAGGCGAGAGGTAGAAAGCTAGCGGAGCTTATCTCTACGCTAGGCATCACCCTCCAGACCGACCCAGCGCATCCCACACGAATGGGAAACTGTGACTCCGGACACGTGTCCTGACCTCACACTTTCCAAACACATCCAACACATGGAATGGAACAACACGGAAGAGACACTAGGCAGTGACCACTGCATCATTAACACACTTATTCACACGCGGCCCCTCAAAAATCCCCTCACACAAGCTCGACTCCCAGACTGGCAGGCTTTCAGAAAGTCCCTGCCCTCATCCAACCTGATTAAAGATGGATACGATCAGTGGGCCCAAACACTTATGACAACACTCAAGCAACACGAAACACAGATGCAGACCACGGAAGACTGCCCGGCAGTGGACATATCTGGGAAGCCCGCCGCAGCCTAACCAAGAGTTGGAAAAGACAAACATAACAGAATACTCAGAAAGCCCATCCTAGATCTCACTCACAAAGCAGCTCAGTATGCCTCGCAGCTTGCTGACGCCAACTGGATAGATTGCTGTAATACGGCTGCGAGATAGATGTCCGGCAAGAACACTTGGAGGCTTTTCCGCAGCCTTATAGACCCCGCGCAGACGCGGGGAGAAACACAGCGCCAATTACAACGAGCACTCCATAATTTCAAGGGCAGCAAAACGCAACTTGCAGAGACACTCAGGGACAAGTATCTCTGCTGCAAACACGGCCCTCGCGGTCAGGAGTATCTTTACGCAGGCAAAGATAATCCTGAGTTGGACCAACCGTTCCAATTATTTGACCTCAAGGCAGCCCTGGCCAAAATGAGGAGAGGCACTGCGCCTGGACGGGACAAGGCCACAGTTAAACTGCTGGCCAATCTCCCTAACCAGGCGTATGAGGCCCTTCTGAAATACATCAACACTATATGGAAGGGCGAGAACCCGCTCCCCCTTGACTGGAAAACAGCCCTAGTAACCTTCATCCCCAAGGCGGGAAAGGAAATCAACACAGACAACTTGAGGCCTATCTCGCTCACCTCGTGTGTGGGCAAGCTGATGGAAACCATGGTGCGGTATAGGCTCTCCGAATACTTGGAGCAACGAAACACATTTCCAGACACTATGTTCGGCTTTCGCCCACATAAGTCGGCACAGGACGTACACCTCCAGCTCAACAGAGACATAATACAACCAGTCGAACACCCACACAATGACAAGGTCGTCCTGGCCTTGAACTTGAAAGGAGCCTTCAACAACATCAAACACAGCGTCATACTGACACACCTCAATGAAACCAACTGTGGCCGCAACACTTTCAACTATATCAAAGACTTCCTGACCGATCGAGCCGCACTAATCAGAATCCAAGAGGAAGAATTTGGTCCGTATCAAATGGGTACGCGGGGGACACCACAAGGCGCGGTGCTATCCCCCCACTCTTTAATTTGGCGATGCTCCATCTCCCAGACAAGTTGAATGGTATCGAAGGCATACGGCATGCGCTGTATGCCGATGATATCACGATCTGGGCCACAGAGGGAAACTTCGGGCGCATCGAGGAATGCCTGCAAACAGCCGCTCACGTAGTGGATCGCTACGCAGGGCAGTGTGGTCTTCAATGCGCACCCAACAAGTCTGAATTTGTGCACCTTAGGGCATCCCCTAAGGACACTGCCCAAATACATCTCTCCTTTACAAGCAGCCCCATACACGAGGCCAAAGAGATTCGAATACTCGGGCTCTTCATCCATAACCAAAGAAGAGTAGACACAACATTGCACAAACTCCGCAAAGTTGGAGACCAAGTAGGCCGTATGGTCCATCGCGTCTCCAACAAGAGAGGGGGTTTGCGAAGCAGGGATGCCGTGCGGCTGGCCCATGCTTTCGTAATCAGCCTAATCCTCTATTCTGTCCCTTATCTACCCTTGCGGAAACACGACGAAGACAAAGTTGAGGTAATACTCCGCAAAATGATGAAGAGGGCACTTGACCTTCCTGTGTCCACCTCCAATGCGAGACTTCTTGCATTGGGAGTGCTGAACACTTTTCAGGAACTCAAGGAAGCCCATCTCACAACTCAATACACGAGGCTAGCCCAAACGAAGTCGGGTCGGCACTTGCTAGTCCGCCTTCACATCCAACATGATTTTCACATTCAGGAGCGGGTCCGAGTGCCCGAACTCTGGAGACGCGCCGTCAGAGTTCGACCCCTCCCCACTAAGATGGACAAGGAGGATCATAGTGGTCGTCGTCAGGCTAGGGCGGAAGGCTTGGCGCACCACTATGGCAACAAACATGGTGTCTTTTACGTAGATGTAGCTGGGCCTACCCACGGGGGGTAGTACACGGCCGCGGTCATACGTCAAGAAATACAGGTGGATGGGCTTTCCTTTCGAGCCCCAGGCACAACACAAGCTGAAGAGGTTGCCATCGCCCTAGCTGCTTCTGATTCAAAATCAAAACACATAATAACAGACTCGCGTTCGGCATGTCGCAATTATGAGGCTGGCTGGATAACTCCACTAGCTGAACGAATACTAAGGAACTGCAGCCGGGATACCGATCCTACACCCCGCCGCCTGGTTTGGACTCCGGGCCATTAGGGCCTATCAGGAAACGAAGCTGCAGACGCGGCGGCCCGAGCGTTCCCATTGGCTCCTGAGCACCTGGAACCTGAAGGTAGCTACTTACTCTCCTTCAAAGCTATAACATCCTATTATAAGGATAGGCATCGCTTCTACCCGGCCCCTGCAAAGGGACTGGGGAAAGCAAACGAACACGTCCTACTCCGATTATTCACGAACACAATGCTGTGCCCGGCAGTACTAAAACACTTCGATCCCGCGTTCACTGGCAGGTGCAAACACTGTGGGGAGGTGGCTGACACCTACCACATGGTTTGGGCTTGCCAGCGCAACTCAGCTCTCTCCCCCCACCCCAACCCTACCAGAGAGGAATGGGAGGCGGCCCTGCTTGGCTGTTCGGACCTTAAGGTCCCAAAAGGCTTTGGTCAAGAGAGCTAAGCTGGCGGCTTCGACCAATGGGGTCCCGGAATAAGGACTCCACCCATTTCGGGGCTCTTTAAAGAGCCTCACCTCTTTCATTAAATAAAGGCTTTTCACCACCACCACCTACCGGTGCGGCTGAAATAGACATCTGGACAACTCGCGTGAATGCAAGGCGCGTGGGCAAAATTGTGCAAGGTGCCACACAAATGGGCATTTTCGAGTAACGCGTGAAGGCCGCGGAGGAGACTGCGGGCTCTTCGGGATGAAGATGGCACGGAGCTGTTGGTTGTGCTTACGGTGACGCAGGCAGGACGGGGAGCTTTGCTTGTCATTACGTGCATTGAGGACGAATCAGTTCAGTTGCTTGTCAACACTGGCTCAGCTATGTCCATTTTACCTACGCATGTATATATCAAGAAAAATTCGCCTGCCGGTTTGACATGAATCCTGCTGTAATGACATTGTAGGACTTCTCGGGCCAAAGGATTTCAGTCATCGGTTGCTTTGTGGCCAGTACTATACTGCAGTGCATTGGCCAACGTCCGCTTCCACGTGGTCCCTGGGGGGCATGGCGTTATTGGGTTTGGATGCAATACAATTAACAGCTGCGGTTGCGCATTTATGGAACAGTGTTGGTATGCTTGTAGATGGCGGCGAGCATCGAGTCACTGTTCCAGAGCTACATGAGTCTTCCTTCCTTTCTGCCGACGTATTAGGCTTGGCGAAGAACGCGTAGTTCATGGAGTGGAAGTGCGCACCAATGTGAAGCCAGTGGCGGGGAGAGTTCTGCGCCTGCCCTTGGCACTACGAGAGCAAGTCTCTACGGAGCTATCAAGGCTGGAACAGGAAGGCATCTTTTATGGTGTGAATGCGTCAATGTTAGTGTTGCCGATAGTTGTAGTGAGGAAAAAAAGGTGTAAGGATCCGCCTCTGCGTAGATTTGCAGGAAGCAAACAAAGAAGTTGTGAATAATTGATTTCTACTGCCTTATACTGAAGAACTCTTGAACCAGCTAATTGGGGCTGCATGGTTTTCAAAATTGGACTTAGCATCCGCATACTGCCAAGTAAAGTTGGCTGAAGGCAGTCGAGAAATAACGTTCATGACGCATGAAGGACTGTTCTGTTTCGCAGAGTATGTTTCGGCTTCGCCTTGGCCCCTCCTTCACTTAGCAGATGTTGCGAGAGATATTGAAGGATTGTAATGGTGCTGTGTTCTACATCAACGATGTCACTCTCTTCGGCAGGTGAAAAGGGGGACATATCTGCCGCTTGCGCAAGGTTTTAAGACGGACTGCTAAAGCTGGCCAGCAACTTAACAAAAAAAATGGTGGTGGTTTAGCTCTGGTTAAACCTGGAGTGACGCGATAGCTATAGCTGGCCGAGAGGAACATGCTAGGTTGAATTTCAAAGTCAGTCTTTCGCCGCTCCGTTTCGCTGGGCGTTCGTTCTTCATCTTCGTCCCACTTGACACGGCGCATGCGCACAGCTGCTGCAGCTCGGTTTCGCCGGCGCGCCGCGCCGCCGGCAGCAGCAGCTGCTCCGCACCACGTGGCTGGTCACGTGATCAACCACGTGGCGGTGGCGGCGCCGCCACGTCGTGGCTGCACCGTCACGTGCCACCGCCACGCTGAAGGCTCGAAATGCTACCGTAATGTAGCTATCGCTACAAAAAATTCTGAGGTGCAAGAACTGTCATTCCTAGGACACCACATCAGAACTAAGTCGAAAGTTCATGCAATACTCTGTGCACAGCCGCTGACTGACGTGGTTCATCTGCACTCTTTTTGAGACTTCTGGGGTAATATTATAATTTTGTTTCACACTATGCAGAGGAAGTGGAGCTATTACGTTGGATTCTTCGCAAGGACAATGAGGTCTGCTAGGACCAGAGCGCCGCGGACAGTTTCTGTAAGCCCAAGGCACTGCTGGCATCGTTTGGGGTGGTGGCCATGTTCGACAAGGTGCTACCTGTACAGGTGATGCTTGGGCCTATTGGTTAGGGGCTGTGTTGCACCAAGTTGTTGATGGGGAGTCGCGGAGAGTTCCATATGCAGCCAGGACTTTGACATCGCAAGAGCGCAAATACTATACAGGAGCACGGGAAGCATACGCATGCCTTTAGACTGTCGAATATTGGCGCGTGTATTTGTGAGGCCCATATTTCGCCCTACGAACCGACTATCGGGAACTGTTTAATTCGCTATCCATTAATGGTACAGGCCAGCGCCCCCTTTGAATAGAAAGATGGTGTGCAAGGTTCATGCAGTACAACTTTACTGTACAGTGCACAAAGGAAGAAACCAACGCTGTAGCTGATGCACTGTCTCGATTCCCGCAGCCATCAGTGGAAGGTGAGCCTTTGAGAAAGTAGTCTCTGCAGTGTTAAATGTAGTTATGAAGAGAAAACTGCAGGAAGCAACAGATAATGACCCAGTGGTGGAACAAATAATTCAGTTTCGTATATGGTTAGCCAGAAAAGAGGAAACTGTCGGGAAAACTTGTTTTTCGCACGCATGAGTTGTCGTTTCGTGCAGAACGAACAGTGCTTCCAGCAGTGCTCAAATATTCATTAAAAATGTAATGAATGTTTTTAGAAACTGTAATGACTTTCGAAATTAGGCTCATTTGCCTTTCTCACGACTTTGTGGCGATATTTCCTGGTCATTACTAATGACTTTTTTAAAACAAATTGGTCACCGTGAATCTATAGTCTATTCCTAATGAATGCTTTTCTGATGTCTGATTGGTCGTTGAAAAACCCGACGCAAATAACCAGTTGAGTACTGTAAAACAAGAAGGGATATGCTGGAGTGAAAAAAAAAGGACAAGAAAAATAAATCGCGGAAAAATTTGCCACATGGGCGATTCGAACCGGCGACGTTCCAGTTCTCAGCTCACCACTCTAACCACTACAACACTTCTTTTTTTTCTTTATTGCATAGAAGTAGTGCCGAAAATAAAAGTCTAAGCACGCTTACGCCACAAAACACTAGGCCACTTTACCCTTGCATGAACCCTCCCTCCAAAACATCAAAAGTCTGGGAGGCACACACATGCATCCAGATAGGGAAGCCAGGTAGGCGGCTCTTGCAGGGCAGCGTATACTCCCCACACCAAAGCGTATTGTTCACAAAACAAAGATTTCGACGACAGTGGTGGTTCGGCGTGGCGGTCCATAATGCGGCTCTTCCAGAGGCTAAATAGTTCCAGCAACATAAATAGATCATATGGCACAGCACTACTTTTCTCCGCGGGCAAAATAGAATACTGTAGGGTTTGATGTCAATGTCCTTCTTAATTGTTCATTGTAAAATGGCCCAGAAGATAGCATCAATTGTCTGTGGTGCAATGCACAGGCGACAGTTCACCGACCATGGCGCAAGCATCTCTTTTTCATGAAGCCATGCCTTCACAGGCAGCGTTGACATGTGCAGCATAAAAAAGAATGTTTTCGGGGCAGAAGAAATGCACATTCGCCTAACACGTAACACGTAAGAGTAGTGTCGAGGAACTCCAGAAAAGGTTGCCGATACAACGGTACAGGGAAGAAATACTCTGTAAGTGTCTGAGTCATCTGTCTTCTGGAGAGGCTATACAGGTAGTCTAAAGAAAGCGCACAGCGAGGAAATTGAATGTTTCAGCAACTTCCTTAAGGAATCCCCATAAAGGCCCCTCACTAGTGTGTCCCGTCGGTGCGAATAGGAAAGGCAAATGCGCACTGAGACGCCTAATAAGCACGGCTACTAAAAAAAGGGTGGTTTGAAGATTTGAAAAAGAAAAAACGCGAGACAAGCTGATGCACGAATAAGTGAACAAGGCCGATTCCACCAGTCTCTAGAGAAAGAAATAGGTTATCGCGACGCATGGGTTCCCATTGAGAACGCCATACGAATGTAGCAAATTTTCTGTGCGTCACCTGCACTTTCTTCCTCGCACAGTGGAGAACCTGCAGCACATAGGCAAGTTTTGCAAATAAAAAAATGTAGCAGACTTGAGCCCGAGCAAACACTGATAGTTTCCTACCCATCCAAGCCTGGGTTAGTCGCCTCATGGAGGCCATCTGAGAATCCAAGTAGGCGCCAATGTTGCAAATTTGGTGAAGAGAAACCCCTAAGTAGTGAGGGGGCCCGCAGTTCCAGCTTATGCCATCATAATGACTTGGCGTTGTACCGCAATGGCCCAACCAAAGCCCCTTGGATTTATCTAGATTAAGAGCCACACCTGATACCTCGCAAAACTGTTCAGTCAAATTCAATGCCACAAGCACACTCTTTTTGTCAGAACAAAAGTGGGCGACATCTTCTGCATAGGCTAAAATCTTAATTTCACACTGCGCCAAGGAGAAACCACTGATAGATGTGCGGTTAATAATATTAAGGCAAAGGGGTTCAAGATATAGGGCAAACAACAAAGGCGAGAAGGGACAACCTTGGCGAACAGATAATTTCAATGGAATAGGTTTGGTTAGCTCTTGGTCAACAATTAGCCTTGTAGAGGGCTCCTTATAGCACAGTCTTATGCCCCTAAGCAAAACATCTCCAATATTTGCATGCTCTAAGGCCGAAAACAAGAAATCGTGACGAGCTTTATCAGAGGCCTTGGCAAGGTCAATATGAATTAGAGCTACTTGTCCGATCTCATCTGATACTGTCTCCACTACTGAACGTGCAATACGAATATGGGTTTGGATGCTGCGGCCTCTGATACCGCAAACCTGATGCGTGACTATCAAGTGAGCGACAACTAGCTGCAGACGATTGCAAAAAACATTTGCAAAAAGTTTGTAATCTAGATTACAGAGGGAAATTGGACGATATCCCTCAACTGTTTTCAACCGATTTGAATTTGTGCTTATTGGAATTAATATAGCATGCCCAGAATAGATAGTTGGGGGCAAAAAACCAACATCGTAAGAAGCCTGGAAAACTTTCATCAAGACTGGCGCTAGGCAAGTGGAAAATGTTTTATAGAACTCGCTAGTAATGCCATCTGGCCCAGGAGATTTCTGAGCCGTCAGGTCAGAAATTGCAGATTTAATTTCGTCCAAAGTGATAGGCCCCTCCACTAGAGCACGCTTCTCATCGTCAAGTTGGGGGAAGGCTTCGAATAAGTGACTGTAACCTGATGTCACGTTTGTGCCCGCACAACCACCAAACAGCTTCCGATAATAGTCAAAGAAAGCCTCAATAATACCGGGACGATCGCCGTATATGCAACCACTATACTGAGTTTCCAATATTTATTTAGCCAGAGCAGTCTGCCTTTCATCACTCAGGGCCCGAAAAGATGGTTGCTCATCCAGAAATCTACGGGTCCTAAATCTTATCAAGGCCCCTTTGTATCTTTCGGTTTCAAACGGTTGAAGCTCTGTGTTTCCGGCAGTGATATCATCTACATAGGCACCAGGGCTAATCCTCTAACTCATGTAGCTCAACTAAAGTGCGGCCGAGCTCTCTAAGGTGATGTCTCTTCAAAAACGCGATTCTTTATGAGGCTTCAATAGCAATGTTTTTGTTTCTTGTTTAAGTCCCATTTTTGCAAAACTGAGAGGTCACCGCGTGACCACGTGTCCTTCAAGCAATTAGATACAGCTCGTTTGAAGATTTCATCTCAGAGCAGGCAGCTATTCAGATTCCACAGCTTCCATCGAGGATGGAGTATGCGCCGACTGTACCTCCGTATCTGAAGAGACACCATGCAGTGATCACTGAAGAATATGGGCCGCACCCAGTAACCAGAAACGCTGGATAACATGTCTGCTGAAAAGTAAATCCTGTCAAGCCGAGCACAAGAGAAGCACTGAAATTGAGTGAAACGGATGTAATGTCCCTTATCTTGCCCAACATCCACCAGGTTGCATTCGCATTCCAAATCAGTGAGTAAAGCAGCACTATAGGGTCATATCGCTTAACACTGCTCGGTCTTCATCCCTACAAACACAATTGAAATCACCCAACAGCGCAATTTTACGATCCGTGGACAAATGGTCTACTAATGACAGGAAAAATAGCCTTCTATCACTCTGCTTTACAGGAGCATAAACACGAACAATTCGCCACTGTACACCCGAAATTGCGAGGTCACAGCAGATAAGTCGCCCGTCATCATCTGTGCTATACGACACGGCAGCAATCCCCAGTGTGTTGGCCAGGAAAAGCATACACCCACCTGATAAGCCTCTCGAGTGAATAACGATAACATTGAATTCTGACAAAAAGGGCTCGACAGCAGCTTCAGTCTCCTCATCAGAGGACAGCTTGGTTTCCTGGATGGCTGCCATACTCACACCCTATTTGTTTAAAATATGCCGCAACTGATGCCTTCGACGATTACGCAAACCCCTAATGTTAAGGGTAGCGACCTGAAATGCTGTGACGCCCGCCATTTTTGCTGCCTGTATTATTGTAGGCTATCCCCTGTACTGGGGCGGCCGGCCTGCAAACCGGCGGCCTGTAGGGCAGACATCGCCCTGCGTTTTGAGGTGACGCTTCCCAATACCACCACACCAGGTGCCTTCCGCACATCGCCATCGACACACACCTCATCATCTGCAGGACGGTTCAAAGGTGCGCTGTTGTCCATCGCCTCTTCTGAGACAGCCAAGGCTTCGGCCCATGAAACCTAGTGGGCCAAGTCACTCGCAACCACGCTGGCAGCTGACGGGGCACCAAGCACTCTAGAAGCTGACACTTCAGGCGGCACACTGCTGCACTCCGGCACTGAAGGCATGTGGCATATTCAGTGGCTGAAGCGCGTCCACTGATTTTACAGCAGGGGCGTTCTGCTCTCGTGATCGATGGATGACAGGTGGCTCATGAGCAACAAGCACAGGACTCAAAGCAGCAGACCCGAGTAGACCCGTGTACGGTGGCTTTGGGTCTGGAGACGGGGATTCCTGTTTGTCCGTACTTGCAGGCGGACCCTTGCCGTTGTTCGGTGCAGAAGCCTTTGGTCCGTGTTCTGTTTGGAGCTCATGACTCAGTTCACCCGATGCTTCCACAACATCCGACACATCCATAATGTGCTCTGACACCACTTCATCCTCATGTGCCTAGTTACCTTGGCGTAACCTGTCAGCATAACTCATAACACAATTGTCTATACTGTGTGCCCAAAGCGTCGGCACTGGGTGCATCGAAGCGTACGACACTGACGCCGTACATGACCCACACGGTTACAACGAAGACAAAGCGGAGGCCTGCCTGGGATCACAACTAAAGCTTGTACCTCGAAAACGTTGAGCGTGTGAGGTATTGTTCAAGAAGAACAGCGCGAAAAGACAAGGACCACAGGATGAACACAAAGACAAGCGCTGACTTTCAACTAAAGATTTATTGCTCGGAACGTGGTAATAAATACATCAGGCTCTAAGCAACAAAAAGAACACATAGGAGTGACACACTTGTCCACGCACACAAAAAATACCAAACAGATACAGCAGCATTACTTCCTTGCAGATAGAAATTCTAATTCTTTCTTTGACAAAGATATGGAGGGACTACTGATACATGCGTCATTTAGCCGGGCGATTTCAGCAGCTTCAATGATTTCTCGAGTCAGCGTATTGGGGTGTCTACTTAACACTTTTGTTTGTTGGAAGAATGGTTGGCACGTTTTGCTTTCGCAGTCTCGACAGTGGATGCCGAGGTGCCCTTTAACAGTATTATAAACAGTGATATTATGTTCTCTTAGGCGCTCGTTCACACATCTGCCCGTCTGGCCAACATACTGTTTCCCGCACGAAAGTGGAATAGAATAAATGACACCTTCTTGGCATGCAACAAACTTATTTTCATGCTTTATGGAACACTTTTTTGGCGTGAATTCATCATTAACTCGTTTACACAATTTCCCAAGCTTTTCGGGAGCCGAAAAAACAACTCTTACTTGAGCTCGGTTGCCTATCTTCTTTAGCTTATGGGAAAATTTATGAATGTAAGGAACAACTGTTGTTTTTTCTTTTTCCTTGGCAGACTCTGTCAGATCATTCTTGTTGTTTTTGCTTAAACTTGCGAGCATCGATTCAGAAACGGACACGAGCAGTTGCTTGGGATATCCTGCCTTTTCAAGGCGATCAGTTTGCTGGTTGAAACTGTCTTGTTGAGCATGAATGCAAGATTTATTTAGAGGACTCGCCCAAGCATCAGTCCTAATGAGGTATTGTGCTTGCCGACACTCCGTCCTTGAGCGTGAGCGAGATTTCACGGTTCGCTGTGTCCATGTGCTCCATTCCGGGGCACCGCCACTTCTCACGCTCGATAGTTTGTACAGTTCCAAAAGGCTCCAAGATAGAGAGAGAGAGAGAATGAAAAAGAAACGCAGGGAGGTTAACCAGATGTGAGTCTCCGGTTTGCTACCCTACACTGGGGATGGGGGATAGGGGTTAGAAAGATGGCAGAGAGGAAAACGCAAAAAAAAAGGAACGTGCACACATGGAGACACACACACACACAAGGCGTTCCAGTTAAAGTCTTTCACACAGGCCGGTAGATTGTAAGAAGCGCAAAAGCGCTTGCACGGCCTTCTTCTGCGACGGTGGGTCCTTTCGATGTTTTAGAATTCTTTGTTCGGATAGCGGTTGGTCGTCCAGTTGGTCAAGTTCGTGGCTAAGGCATGCCCTCTGTGGACTGTACTGCGGGCAAGAGCACAATATATGGCCAATTGATTCTTCATGGCCGCAGTGGTCACAGGTTGGGGTGTCGGTCATCCCTATGCGGAAGGCATAGGCTTTAGTAAAGGCAACACCCAACCAAAGTCGATATAAAAGCGTGGCGTCTCTACGGCGAAGCTGTGATGGCGCTCGAAGACTTAATGTTGGATCAAGTGAGTACAGTCGCATATTTCTTAAATGTGGCTCATTCCATTGCGACTCGGTGCACTGCCGAGCAAGTAGGCGGAGCTTCCGTGCCGCGTCAGTTCTAGAAAGAGGAATTGGGACGTGGCGCTCCTCAGTATGGGCTGAGCGGGCAGCGTGATCCGCCCGTTCATTGCCGATAATCCCGCAGTGACTTGGAAGCCACTGGAACGTTATTTCATGGCCGGCATCACTTATATGGTGTAACGTCTCTGTAATATGGAAGATTAGTTGTTCGTGCGGTCCGCGCCGTAGAGGTGACAGTAGAGACTGCAGTGCCGCCTTCGAATCGCAGAATATTGTCCATTTGTGTGGCGGTTCATCACCAATGTGATGAAGGGCAGTTAAGAGCGCTGCGAGCTCTTCTGCCGTCGATGTTGTCGCGTGGGTCGTCTTAAATTTGATTGTTGTAGCTTTCGCTGGAATGACGATTGCCGCCGCGGAGCTGCTTGGAAGGACAGATCCATCAGTGTAAATATGCGTTGAGTCACGGTAGTTCTCGTACAAATGTAGTAGCGTGAGCTGTCTAAGGGCTGGTGATGACAGATCAGCTTTTTTAGAGATACCAGGTATTGCGAGGTTGACTTTTGGCTGAGCGAGGCACCATGGAGGGATCGAAGGTCTCGCAGCCGGAGTGAAACAAGCTGGCAATGATTCATCATATGCAGTTATCGTTTGGCTGAAAGATGTGTGTGGCCTGTCCGCTGGTAGAGATGCTAAATGGTGACGAGGATTCCTGGCTAGATGCCTTATATGGGTCCTGAGTACTTCAATTTCAATGTGGGTCTTGACAAGGTGGTCTCTAGCGATTGCTATCGTAGCCACTGTTGAAACACTCTGAGGCAGGCCTAGACAGATCCGGAGCACTTGACCCTGAAGACTTTGTATTGTGCGTAGATTCGTTTTGCCTGTGTTGTTTATTGCTGGCAAGCTGTATCGCAGAAATCCTAGAAAAAGCACCCTGTACAGATGTAACATGGCACTAGGCGACATTCCCCAGGTCTTGCCAGCGAAAAACTTGAACAGGTGGCAGATGCCTGTCAACCGTTTTTTCACGTATGATATGCATGGGCTCCATGACAAGTCCCTGTCGATTATGACACCTAGAAACTTGTACGATCGGACCCGTCGTATTATTTGGCCATTTATCATTACACTGTAGTTTGCCATGGGTTTGCGCGTAAATGGCACTAGTGCGCATTTCTCGGAGGAAATTTCCAGGCCTCGATTACGGAGGTAGATAACAGTTTGTGTGGCGGCTCTCTGAATTCTCGCTCGCAACTGTAGGCGTGTTACTGCAGATGTCCATATGCAGATGTCATCCGCGTATATTGATAGCCTGACTGTGGTTGGCACGTGCTCAAGGAGAGCAATTAGTGTTAGATTAAATAACACTGGGCTAAGTACACCGCCCTGGGGGACGCCGCGGTAGCTATAGTGAAGAAGTATGGCCTTCCTCGGTGCTTACAAAGAAGGATCGCATGGATAGATAGCTCCGTATCCATTGAAACATCCGACCACCCACTCCTACCTCTGCGAGAGCAGAGAGGATGGCTTCGTGCGTAACGTTGTCATTCGCCCCTTTAACGTCGAGGAATAAGGATGCGCAGAGACGCTTACGACTTTTCTCATGTTGAATGTAGGTCACCAGGTCGACGACGTTATCGAACGATGATCGACCGCGTCGGAAGCCCGCCATGGCATCTGGGTAGGTGTTGTGGTACTCCAAGTACCACTCCAGGTGTCCTAGGACCATCCTCTCCAATACTTTGCCCACACAGCTCGCCAAAGCGATCGGGCGATATGATGAGAGCTCCAACGGCGGCTTGCCAGGCTTCAGCAGTGGAACAAGGCGACTTGTCTTCCAGGTTGTTGGTAGCGTGCCATTTCTCCAAGATTCATTGTACACCTCAAGAAGAACTCCTCTCGCTCGCTCCCCCAGGTGACACAGAGCTCGGTAGGAAATTCCGTCAGGTCCTGGCGCTGATGTGCGGCTACACAAAGCTAATGCTGCCTTAAGTTCGTGGATCGAGAATTGTAGATCCAACCGGAAATCACGTGGTGGCGGGTAGCTGCTCGAAGGCGATGGAATGTTGGTAGCTGTGAGTTGGCCGGATAATCTGGCGCAGAAATCCTCTGCCACGTCAATCTCCGATATCTTTTGAGAGAGGGCAAGCGCCTTGAATGGGAATCGCTGTACGGGAAGTGTCCGCAGCCCGTGCACCGTTCTCCATAGTTGCGATAAAGGCTTGCGTGAATCTAGCGACTCACAGAAGGCAGCCCAACGTTGCGATTCGAGCTTGTCTAACCGGCGCTGTATCTTCTTTTGCGTGCTCCTGGCGGTCCGTAGATCGTCCATTGTTTTCGTACGTCGGTGCCTTCGTTCAGCACGTCGTCGGATTGCTCGTAGTCGTTCAAGTTCGACATCAAAATCATTAAGTTTCGAGAAGCATGTTAGAGTACACATAGTGTGTTGCACCACGCTCTTGATTGCCTCTTCCAAGTCGAAAGATGAATTGGCGTCGCAGTGTTCTTTCATAATAGACTGAAATTTAGGCCAGTCCACTCTTTGGATCGTATCCCGTGTTTTGGAAGCGGTCAATCCTCTGATCTTGATGTACGTGGGGATATGGTCGCTTCCGTGCGTCTCTATGTCCACGAACCACCCTGCGACTAGGCTTCGTGAGACGAAAGCCAAGTCAAGACAGCTGCTGTACGTGGAGCCACGTAAGAACGTAGGACTTCCATCATCCAGCAGCCAAAGTTCATTACTGGAGGCGAAAGATACCAGAGCTCTACCTCTTGCGTTGATTATCCGACTTCCCCAGAGTGTATGATGGGCGTTGAAATCTCCAATGATGACTCAGGGATTGGAAGTTGAGGAAAGGATGTCTTGTAGTCTTTTGTAATCAAATCGACTTGACGGAGATAGGTAGGTGCCTTCAAAAGTAAAGGCCAGATTCTTTTTTCCTTACGTTTAGGCATATATATTGATTACTGTCATGAGGTGGTACAGGCTGATGAGTGTAGGTGAGGTCACGGCGAATAAACACCAAAACCTTACTCCAAAGCTTCCTCAATCCTCCGGTGCTCCATGTAGCACGGGAGCCAAAGAAGCTTATAACTTCACGTTTTTGGTGTCCGGGTCAAACACGATACATTTTAGACCTTTGACGTGGAACTCTGCTTTGTCAAAAAGCTTCTGTTTTGAGGAACTGCTCTCGCAGGTAACCATCCAAACGTGGCTCATTGGGTACTGGCCAATACACAATCTCACGGAGGTCCACAATCTGCGCAAGCGCGTCTCGGAAGTCGGGAGCGCGGTATGGGCGACCGTTGAGGTCAGCATGCAGAAAGACGGTGTTGAGGACAACAGTTGAGGACAACATTACCGGTAGGTAGTCGAGGGAGGACAACTTTGTACGAGCCCGTGGCAACTTCAGATGCCGGGAGACCTCGGCCAACGGCCGATGCGCTGTTTCCAGCTAGAAGCATTTCAACAAACAGCCGTTCAGAACGGCTTCCTCTTCCCTACACCAAGACTTCTCCTTATTTCCTGTTCAGTGTAAACAAAAATTACACCCCAAGAAGGGCACAATAGCAATAACAATACAATACTATTTGAAGTCGCAGCTCCAACTGAGGCAGCGCGGCGATTAAAAAAAACTTTTGAAATGTGCCAGATCACTCAACTCTATAGCATCCATTCAGGCTGCTCCCTCTGAGAACTGTAATGCTCTTTTCGATAAACCGCAATTTCGCTGAAATACTTCCTCGCTGAGTGAGCATCGAGGTCAGCGTGTCTTACAGCCGTTCTCGTTCTTATTACATCGTGGAGGCAGAGCAACATGAATAAGTCGTATGGCACACCCCCTTCATTATCGACAGGCAGAAATCTTATACCATGCAGTACGCGACGACGCCAGATTTTTTTCTCTCGATTACATGGAAGTACAAACAGCACTTACTGGCTTCTACCATATTTACCCAGGCCGCATTCCGCGAACCCGTCATACACACTCACACCAGCATCCTGATATCACTCTGCCTGCGAATGAAAATTCCGGGAGGCACGCACATATGCGTCGAGTAAAGGCAGTCATACAGGAGATCGATCTTGCGCAGCATATACGCCCGTCATTATAGCACACTGCTCTCTGAGTAGAGACTTTGATGAACGAGGCAGCTCTGCGTGGCTATCTATCACTTCTCTCTTTCACAGGCTAAACAGTCCCAGTAGGAAAAAAAGATTGCATGGAACCAAAGAACCTTACACTGCAGGCGTGATGCCAATGTCTTTTTGAGCATCCGTTGAAGAATGTTACAAAAATCACGGCATCACGACGGAACACAAAGCAACGATTAATAGTATCTGGCCGATACGCAGGCGGCATTTTACTGTCTACGACACTAACATCCCCTCAGCACGAAGGCACGTCTTTACTGGTAAAGTCTACGTGCGAAGTTTAAATACGCATCCGTTGCACCCGCTTTAATACACTGCTGTCTAGAAAGGCGAGGTAAGGCTGCCGGTACATCGGTGCAGGCAATAATGTCTCAATCAGAACTTTAGTTATCGTTTTCTAGAGAGACAGCATAAATACTCTAAGAGAGAACGTGCCGTGAGGAAATAGAATGTGTTGGCAACTTCCTTAAGAAAACCCCACAAAGGCCCTGCAGATTTATGACCAGTGGGCGGAAAGAGAATAGACAAATGGGCACTTAATCGTCTCTTAAGCAGGAAGGGACAGTTGTTTTAAAAAAGGAAAACCTTGAAACAAGCCAATAGACAAACAAGTGCTGAAGATCAGCTCCACCAGACTTCTGAGGGAGAAAAAAAAAATAGCCACGACGCATGGGCTCCCACTGAGAGCACCACACACAAGCCGTAAAAATTCTATGCATCGCCTGCCCTTTTTTCTTGCACAATGCAACACTTGCATTACATAGATGAGTTAAGGAGGAGACTTGGGCAAGATGGTGTGTCATATTCAAAAGGAAAAACAGCGCGGAGACACCGGACGAGAAAGGAACACTGCTGCACAACGCACTGGCGGCGAAGCCAGAGCTGTGTCAGCAAGCCATCCGTTAAACTGCTTGAGAAACACTATCTTTCCTGCTGACTTGTGCGAAGCACCTGCGTTGATTGCACCTTCTGTATCGGGGTGGCTATACTGTTTTATGTTTTTGTTGTTGTGTTTTGGTGCTTTTCTAGCTGTATACCTTTCGCTTCTTGCGGAATAACAGCGAGTTGCTGGTCAGCGTATTGTGCCGTCGTGTTCCCCTCTCGTCCCGTGCTTCTGCGCTGTTTTTCCTCATTTCATAGATGACCTTCAAAACCAAGATGACACTATATATACTTGTGCTTGTGAAAACACAGACAGCTCCCTTCCCATCCAAGCCTGGGTTCGTCGCCTGACGGACGGGATTTGAGAATCTCAGCGAGGCCCACTATTGCGATATACCACGACGCCAGGTGTCTAGCAGTAGATTATTTCGGCATGATGTATGTGTTGCTGAACCTTTTTCCTGCCTTTTTCGTTTTGTGCGCAAATAGCGGCGGCAGTTATATGCATGCAGGGAAAAATAACGTTGTGCACAGGGTCCTCTCAGGCTTCTTAGGCGTGCCAGATATTTCGTGTCTTGAGGGGCAGCGCACTGGCCGTATCAAAACCTCTTGGAGAAGTGCAGGCCTCAGAACTCTGGCTGTCCGTTTTACTCTCTGGGCACTCCTCATTCACACTGCACTCCTGGGCAAAACAAAAAATTCTGAAGGGGAATGCGAAAGCATGGAACTTTCTAGAACGTGGGGTTTTTTCCAAAACGCCTGTACCCGTTAATTTTTCTGTTATTTTTCTTTTCATTTCAATTGGTTACTATCTTTTATTTATTTCAATTCTTATTCTTATTTTATTTTTATTTTTATGATTTTATTTTATTGTCATTCATTTTAATGTTTTCTGCTATTCATTCTGTTTTATTTTTCATTTTATCTGTTTTAGTTTGGATGATCTCATTGGTGACCTCATTTGTGTCCACCTCAGGTGAGGCGGACACTTCCTGAGAACGGAAACTTCCGGCGGACTCATGAGGCAAGTAAGGCTTTCGCCTTAGAATACTGAAATAATGCGCATAGCAGTTTCACAAGTGAACATGACAGCGACACGTATCTCACATCAACCTAAACATTAAAAAATGTAAAAACACTAATTAGGTGAATGAAGCTGGACAGCTCGGCGATTGGGCGTATCATGAGAGACTGAAAAGGAGGAAAAAACATACGAAATGCAAGAAACAGGCGCTGCCTTCAATTCTTTTGGTTGCGAAAGCAACAAAACTACTCCAGCAAGGCAGCCAGCTCGGCTCTTCGCGTGGTCGCACTTCAGTCGTATGCCGTGGCGTTGCCTAGCAACACCGCAGCCGCGCTCCAACAGATGGCGCCGCCGTCGACGCCGCTGCCGTCGCCGCTTGCTCCAGATGTGCTCCACTAGGGTAGAGGGAGAGGAGGTGTATATATATATATATATATATATATATATATATATATATATATATATATATATATATATATATATATATATATATATATATATATATATATATATATGTGTGTGTGTGTGTGTGTGTGTGTGTGTGTGTGTGTGTGTGTGTGTGTGTGTGTGTGTGTGTGTGTGTGTGTGCGCGCGCGCTTCGCCTCAGTGTATTGTAGGTGTTATGGGGAGCGCAAAAGAGACTCAACAACGACAGAATGAAGCAAGGAAAGTGGTCGGCACTTCGAATGGAAGGCCATTCCAGTCGCTGGCTCAGTTCTGAGGGAAATGGACGATGTGCTTCTGTGCGTACGTTTTAGGCGTAGACGAAATTAGGGCGACTATTACGAGAAACTCGATGAGCACGTGTGAGTAGGTGATAGGGCGATCTTTTAATTGAAAGTGTGACAAAATTTGTAATACAAAGAAAGACCCCGGATTGTGCAACGTCAGGCCAGTGTAGGTTGATGAAGCTGAGATTTTTTAGTGCCGAAACCGCAGTGTGGTAAGAACAGCGGAGCAAATGAATCTGGCAGCGCAGTTCTTGACCGACTTGAGTGTGGGGATAAGGTTAGCATAGTAGACATCATAGCCGGCGCATGCGAACTCAAGTTTTGAATGTATAATTGTTAAG